>NC_092723.1:16034543-16370124 GCF_047496885.1 Scyliorhinus torazame | reverse complement strand
GGGCAAGGCATACACATTTTTGCTATCGGGCCTAGTGGGTAACACTCAGTCTCTGGGTCAGAAGGTTGTGGGTCCAAGTCACACTACAGGGACTTGAGTGTAAAACCCAGGCTGACGCTCCACTGGAGTACGGAGAGAGTGCTGCGCTATTGAAAGTGCCACTTTTCGAATGAGACGTTAAACCAAGCTTCCCCCTTGGGTGGACTTTGAAAAATTCCACACTACTTTTTTTTTAAATAAATATTTTATTGAAAATTTTTGGTCAACCAACACAGTACATTGTGCATCCTTTACACAATATTATAACAACACAAATAACAATGACCTATTTTATAAACAAAAAATGAATCAATAATAAATAACAAAAATGAAAACTAACCCTAATTGGCAACTGCCTTATCACAAGTAACACTCTCCAAAAATATAATTTAACAGTCCAATATATAATTATCTGTAGCAACGACCTATACATATTATACAGTATATATTAACAACCCTGAGAGTCCTTCTGGTTCCTCCTCCTCCCCCCCCCCCCCCCCCCCCCCCGATCCTGGGCTGCTGCTGCTGCCTTCTTTTTTCCATTCCATCTATCTTTCTGCGAGGTATTTGACGAACGGTTGCCACCGTCTGGTGAACCCTTGAGCCGACCCCCTTAGAACGAACTTAATCCGCTCTAGCTTTATAAACCCTGCCATGTCATTTATCCAGGTCTCCACCCCCGGGGGCTTGGCTTCTTTCCACATTAGCAATATCCTGCGCCGGGCTACTAGGGACGCAAAGGCCAAAACATCGGCCTCTCTCGCCTCCTGCACTCCCGGCTCTTGTGCAACCCCAAATATAGCCAACCCCCAGCTTGGTTCGACCCGGACCACTACTACTTTTGAAAGCACCTTTGTCACCCCCATCCAAAACCCCTGTAGTGTCGGGCATGACCAAAACATATGGGTATGATTCGCTGGGCTTCTCGAGCACCTCGCACACCTATCCTTCACCCCAAAAAATTTACTGAGCCGTGCTCCAATCATATGCGCCCTGTGTAATACCTTAAACTGAATCAGGCTTAGCCTGGCACACGAGGACGACGAGTTTACCCTGCTTAGGGCATCTGCCCACAGCCCCTCCTCGATCTCCTCCCCCAGCTCTTCTTCCCATTTCCCTTTTAGTTCATCTACCATAGTCTCCCCTTCGTCCCTCATTTCCCTATATATATCTGACACCTTACCATCCCCCACCCATGTCTTTGAGATCACTCTGTCCTGCACCTCTTGTGTCGGGAGCTGCGGGAATTCCCTCACCTGTTGCCTCGCAAAAGCCCTCAGTTGCATATACCTGAATGCATTCCCTTGGGGCAACCCATATTTCTCGGTCAGCGCTCCCAGACTCGCGAACTTCCCATCCACAAACAGATCTTTCAGTTGCGTTATTCCTGCTCTTTGCCACATTCCATATCCCCCATCCATTCCCCCCGGGGCAAACCTATGGTTGTTTCTTATCGGGGACCCCCCCAAGGCTCCAGTCTTTCCCCTATGCCGTCTCCACTGTCCCCAAATCTTCAGTGTAGCCACCACCACCGGGCTTGTGGTGTAGTTCCTCGGTGAGAACGGCAATGGGGCTGTCACCATAGCCTGTAGGCTAGTCCCCCTACAGGACGCCCTCTCTAATCTCTTCCACGCCGCTCCCTCCTCCTCTCCCATCCACTTACTCACCATTGAAATATTAGCGGCCCAATAATACTCACTTAGGCTCGGTAGTGCCAGCCCCCCCCCCCCCCCCCCCCCCCCCCATCCCTGCTACGCTGTAAGAATCCCTTCCTCACTCTCGGGGTCTTCCCGGCCCACACAAAACCCATGATGCTCTTTTCAATCCTTTTAAAAAAAGCCTTCGTGATCACCACCGGGAGGCACTGAAACACAAAGAGGAATCTCGGGAGGACCACCATCTTAACCGCCTGCACTCTCCCTGCCAGTGACAGGGATACCATATCCCATCTCTTGAAATCCTCCTCCATTTGTTCCACCAACCGCGTTAAATTTAATCTATGCAATGTGCCCCAATTCTTGGCTATCTGGATCCCCAGGTAACGAAAGTCCCTTGTTACCTTCCTCAACGGTAGGTCCTCTATTTCTCTACTCTGCTCCCCTGGATGCACCACAAACAACTCACTTTTCCCCATGTTCAATTTATACCCTGAAAAATCCCCAAACTCCCCAAGTATCCGCATTATTTCTGGCATCCCCTCCGCCGGGTCTGCCACATATAGTAGCAAATCGTCCACATACAAAGATACCCGGTGTTCTTCTCCTCCTCTAAGTACTCCCCTCCACTTCTTGGAACCCCTCAACGCTATCGCCAGGGGCTCAATCGCCAGTGCAAACAATAATGGGGACAGAGGGCATCCCTGCCTTGTCCCTCTATGGAGCCGAAAATATGCAGATCCCCGTCCATTCGTGACCACGCTCGCCATTGGGGCCCTATACAACAGCTGCACCCATCTAACATACCCCTCTCCAAAACCAAATCTCCTCAACACCTCCCACAAATAATCCCACTCCACTCTATCAAATGCTTTCTCGGCATCCATCGCCACTACTATCTCCGTTTCCCCCTCTGGTGGGGCCATCATCATTACCCCTAACAGCCTCCGTATATTCGTGTTCAGCTGTCTCCCCTTCACAAACCCAGTTTGGTCCTCGTGGACCACCCCCGGGACACATTCCTCTATTCTCATTGCCATTACCTTGGCCAGGATCTTGGCATCTACATTTAGGAGGGAAATAGGTCTATAGGACCCGCATTGTAGCGGGTCCTTTTCCTTCTTTAAGAGAAGCGATATCGTTGCTTCAGACATAGTCGGGGGCAGTTGTCCCCTTTCCTTTGCCTCATTAAAGGTCCTCGTCAATACCGGGGCGAGCAAGTCCACATATTTTCTATAGAATTCGACTGGGAATCCATCCGGTCCAGGGGCCTTTCCCGCCTGCATGCTCCTAATTCCTTTCACCACTTCTTCTACTTCGATCTGTGCTCCCAGTCCCACCCTTTCCTGCTCTTCCACCTTGGGAAATTCCAGCCGATCCAAGAAGCCCATAATTCTCTCCCTCCCATCCGGGGGTTGAGCTTCATATAATTTTTTATAAAATGTCTTGAACACTCCATTCACTCTCTCCGCTCCCCGCTCCATCTCTCCTTCCTCATCCCTCACTCCCCCTATTTCCCTCGCTGCTCCCCTTTTCCTCAATTGGTGTGCCAGCAACCTGCTCGCCTTCTCCCCATATTCGTACTGTACACCCTGTGCCTTCCTCCATTGTGCCTCTGTAGTGCCCGTAGTCAGCAAGTCAAATTCTACATGTAGCCTTTGCCTTTCCCTGTACAGTCCCTCCTCCGGTGCTTCCGCATATTGTCTGTCCACCCTCAAAAGTTCTTGCAGCAACCGCTCCCGTTCCTTACTCTCCTGCTTCCCTTTATGTGCCCTTATTGATATCAGCTCCCCTCTAACCACCGCCTTCAACGCCTCCCAGACCACTCCCACCTGGACCTCCCCATTATCATTGAGTTCCAAGTACTTTTCAATGCACCCCCTCACCCTTAGACACACACCCTCATCTGCCATTAGTCCCATGTCCATTCTCCAGGGTGGGCGTCCTCCTGTTTCCTCCCCTATCTCCAGGTCTACCCAGTGTGGAGCGTGATCCGAAATGGCTATAGCCGTATACTCCGTTCCCCTCACCTTCGGGATCAACGCCCTTCCCAGCACAAAAAAGTCTATTCGCGAGTAGACTTTATGGACATAGGAGAAAAACGAGAACTCCTTACTCCTAGGTCTGCTAAATCTCCACGGGTCTACACCTCCCATCTGCTCCATAAAATCTTTAAGTACCTTGGCTGCTGCCGGCCTCCTTCCAGTCCTGGACTTCGACCGATCCAGCCCTGGTTCCAACACCGTATTAAAATCTCCCCCCATTATCAGCTTTCCCATCTCTAGGTCCGGAATGCGTCCTAGCATCCGCCTCATAAAATTGGCATCATCCCAGTTCGGGGCATATACGTTTACCAAAACCACCGTCTCCCCCTGTAGTTTGCCACTCACCATCACGTATCTGCCCCCGTTATCCGCCACTATAGTCTTTGCCTCGAACATTACCCGCTTCCCCACTAATATAGCCACCCCCCTGTTTTTCGCATCTAGCCCCGAATGGAACACCTGCCCCACCCATCCTTTGCGTAGCCTAACCTGGTCTATCAGTTTCAGGTGCGTTTCCTGTAACATAACCACATCTGCCTTAAGTTTCTTAAGGTGTGCGAGTACCCGTGCCCTCTTTATCGGCCCGTTCAACCCTCTCACGTTCCACGTGATCAGCCGGGTTGGGGGGCTTCCTACCCCCCCCCCTTGTCGATTAGCCATCACCTTTTTCCAGCTCCTCACCCGGTTCCCACGCAGCTGTATCTCCCCCAGGCGGTGCCCCCCCGCCCATCCCCTCCCATACCAGCTCCCCCCTCTCCCCAGCAGCAGCAACCCAGTAATTCCCCCCTCCCACCCCCCCCCCCCCGCTAGATCCCCCGCTAGCGTAATTACTCCCCCCATGTTGCTCCCAGAAGTCAGCAAACTCTGGCCGACCTCGGCTTCCCCCCGTGACCTCGGCTCGCACCGTGCGACGCCCCCTCCTTCCTGCTTCTCTATTCCCGCCATGATTATCATAGCGCGGGAACCAAGCCCGCGCTTCTCCCTTGGCCCCGCCCCCAATGGCCAACGCCCCATCTCCTCCACCTCCCCTCCTCCCCCCATCACCACCTGTGGGAGAGAGAAAAGTTACCACATCACAGGATTAGTACCTAAAACTCCTCTTTCCCCCCTTTTTAACCCCCCTCTTTGCCCCCCACATTCGCCCCACCACTCTGTTCAAACGTTCTTTTTAATAACCTGCTCATTCCAGTTTTTCTTCCACAATAAAAGTCCATGCTTCATCCGCCGTCTCAAAGTAGTGGTGCCTCCCTCGATATGTGACCCATAGTCTTGCCGGTTGCAGCATTCCAAATTTTATCTTCTTTCTATGAAGCACCGCCTTGGCCCGATTAAAGCTCGCCCTCCTTCTCGCCACCTCCGCACTCCAGTCTTGATAAACGCGGATCACCGCGTTCTCCCATTTACTGCTCCGAGTTTTCTTCGCCCATCTAAGGACCATTTCTCTATCCTTAAAACGGAGGAATCTCACCACTATGGCTCTGGGAATTTCTCCTGCTCTCGGTCCTCGCGCCATCACTCGGTATGCTCCCTCCACCTCCAACGGACCCGCCGGGGCCTTCGCTCCCATTAACGAGTGCAGCATCGTGCTCACATATGCCCCGACGTCCGCTCCCTCCACACCTTCAGGAAGACCAAGAATCCTCAGGTTGTTCCTCCTTGCGTTGTTCTCCAGTGCCTCCAACCTTTCCACACATCGTTTCTGATGTGCCTCATGCGTCTCCGTCTTCACCACCAGGCCCTGTATGTCGTCCTCATTCTCGGCTGCCTTTGCCTTCACGACCCGAAGCTCCCGCTCCTGGGTCTTTTGTTCCTCCTTTCGCCCTTCGATCGCCTGTAGTGTCGGGACCAACAGCTCTTTCTTCATTTCCTTTTTGAGCTCTTCCACACAGCATTTCAAGTTGTTCAGGGCCCCATGTTAAACTGCCACCTTCCGACGCCATCTTGGTTTTTGCTTGCCTTCCTTGCCGCTGTTCTAAAGGATCCACTGCAATCCGGCCACTTTCTCCTCCTTTTTCCATCCGTATCCAGGGGGGATTCCCTTCTGGTTTACCGCACAGTGTTTTTAGCCGTCAAAATTGCCGTTGGGGCTCCTATCAAGAGCCCAAAAGTCAGTTTCACCGGGAGCTGCCGAAACGTGCGACTCAGCTGGTCATCACCGCACCCGGAAGTCAAATTCCACACTACTGTTTCGAAGAGCAGGGAAGTCGCCCCGGTGTCCTGTCCAACATCGATGCCATGACGAGACGGCTAAAAGCGATCACCTGATTGTTTGCGGGTGCCTTGCTGTGTCCGAATCTGCATTTCCTACATTACACCAGCGACCACGCTGCAAAGGAATTTCATTGGCTGTGAGGAACCTGTGGTTGTAAAAGGTGCTAGACAAAGGCAAGTGTTGCTGCATCTCCTTACGTCTTGCCTTCGTTAAGAAGTGGCCTTACCTTAAGGTGGTCACAGGAAGATAACACCAGTAACATCGTAATAGGCCTTCCGGCTGGAGATCCGGAGGGTGACAATCATCATAGATCATAGAATTTACAGTGCAGAAGGAGGCCATTCGGCCCATCGAGTCTGCACCAGCTCTTGGAAAGAGTACCCTACTTAACCCTACACCTCCACCCTATCCCCGTAACTCTGCAACCCCATCTAACCTAAGGGGCAATTTAGCATGGCCAATCCACCTAACCTGCACATCTTTGGACTGTGGGTGGAAACCGGAGCACCCGGAGGAAACCCACGCAGACACGGGGAGAACGTGCAGACTCCACGCAGACAGTCACCCAAGCGGGGAATCGAACCTGGGACCCTGGCGCTGCGAAGCCATAGTGATAACCACTGTGCTGCCTTGCTGCCCACAACTTGGAACAAATCTGGAGCTGACTGTGACAAAAACCGCAATGCGAGAGGAACTCGCCAAGGAACGGTGACCTCTTCTGAGGTCTCTCTTGCTCTGCCCCTCTTGTCACTCAAGTGGTGTCACTGACTAATGGGAATGAGCTGCTGCCGGACTTATTTAATGAAGAACATTTGTTTATTTGGATTGAGGGATGGAAGTTGGGGGGGGGGGGGGGGGGGGGGATGGGGGAGGCTGAGGGTGTTTGAAGACCCCCCCCCCCACTGCTGGTTGGCCCCAGTCGAGGTTTTTCTTCAAGTGCTTTTACCGGTGCTAATGAAGGGTCTGATGTGCCTGACTGCTTTACCTAATGCTTTCACACCACGTCTGCTGAATAAATTGTTCCATGCTGCGGGCTCGCGGGCTTTAGCAGTCTCGAAAATAAATTACAAAGCAGCTGATGGTCGGGGAAGGAAGTGATTTCGGAAATCCTCAACAAATGCGCTCTGTCAATCCAGTAATCGTATTGTGCCCAGCAGGCCATCGATTGTGTTTTGACTTGGGCTAATTTAGCTCACAGTTATTGGGAAACAGATCTAGCTCCGTAGAGGAAGCTTTATCTGGATGTTTCACGTCTTTCATTGGGACAATTTTCCATTGGTGTTTACAGCTGGAATTCATGTTGACTATTTAAACGGGCAGACTTGCGAAGGGTTATCAGGTCGTCCTGTGTGTGATAATCCTGTAATTAACAACATTTTTAATTCTGTTATTTTGCCCTCTCCTTGTCCTCTTTCAAAAGTTTTGCTTCCCAATTTTTATTCCTCGATGACAATGTCATTAAAAAAGATGGCCTTGGAGGCAGCAACATCCCAGGAAACATCACAGGAATGTAAGGAAAATGGACACTGGAGTGGGGGTGGGGAGTCTAACCCCTCCAGTGGAGAAAGAGGCCATTCGGCCCATCACGTCTGTCATGATATTCAAACACACACATCATGATGGACACACCAACAGGCAAATCAGAGCACACAACACCACAACCAATCACAGACAAGAACACCAACCACATAAAAAGCATGAGCACGACACCTGGTGGTCAGTAGGTCTGGGGAGAAGGAAACAAGAAAGAGCTGTTAAAACATCACAAGCAGGGAACCCCCACGTGCAGAGTGCAAAGACCAAACTGTACATAGTAAGTTTGAATAAAATAGCGTTGTACCATATACAACCGTGTTGGCTCATCTGTGTGTCAGAACACCCAACACCACATGGTACAGGAGTGGATCGATACCTGCCTACTAACCTGCCATTCTGGACATGGACCACACCGACAAACCGCAGCCGTTGCAAGTCGCGGGGAACCTAGGTACCAATTGGAAGCTCTTCAGGCAGCGATTTGACCTGTACATCCGTGCCACCGAAAAACAGAGTGCCTCGGATGAAACGAAGATTGCAATGCTCCTCTTCTACGCAGGTCAGCACGCCACCGACGTCTTCAACTCACTGGTGTTCGAAGAAGGCGAAAACCAATCTAAATATGACACGGTCATCCTCAAACTGGACCAGCACTTTCAAGTTGAAGTAAATGAAAGTTTTGAAAGATACCTCTTTCAGCAACGCCTGCAAGGTAAGGAGGAGCTTTTTCAACCCTTTTTGACGCACCTCCGGATTCTAGCGCAGTCTTGCGGTTACGGCACCACCACAGAGTCCATGATCAGGGACCAGATTGTTTTTGGCGTTGCCTCTAGTGGCCTACGCCAGCAGCTTCTTAAAATAAAAAGCCTCACCTTAGCGTCTGCTGTGGAAGCCTGTGTCCTCCACGAAAATGCTACCTGCCGTTTTGCCCGATTTCAGGCGTCCGAGTTGGCACGGAGGGGGTCCCCAGCCGTCGAGTCGGCAAGCCAGGCCGCCCACGACGTCGAACGCATCCAGGCCGTCGATTACTTCCCGACCCACGGCCCGGACGACAGCGGCCGCTTCCCGCGCTTTTCGCGGTTTCCCGCGCAGGTGCGCGCCAAAAATAACGGCCACAACGAGGGACGCACTGCGCAGGCGCGCCCACCGCAAGATCGCACTGCGCATGCGCAGTGGCGCAACGAACGCCGTGACGTCATGACGTGCGGCAATTGTGGAGCTCTACATTTAAAAGGGCAATGTCCTGCAAAAAACCGACAGTGCCTCAGATGTGGCAAGATGGGCCACTACGCAGCCCACTGTCGTTCGGCTCAACCCATGGATCCGGCGCATCCTCGACAATTTCGTAGACAAGTCAGGACCGTCCAGCCCACGCATCAAGACTTCCAGTTAAGTGATGCAGATGACCAGGATGCCTTCCGCGTTTCCGTCATCGATGTCAACAAGGTCAATGCCATCAATCCAGCCGATGAGTGGTGTGCCACCCTGACGGTCAACCCGAACTCGTCGCAAGCCCATTAGACTGGACTTATAATACCGTTCATATGGTTAACAAGTTGCACAATTTTACATGATAACCTGTTGTTGTTTATCGTTCCAGATGTCGTCTGACTGGACAACTGTTCAAGTTTTTTTCTTCTCTTGTTCGCATTTATGTTATGTTATGGTACAACTTGGTTCATGTGACGCACCCGACATCGCCCCATGTACATAGTTCCGTCATATGCACATGCTGCACACGACACACACACACTCTTAGATGCACTCACGACACGATCATATTTATTACCACGTAGGCACATATCTTTGTAAAAAGGGGGGATGTCATGATATTCAAACACACACATCATGATGGACACACCAACAGGCAAATCAGAGCACACAACACCACAACCAATCACAGACAAGAACACCAACCACATAAAAAGCACGAGCACGACACCTGGTGGTCAGTAGGTCTGGGGAGAAGGAAACAAGAAAGAGCTGTTAAAACATCACAAGCAGGGAACCCCCACGTGCAGAGTGCAAAGACCAAACTGTACATAGTAAGTTTGAATAAAATAGCGTTGTACCATATACAACCGTGTTGGCTCATCTGTGTGTCAGAACACCCAACGCCACAACGTCTGCACTGGCCATCTGATAGAGCACCCTATCTAGACCCACTCCCTCGGCCTATCCTCGTAAACCTACATAACCTTCACATCTTCAGACTGTGGGAGGAACCGGTGCACCCGGAGGAAACCCACGCAGCCAAAGGGAGAATATGCAGACTCCACACAGCCACCCAAGGTGGGAATCGAAACAAAGGGGAAACATGTCGCCAGACTCAGAGGAGCGTCGAACGAGGGTAGGTGTCGACTCTCTCAGGAACGAGGGAAGGTGTCGACTCTCTCAGGAACGAGGGAAGGTGTCGACTCTCTCAGGAACGAGGGAAGGTGTCGACTCTCTCAGGAATGAGGGAAGGTGTCAACTCTCTCAGGAACGAGGAAAGGTATCGATTCTCTCAGGAACGAGGGAAGGTGTCGACTCTCTCAGGTACGAGTGAAGGTGTCGACTCTCTCAGGAACGAGGGAAGGTGTCGACTCTTTCAGGAACGAGGGAAGGTGTCGACTCTCTCAGGAATGAGGGAAGGTGTCCACTCTCTCAGGAAGGAGGGAAGGTGTTGACTCAGGAATGAGGGAAGGTGTCGACTCTCTCAGGAACGAGGGACGGTGTCGACTCTCCCAGGAATGAGGGGAAGGTCTCGACTCTCTCAGGAACGAGGGAAGGTGTCGACTCTCTCAGGTACGAGTGAAGGTGTCGACTCTCTCAGGAACGAAGGAAGGTGTCGACTCTTTCAGGAACGAGGGAAGGTGTCGACTCTCTCAGGAACGAGGGAAGGTGTCGACTCTCTCAGGAACGAGGGAAGGTGTCCACTCTCTCAGGAAGGAGGGAAGGTGCCGACTCTCTCAGGAACGAGGGAAGGTGCTGACTCTCTCAGGAACGAGGGAAGGTGTCGACTCTCTCAGGAAGGAGAAATTTGTGGAAGATTTCAATAGAGTGGGAACAGAGGGAATATTTTCTCTGGAGGCCATCAAATAGATAGTCATCAATCAATCCAATTGGCTATTCAGCAGCAACTTTATCCAAAAGAGTGGTGAGAATATGGGACCCACTATACAGGGACTGATTGAAGTATAGATAGAAGTATATTAGAAGATGCTAGACCAGTACACGAGGGAGAAGGAAGTAGAGGGTTACGGCGAAAGATTTAGCTGAGGAAAAATTGAGTAAGCATGGATTGGTTGGGCTGAATGGCCTGTTTCTGTGCTCTATATCCTATGTCTCTTTTGTCATGTGGGAGTACCTTTAAGAAATGGCTGTTTATAAATGGGTGTGTATATAAATATCTGGAGTGAGAGTACCTTTAAGAAATGGGTGTTTGCTG
This sequence comes from Scyliorhinus torazame, assembly GCF_047496885.1. Lineage (NCBI taxonomy): Eukaryota > Metazoa > Chordata > Chondrichthyes > Carcharhiniformes > Scyliorhinidae > Scyliorhinus > Scyliorhinus torazame. The sequence goes on along the minus strand of NC_092723.1, from coordinate 16,359,207 downwards.
CAGTGATGTCAGAGAGTGGGTGGAGCTGGGCTCACTGTCAGCTTTTTACTTTCGTTTTAGGCTGTTTGCTGCAGGGTGTGTTTTTGGTTTCGTTTTCAGTGTTGGAGCTGAAGTCAGACAGAGCAGGTGTACTGTTGATCTCTCTATGAAAAGACTATCTCTTGATCATTTGGTGAATTCAGAATTATAAATGTTTTCAGTAGTGACTTTAACCTGATGTGCTTCAGTTAAAGGTTATGTTTTTTGCGAGACTTCTGGATGTTAAAAGGACAGCGTAAGCATTACGTAGTGTTGTAGTCTTTGGGGGTTGTGTTTGAATTAATGGTTGCTAAGATGTTCACTGTACGTTTTAAAAAGGTTAACTTGAGTTCATAGAATAAACATTGTTTTGCTTTAAAAAATACTTTTCGATTTCTGCTGTCCCACACCTGTAGAGTGAGCCGTGTGCTCCCCATACCACAATCTATTAAAAGTTGTGGGTCAGGTGAATTCCATGATACACTTTGGGGTTCTGTAACACTTTTTATTTGTTCATGGGTTGTGGCCGTCGCTGGCTGGGCCAGCATTTATTGCCCATCACTGAGGGCATTGCTATGGGTCTGGAATCACATCTGGGCCAGGTTTAGTGTAAGGGTCCTTCCTGTTTAATCCCTGTTTCTTCTCTTATTCCCCTTTCTTTTATTTTTGCTGCTGTATTTTTGATCCTTGGATGGTTTATGGACACGTGTCTTTTTTTTTAATAAACATTTTATTGAGGACATGGCTGGACATGTGTCTTTAAGGCAATCTCTATCTTTAATTCTAACAGAACGAAGCTGTGGCCTCTGCCTTTAATTCTGGAAGATTCCAGAAGGCTCTCCTGTTTTAGATTGGTGATTGCAGACTGTCCAGTGCCAGTGATGACTCCGTTTGATTGAATTGACTGGTGGCCAATGAATGTGCCCAAAAGGCTGTGCTCTGCCTGGTACCAGGTGGTGATTGGTCTGATCCCACTGGAATGTTTTTAGAGTCATGGGGCTGGATTCTCCGATTTTGAGGATATGTCCCCACGCTGGTTTGGGAACGGTGGCATTTTACGTTAGAATAAATGGCGCAAAATGGCCACTGATCTTCCGTTTGGCTGGGGACTAACAGGAAGGCAGGGTAGAGGACCCGGTTCTGGCTGCCCGGAGAATTGCCAGATCCGTGGCCGCGCATGCGCACAGTGGCGGCCTGCAGCGGCTGCGCCATGCCACATAGTGCCGGCTGCTTGAGGACCCTCCCTGCAAAATAGTGCCCTCCCTTTGGCCGGCTCGCGTGCCCCGGACCAAACCCCAACAGTGCCCCCAGACACTGGCAAAGTCCACCCTGCCCGCGGGTTGGCCCTCCTTCGACTGTGGCGGCGCCGGACTGAGTCCGCAGCGGCTACGCCGAGTTCCCGACGGGTGAGACCACGAGAGACCCACGCCGTAGGGAACTCGGTCGGTCGGGGGCCGAGCATTGGGAAGTGGGCCTCCGGCAACGTCCTGAGGCCGTCGGTACGGCACGCTTTGGAGGGGACAGAGTGTCTCGATTTTGTCGCCGCCCCCGATTTGGCCGTGAGCGGGGATTCTCCGGCCAATCAGCGAACGTGATTTCGGCGTCGGTGACTGGAGAATCCTGCCCATGGGGTTTCATTTTGATTCTGCAGCCTAACTCGCTCCAAAAAGATCCAACTAATAAGGTAGCTGTGAGGACTGACTCTCCGTCTAGTAAGTCTGGGTTTCGATCTCGTGGGACTGCAGAGGCAGGAGGGATTCAACCCACGAGTTGGGAGCAAGGTTTAATGTGAAACAAAGAGTCGATCCAGGAAGATATAGACCTGAATGTGAACCTCGAGCTGAAAACCCAGTTTGATAAGAAAGAAAGCATCTCTCCAGAAAGCCTGCTGCCAGCGAGTACTAAACTTTCTAACCAGCGGGGACCCTGAATGATTGACACTGTAAGGAAGATCATTACTTGCTGTAAACCGGCTTTCATCAGCGAGCGTGCTGGGAGGAAAGAGTGCAAAAGGACCACCATTGGAAGCAAAGATCATTATCTTTTGAGTTCATCCTTTTTATTTGATTCCTTCCCCCCTCTATGCTTGTCTGTCTTATGTGTATGGGTAGGGGGGGGGGGGGTAGTTAAAGTGGGTACTAGGTATCAGCTTATTGTTTTCCAGTTGTATTTACTGCATATTTCATGGTAGTTCTTGGGATACATAAACAGTAATCAAACTGACAAACCTTCGGCAGCCAAGGGCAAAACACATCTGGCTATTTTTATAAGAATTGTTGGTTAATTCACTTGTGTTGTGACTCCGGGGCGAGTGGGGCTGCAATTGACCGCACCCTCGCCCAGGCTGGCGCCACAAAAGGTGGACAGATTCCTTCCCTAAAGGACATCAGTGAACCAGGTGGCTTTTCATGACAATCGACAATGGTTTTACGGTCATCAGTAGACTTTTATTCAACTCAAATTTTACCACCTGCAGTGGTGGAATTCTAACCCGGGGCCCCAGAGCATTACCCTGGATCACTCGTCCAGTGACAGTACCACCTCACCGCTGCCCCTTAATCACATGTCATCATTTCATTTGGTTTTGTTTCCAATTGGATGCTGTTTATCCTGAAAAGTTTCTAAATTATGTTTCTTTTGGGTTCCTTATTGGCTTCGAAGCACATTCCTCAGATGGGCAAGCTCCAACGGATTGCCACTCTCGACAGGTTTATCTTTGCTGGGATTTCGAAGACTCTGTGTCACCAACCCTCCTCACGCAGGCTGGGTGATACAGGAGCAGCAGAACCCCCCCCCCCCCCCCCCCCACCCCAGCAGCATCATTGCGGAGAGGCTGGGGCGCAGAGAGCTAAGCCATTTCCACTTTTTACAGCAGTTCAGGGGTGGCGGGCCAGTCCAGCAGCTGGTTGGAATTGTCCAGTGCAATTGTCCAGAGGGAGTTAGCGTTCCTGGGCAATTGCTGGGTAAACCCACACATGGGAACGTTCGAGAGGGATTCCCCAGCGATTACTGGGGTGCCCCCTCGACGTGACACTGAGGAACCAGGAGGTTATGGGCCTATATGAACGGTTTTCATCACACAGTTTCTGCCTTCACATTAACCTTGAATTTTGGCCCAATTATTGGTTCAATCAGATAACTAACACCCCGACAAGCACGATTTAAAGGAGATCAAAAGACAGCTGATAGTGACACGTGGAAGCGTGTTTATTTACAATGCACTGACAGAGTGAGAGCTGAGACAACGATGCCTGCTGCTGAATGAATCACAGTCTGTTCATGCCGTGAAAATGGGGAAACATTGGCTGCGTTTCCACAGCTCAATCTCAGCGGCAGTGAGTTAGGTGGCCAGGGGCAGAAACACATGCGGAGGAGGAATTCTCCGTTCCAGAGACTAAGGGCTGGATTCTCTGATTGCCGACACCGAAATCGCTTTCGGCGATTGGCCGGAGAATCCGTTTTCAAGCCGAAATCGGGAGTGGCGCCTATTTTCGGACACTCCGCCCCCTCAAAAAGGGCGTCAACGCTGAGTTGGCCGCACGCCATTGGGACGACCTCAGGATGTCATCTAAAGGCCCTCCCCCGATGGGCCGATTTCCTGACGATGTGGGGCGCGTGTGCTCAGTTTTTGGGAACTTTGCGTGATGGCACCGGTCTGTATCCAGCACCGCCATTGTCGGGGGGGGGGGGGGGGGAGCTGTTCCGCTGGCCGGGTGGGCTACGGCGGGGACTGGTCGGGGGGGGGGTTACAGGGGGGCACTATCTGGCAGGCCGGGTCTGCATGCGGCGGGCGGTATGTTGCACCGACGGCTGCAGGTCTTCGCCGTGTGCATGCGCGGCCACGGACACGGCAATTCTCCGTCCGTATCTGCAGGTAAAGCGGGGGGTTTATGTGGCGTAGCTGCTAGTCCCCCACCAGGTGGAGCATCGGTGCGGGGGCGATGCTGACTTTTTGGTCGTAAGACTAGACACTTCCTCCGGACATAGTCTCAAAATCGGAGAATCCAGCCCTATGTCCGGAGAATGTGTCTACTATTACGACCATTAGATCTCGTGAGAAGTTACGACCGCCGGGAATCCCAGGGGAGGCATCTACCGGGATCTACTGGCCAGGTCCCGCTCCGATTCCGGCAGCACGCGGTCGGTAAATCACAGCCATAGAGCATTGTCAGTCTGGGGTTAAGCTAAGCTCAAAGGTGAAAGAGGATCAGGCATGTTGGGATGGAGATGGCCTCAATTGTGGAGGTGGTTTCAGAATAAATTGCACTCAAATTGTCTCGTAGTCTTTGTAATACTTTATTAGGAAGAGGTTGTGGAGGCCAGGCTTTTATTTATAAATCAAATACACTATAGTACATTAATGTGTCGGATATTCTGAGCTTATGAAGATGATTCATTCAAACAGTGACAGAAACAGTCTGTTCCTCGTACGGAATTGTTGAACTTCCTGTCAGCATTACAGATGTGGGTGCTATTGTTTTCCTACTTAATTTGAAGTGTTAATTAAAGAAAGTAAATCTCATTCATCTCAATTAGCAAATTTATTTACACATTTCCATCAGTTACCAATCCCCAACTCTCAAAGGTACAGGTACGGTAATTGCCGACATCTTTGGGAGTCTGAAGTGTAACAGCCCAAGCATTTATCTCATAAGACACTCCATCAAGTGAGCCGTCAAGCGAGACCCCCAACCCAAGATCTGATAAAATACCACCAGATACAGCCCACCATTTTGCCATAGCTGAAGCATAAGAACATTGAAGGCAGATACAGACCCTTCAGCCCCGGGCTCATTCTGCCATTGTTAAGTATTGGCTGATCTATATGCCAACTCCATTTACCTGCCGTAGCTCCATACCCCCTCATACCTTGTCAATATTAAAAAAGAATCAATCTCATGTTCAATTTCAAATATTGTTATGGAATCTCTAATGCTTATCTAAACCACTGACACGGGCAGATGTGACCTCAACTTAATCCCTTCTCTGAAGAATATGATATCCAATAATGTATGATATCCTACTCACACAGCAACCCTGTTAATTGGGTAAATTGATGTCTTAACACACTAATGATGAGCCAAGCATCCTTACTCTCTGAGCTTGCTAAGGCACAGATGTTGCCCCATTAACAATTCCAACACAGAGCTTAACAGCCAACTTCTTTTGTTGGGAGAGAAGGCAGGTGTAGGAGAGCTGTGCGTAGTGTTCCATGTGGAAAGGGCAGGGTCTATGTATCAGTGTCAGAGAGTAGGGTATGGTGTCTTTGAACTGTGGATGAGGATGGTCACCCCTGCTCCAGACGTGTACATTATTAGGTTCTTTATCTGTTTGATTTTATATAAAGGTCCATTCAACAGGGAAGAGAGATTGCGAACATCACCCCAGATCTATGACTTAACTCAGTCGGAGCTGAACCACCCTTTAGAAATGGATCAAAATGAATGTGAATATCACAGGGTGACATTACTCGCAGCACAGTGGCAATTGTGATAATGTTACTATACCTTCAATGCTCTTCAAAAAAATTCCTTTTCAGGAGAAGATTCACAGATTACAACAGCCAATGACCTTAACACGCAAATAAAATTCCTCCTTCTCTGCATTAGATGTTCATGCAATATCATCATCATTTCTACCTTTGTGTTTCTTCAGGGAATAGAATTAATTTGTACACTTTATGCTTGGCAAAAGAATATTTACATTTAGGTCTCATGGTAAATGCAGTTGGGAAGCACAGTGATCAGCACTGAATTAGCCTCCAACATGAACATCACTGACAAACTATTGCTAACTACAGCACAATCATATTTTTTCAAGTTTAGTCCTGATGGTAAATGTGTATGTTTTATGTGTACGTGGAGTGAGGCGCGCGGTGGTTCCTCTTGGGACGTGAGGAATTATGAAACTCCTTGTCCACATTTCTCCCTGTGCTCCTGAGTCTGTGCGTCATGGTGGAGTCCTCCATTGGTGTTTGAGACTCTCTTCCCATATCTCCTCAATTTGCTTGGACAACTTTAGCAAGCTTTGGAAATGCAGAGCACATTCGTGCCAAGTTCAGTTCTGCCCTCCTTCATTTTCCAGCAATGAATCACTAGTGATCTGGAGTGCGAATCCTGGATGATTTCCCCTCTCTATCCCATAGGTCCTTTGATGCATATGCCGCACTTTCCACTGACCCTGTATTTGAGAGTTGCTCAGCACAGAATTGGGAATTAAGCCTAAGGCTATCTGTCCAATAGACATAGAATCCCCACAGTGCAGAAGGAGGCTATTTGGCCCATCGAGTCTGCACCAACCATTCGAAAGGCCGTCCTTCACAGGCCCAATTCCCTCCCTATCCCTGTAACCCCACCTAACCATTGGACACTTAAGGGCGATTTTAGCATGGCCAATCCACCTAACCTGCTCATCTTTGGACTGTGGGAGGAAACCGGAGCACCCGGAGGAAACCCACGGAGACACGGAGAGAATGTGCAAACTCCGCACAGTCACCGAAGGTCGGTATCGAACCCGGGTCCTTGGCGTTGTGAGGCAGCAGTGCTAACCACTGTGCCACTAAGCCACCAATAATATACTGGTTAGTGTCTGGCTCATAAAGGGAAATTGGTTTGCTTGTCTCTTCACTTTGAGCATCTATAATGTAACAATGAAATCAGGCTTAATATTTTAGCTTCCTGCCTCTTCTATGCAACTTAGAGCAAATTGTCCTCCCTCTCCGGCCGTTTTCCTTTAATTCGAACCTAGTGATGGCCAGATTGACTTAGTATTTCGCAACCTGTCAGTTTCTCTCTCGTTCCAACTCTACCATTTCAGGTGTTAGCTAGTGAGCAGGAGGGACTCCAAGCGGAGGACAAATAGCGAGAGACATGAGAGCAAAATGTTTAGGAGACCTTGGTCTAAGTGTGGAGCTTCACTTGACAGAAGCCTGGCTTGGAGAATGAGTCAGGGAGAGCTGCTCCTAAATTTCTGGTCATTAACTTTCCTGTTGTTTCCATTGAGTGAACCTGAAAGTGTAACCCTTCCCACTCTTCAAGTATCTTCACAATTTCATCCACTGCACATGTGATGGGAATTGAACATCACGTGGCTGACAGTGCACTTATCTGAAAGGGGCCGCCATTGATTGCTCAAGTGAGTTCTGGTCATTTATAATGATATTCCTGTGAGGGGCTCAAGTGTCATTGTGACAAACACACATTGACCAGCATCAATCACTGTAACATCAGTAATTGTTAACACTAACTCCCACCATCCACCTAACTTCTGATACTTGTGATCCTTGTTGTATTGTATTGGGAGTCCAACTAGCGAAGTTGGCCGAGGACTTGCATTCTGACAGTCTTAGGGCTTTCAAACGTTGATCTGTCATCCTCAATACTTGGCTTGTGTCTTGGATGCAAATGCAATATATAATAAAATAAAATAAATTAAACATATTAATCACCTTTCCGTCAGGGAAAGTGTGGAATTATGACCTTATCCTGTACAAACCAATAGTCGAGCCTGCCTCAGTGCTACAAACTGCCTCCATCACCTATCCCCATCCCACTTTTATTTCTACAGGCTAAATCTACCTTAACACTTCCATTCTCACAGAACAATCATCAGCCTCTTCCCTACTCAACAGCAATTCTGTTCCTCAATCTTATACTTCTTTCTACCTTACCTTAACTCACCTTACCTTACCCTAACCCATCTTGCCCAACTGAACCCAACCCAACCCTATCCTGACCAACCCTGCCCTGACCAACCTTGCCCTGATCAACCCAACCCAACTCAACCCTGCCCTCACCACCCAACCCAACCCAACCCTGCCCTCATCACCCAACCCAACCCAACCCTACCCTGGCCAACCCAAACCAACCCTGCCCTGACCAACCCAACCCAATTCAACCCTGCCCTAACCAACCCAACCCTGCCCTCACCACCCAACTCAACCCAACCCTACCCTGGCCAACCCAAGCCAACCCTGCCCTGACCAACCCAACCCAACTCAACCCTGCCCTCACCACCCAACTCAACCCTACCCCGGCCAACCCAAACCAACCCTGCCCTGACCAACCAACCCAACCCTGATGAACCCAACCCATCCAACCCCTTTCCCTTCGTTCTCCTGTGGTAATCGACAACCAATTCCACACATGGAACTAAATAGGCACCAACAGCCAATAAACTACAAAGCTGGCTAAAATCTAACCGCTGGTTCCTTGCAGTAGTAACAGTATTAGTTGATTTGCTACCCAATCATAGTACATCTTTAATGTCAGCCTACGATTGGTTGCTAACCTGTCTTCCATTTTGAATGAAGGTGGTGTTCATGGACATCAGGTGATATCAAAATGGTGACGTGGTTTAATCTGAAATAAAATAAAGCTTTTCCTGGTGCAATTGGCTAACAATATTGCGACTGTCGGTTGTAGTTGCTTCTAGGCAGATCTGAACTGGGTGACCTTGACTCAGGTCACCTTCACTCAGTTACAACCTAATACATTCTCAATTTATTCTCTACTACTTTAACAATCAGAATATCCTCCCCCCCCCCCCCCCCCCAACGCTGTTGCCCAAAGAAAAGAGAGTACCTGGGGGGTCAATAAATATGATAAATTAATGACTCTGATTCTGTATGGAAGAGTTAGAGGTGCCATATTTATTGGCGTAGCCAATTCTGTGATCCCTCCGTCTGGCTCCTAAAAATCTCAAGCCAGGGGTGGCTTTACCACTCAAGCACACAGGAAGAAAGGATCCAGGGAGAAGAGGAGGCCTCGCAATCCCTCAAGCCTGTTCCATCATTCAGTTAGATCCTGGCTGATCTATATCTTAACGTCCTCTACCCTGTTGGTTCTGTAACCCTTGATACCTCCTACCTAACACAAATTAGGTTCCCCCCACATTCCATATTGCTGACCCAGGTAGGACAAACAGAGACCTCCCAGCGCTGGCCTTGGCAGGGATGTGTTGACTAACCCATAGAAATATCCAGCATTTGCTCAAAGAACAAGCCCAATGAAACAATTCATTCAAGCTGCCCTTCAATTGCTGCCCACCCATCATGCCAAACAGTGATGTTAGCTGGAATGGGCTCAGAAGCAAAACCCTGTCGGATGGGGTTTGGAACAAAGGAACATACGGAACGTAGGATAGGGGAGTGGGGACAGGAGGAGGCCACTTCGCTCCTACCCCTGTTCTGCCAGTCAGTGACAGCATTGCCAATTTGCGATCTAACTTCAAGAACTCTTCATGGCCTCTTATTCATCAACATCTTTAGATATCAAAATGTTATCAATCTCAGTTACTAAATTAACAATTGATCTAGCCTTAATTGCTGCTTGCAGTCGCGTTGCAAACTTTTCTAATTATATTCCCGAAAGGTCTGGCTCTAATGTTTTAGATTATGCCCCCTTGTCCGAGACTCCCCAACCAGTTTCTCTCTATCTACCCTATATGTCCCCATTAATAATTTGAAAACTTCTACCAAATCACCCCTTAACTTTCTAAATTCCCAGCGACATAAGCCAAACATTTGTAATCTCTCCCCGTAATTGAACGCTCTACGTGGGGTGCGGTGTGGGGCTGTTTGGGGGAAAGTACCATTCAAGTAGGTTCACTGGTTGAATGAATGGGAAGGGAAGCCCAGGAATCTTCAAGATCCAAGGGCCAACGAAGTATTGAGATTTGAAACTTCATGAATGGAACGCATTCTGCAAAGTCGCTGGTATCTCACAGAATCGACTTGGGTCTTGGAAACCCGATAACCAAGAACTCTTGCTTGGGTTATGCATTGTATATACAAATGTACAGTACTGTGCATCGTATAAAGAAAGATTGTTCTATACAGCGCAGTCTCTGGTAATATCATTGTCCAATTTAACTTCCCAGGTTACTATCTTCAAACCTATTAGATTCTGAAAACATTTTGCTGATGCTTTCCACACGGATTTGTTTTTACAAAAAAAAAGGCTTTTTCAACGTTTCTTTAGTCAGACTTTCCCCAGTCACCAAATGTATGAAATTTTCTACCTAAAATCGTAAGACAAATGTCACATTTTTTTTTTTAATACTAGAAACAGTTTGGTGTTGGGTGACTCATCCTTCATTGGGAAATGGCGTGCAGCAATGATGCAGGCGACTGGTTGCAGTCAGAGCTCCAGGCAGCCAATGGCAGTAAGTGTTAGAATGGCAGTGAAAAAGATGTCGTGGAGGACTGGTACCCCTGAGCTGTTCACCATCATGCTGGTGCCTGCAGATCAAGAACAATATTATTATTCGCAAGACTTGCTCCAACAAGACTTTGTCACATCTTGCATGTCGGGTCAAAAGTGGATTGAACAGGCCTGATTTTCACTTACTTAAAACCCATTCCCCCAGAGTTAAGATTGGGCCTTTCATCTCCGTATTTAATCCTGTACACGCACAGCATAGGACAATTGTTAACTCACCTCTGGGACTAGCATTGTTAACTTCTGTGCATGTGAAGGAGTGGGGTGGTGGGTTGGAAAATTCAGAGCTTTGAGTAGAGAGTTGTGATCCAAGGGAATATGTGTAGGGAACTGGCACTATGCAATGTAGCTGTATTTCTGGCTCATGATCCCTTGGCTTCCCATTGGGAGTGAGGGATGGGTGAATTTAAGCTCAAGGCGGGATAACGGTAAATGATTTCTTAAGGTACAGCAGGTAAATAGATCCATGTAGTGTGTGTGTGTGAGCTACATGGACTAGGATGTTCAACCCCTGAGAGAATCAATGGCAATGAGGGCATGCACGGTAGCACAAGTGGATAGCACTGTGGCTTCACAGCACCAGCGTCCCAGGTTCGATTCCCCGCTGGGTCACTGTCTGTGCGGAGTCTGCACCTTCTCCCCATGTCTGCGTGGGTTTCCTCCAGATTCTCCGGTTTCCTCTCACAGTCCAAAGACGTGCAGGTTAGGTGGAATTGCCATGCTAAATTGCCCTTAGTGTACAAAAAGGTTAGGAGGGGTTATTGGATTCTGGGGATAGGTTGGAAATGAGGGCTTAAGTGGGTCGGTGCAGGCTCGATGGGCTGAATGGCCTCCTTCTGCACTGTATGTTCCATGTATTTATGTATCATGACTGATGCAAACCTCAATGTGGACTATTCTTAATCTGGGTTAGCACAAACATCAAGATCCTCTGTGCTCTATTATGACAGTTGTTCATCTGTTTATATTATTATTATGTGGGTTATGAACATCATTATAAGCACAGGTGAGGTGAGGATTGCTAACCCACACCCTATGTTTAATACTATATTCAACTTCCTGGCGGGAAAATTAGTGAGGAGACAGTGGCATTGTGGTATTGTCACTGGACTAGTATTCCAGAGACCCAGGCTTGAATTGAATAAAAATCTGGAATTAATAGTCTAATGAAACCCCATTGTTGATTCCCCTAATGCTCTTTAGGGAAGGAGATCTGCTGCCTTTACCTGGTCTGGCCTAAATGTGACTCCAGATCAACAGCAATGTGGTTGATTCCAGAGACAAGCTCAATTGCCACCGTGGCTGATGATGGAATCTGAATTCATTAAAAATCTAATGAGGACTATGAAACCATTGTTGATTCTTGTGAAAACCCATCTAATGTCCTTTAGGGAAGGATAATACCTGGTCTGGCATACATGAGACTCCAAACCCACAGCTCTGAAACGGTCTTGCAAGCCACTTAATTCAAGTATTGCCCAGCCAGCAACACTCACATTCCACGAATGAATCAAAAAAAATACACAGATCCCCTGACTTTGAAGTGATGGTGCCTTGAATGCACTGTTCAGGAATCCCCAAATCCCAGAATCCTGGCTGGTGGTTTGGATTGGAGGCTGCAGTCACGGGTTCCCTTGGGAATGGGCCCCAGCGGCCTGGCAAGCGGTAACAGGAGGTGGGTGGGCCAAGATGATGGCAAGAGGGGAAACCTTGGGGTATGGAAGGCCCCGAGGATTCCTGGTGGGAGTAATCCTCTCGCCTCCTGGCCCACAGGGAAGCCTGGATCCCACCCCCGTGGCACGCCTAGCCTGATGGGAAGGCTGTCACTGTGTTTGCCCCATTTTCCATCGCACGCCTCTCACCCACAAACCCGCCCACTTACACTCCCCCCCCCCCCCCCCCCCCCCCCCCCCCCCCGATGCCTCTCGCCCTCTCTACACTCAGACATTGAAGAAAAAAAGCATTTGTATCCTGCTGCTGTCCTCAGGAACTGTACTGCATGTCTAAAGTAGGCCTTTGCTACCTACCTGCTAGTGACCTCCATCCCTTTAACATCAGAACATGATGGGAAAGCAGCAGGACGAAAGGGGGTGGATGCTTCCCATCATATTAACCCTCCTCCCCACCCCTGGATGCCCAGTCCTTTACATAGATAAAATTGGGCCCTTAGAAACCGTTGGCACGAGAGAACTCTGACTTATTTTGCACGTATAAACAAGTCCGTACTGTTTCCTACAAATATCTGACTTCAGCAGTTAAGGCAATGGTAAAAGATTAAGTCAGATTGTAATGAGCTTCCCATGTTTTTAAAACAGATGAAGCCACTTTGAATGGCCCCAGCAGGCCAAGAGGAGTCATGAGGTAATGGTTCATTTGATGAAGAGTCATGGAAGTAATGGTTGTCTGAGGCCTGTTAGACATTCCCTTAGAGAGTAAACTGATGTGCCATAGTTCTCTGGAGAGCCCCTGAGCGATGCAGACAGAGAGAGACAAACACATCAGTGAAGCCCAGGGGAAAGGGAGACACAGCCCGACAGGCGCCCATAACCAGGTTCCGACGCTGCCTAAAAAAGCAAACAAACAACTCTACCAGATTCCTCAAAGCCTTTCTGGAGAGTCAGCCATAATCCTATCAAAGTTCCTGGAAAAGACCAGGGAATTTCCATGACAATGTGTCTTAAAATCACAGTTGCCCTAAGTATGTACCCCCCCCCCTCAATTTGATCAATAGAATCACAGAATGGTTACCGCCCGGATTGAGTCCATTCAGCCAGTCGTGTCCCTACTAGCCCTCTGCGGCAGTAACTCAACTTGACCCACTCACTCCCCTGCCTTTTTCCTGTCAGCCCTGCTAATTTCTTTCTCTTTAGATAAGTAAAAAAATTCTCGTTTGGAAGCCAGGATTCAATCTGCCTCCTTCACACACTGGAGCGCTGCATCCCAGAGCCTAACCACTCGCTGCGTAAAAGGGTTTTCCCTCGTGTCGCTCTTGTTTCTTCTGCCAATCACCTAAAATTGGTGTTCCCTGGTTCCATATCCTCCGCCAACGGAAACATCTACTCTGACCAGACCTCTCATGATTTTTTGGTGTGAAGCACTTTTTTCATCCTCACTGGGTAATCCTGCACTGCAGATCTTCGTTCTTCACCGTAACCTCTCAGTGAGAAAGAGAGGGCCTCCGATTCCCAGTGGAACGCTCCCCAAATCCACCGAGGTTAGCTTACCCTTAGCCTGCCCTTGAATGGTTACAGCAAAGGTTTTAATTGAAAGTTTGGGTCAGTTTGCATGTGCCTGTAAGGACACATCAACCATGGCTGGGTGATCTGTAAGCAAGGTACCCTTCCTTTCAATTTTATATGGACAGGGCATGGGAGATTTAATAGCAGAGTTAAAGAATGCTACATGTTCTGCCACTACATGTACTCTTGGTAATATTTCTATGCATGCAGCCCTCATCCTTACCCCTCCGACCAAAACGTAGGACCGAGATGAGGAGAAATGTCTCTATCCCAGAGGGCCATGGATTCTCAGTCATTGAGTCTGTTTAAGGTAGAGATTTGTAGATTTCTGATTAACAATAACGCAAAGGGTGATGTGGACGGTGTGGGGAAAAGGCATTGAAGGGTCCGGTCAGCCACGATCGTATTGAATGGCAGGGCAGGCTCGATGGGCTGAATGGTCTATCCCAGTTCCAACAATCTTGAACTGTCTCTTGCTTATATTGCATCACACCCCCCCGCCCCCCACCCGGCTGCCCTGCAAACCCCACCACCCACCCACCCAGGCTAACTGTTCACTTGCAGGTGACGAATATCAGGTTTTGGAGAAAGCAATTTAACCCAAGCGACGCACAGACTGGGAGGTGCTTGCCCTCCAGTCTCAGTATGAACCAATGTTGCTTTGCCATTCACACTGAATTGTAATGAATGGGAGTCGCCAAAGATTGATTCTTCTACTTTGCCGCAATTCATTCCAAATCTCGGACGAATCTCAGCACTGGACCACAATGAGATCTCCCTACCTTTATGGCTTTCTCAGGATGATTACCAATATGATACCAATTAGCAGTGACCGAATTAAGTGGATTCCGAGGGGGAATTCCTGGGCTAATAATTCAGAGGGTTGGGATAATACCCTGGAGTCACGGGTTCAGACCTCACAACAGCAGCTGAGGGAATTTAAATTGAATTAAGTAATAAATGTGGGATAAATTGTTGGCCTCAATAATGGTGGCCATGAAAGAAGTAGATTATCATACCATCCAGTTCACTGATGTCCTTCAAGGGAGGAAATCGGCCGCCCTTACCTGGCCTGACTTACATGTGACTCCAGACCCCACACTAGTCCGGTTGCATGGCATTCAATTTCCTTTGGAAATGGCTTAGAAAGTCTCTTAGATGTGACCACCTGCCCAAGGACAATTAGAGATGGGCAATCAATGGGGAATAAAAACTGGGCAATGAAAGAGATGGTCATGGTGGCACGGTGGTTAGCACCGCTGCCTCACAGCGCCAGGGACCCAGGTTCAATTCCGGCCTTGGGTAACTGTGTGGAGTTTGCACTTTCTCCCCGTGTCTCTGTGGGTTTCCTCCCACAGTCCAAAGATGTGCAAATTAGGTGGATTGGCCATGCTAAAATTGCCCGTTAGTGTCCAGAGATGTACAGGTTAGGTGGGGTTACGTGGTTATGGGGGAGTGGGCCTAGGTGGGTTGCTCTTTCAGAGGGTTGGTGCAGACTCGATGGGCCCCTTCTGCAGTGTCGGGATTCTATTCTATTCTGTTCTATTCTCAATGCTGCCAGCAACTCTCATATCCCAGGAATTAATTTTAAAAAGAACACATTTCACTTTAGCAGTATAAGCGAAAGCAGTGAGGGGAGAGTGTCACTGCTTGTAGTTGGGCTGGATTTCAGGACTTTTACTGAGGTTGAACAACATTGTTTCCCATTGGCTCTATAATCATCTCCTCATCTTTTGGTTCTAAATGTCTGCCAACGTTCTGACTTTCTGCTGCGTTGCGCTGACCTGAACTCTTTGATATTCGGAATCTTGCTGCTGCTCCATCTCCTCCCTCTCCAGATGCGCGAATCATCACCAGGTAGCTCATGTCATTGGTAAATGGGATTTGCACAGAGTTTTTACTGGTTTCTATGACTTTAATATCCGACTGGTCTTCAGCCTTGTACAGCACCTGAAATAATGATGGGTTTACATGAGAACCGGTGCTGGATTACAACAGAAATTAATCGCACCCTCTGGAGCACATTTCTCCAAATTATCTCAAAAGTGCTTTGCATGCAATGAACTATTCCTCGAGTTGTTTCTTTGCCGATGTTTTTTGAAGAATAAATATTGACCTGGACAGCAAAACAAACATGTCCTGCTCTTCTCCAAATAGTATCATGTGGCGGAATTGTCCGTCTGCACCCGCCACGGGAATCGGAGCGGACGGGACGTGAAATATTAAGGACCAGCAAAAGGTTCACTTACTTTGGCCACGAGACTGGGGAATCCTGACCGTGAGGTGTAGGTACATTCACAGTGCTGTTAGGGAGTTTCAGGATTTTGTCCCAGTGACAGGGAAGGAATGGCCATATATTTCCAAGTCAGGATGGTGAGTGACTTGGAGGGGAACCTCCAAGTGGTGGTGTTCCCAGGTATCCGCTGCTCTTGTCCTTCTAGATTGGAGTGGTCGTGGGTTTGGACGGTGCTGGCTAAAGAATCATGTGAGTTCCTGTGGTGCATCTTGTAGATGGCACACACGCCAGTGTTCGTTGGTGGTGAGGCAGGGAACGTTTGTGGTTTTGTGGATGGGGTGCCAATCAAGCGGGCTGCTTTGTCCTGGATGGTGTTGAGCTTCTTGTGTATTGTTGGAGCTGCACTCATCCAGGCAAGTGGTCCATTACACTCCTGACTTGTGCCTTGTAGATGGTTGTCAGGCTTTGAGGAGACAAGAGGTGAGTTATTTGCCACGTGGTCCCTAGACTTGGACCTGCCCTGGTAGCCACAGTATTTATAATGCTAATCCACTTCAGTTTCTGGTCAATGTTAACCCCGGGATGTTCATAATGGGAGATTCAGTGATGGCAATGCCATTGAGTGTCAAGAGGTGATGGCTAGGTTCTCTCTTGTTGGAGAAGGTCATTGCCTGGCACTTGTATGGTGTGAATGTTATTTGCTACTTGTCAGCCCAAGCCTGGATATTATCCAGGTTTTGGTATAATTATACATGGACTGCTTCAGTATCTGAGGAGTCGCAAAAAGTGCTGAACATTGTGCAGTCATCAGCGAACATCCCACTCCTGACCTTATGATGGAAGGGAGGTCATTACTGAAGCAGTTGAAGATGGTTGAGGATACACTGAAGAACTCCTGCAGTGATATCCTGGAGCTGAGATGATTGACCTCCAACCCCCACAACCATCTTCCTCTGTGCCAGGTATGACTCCAACCAACGGAGAGTTTCCCCCCCTGATTCCCATTGACTCCAGTTTTGCTCAGGCTCCTTGATGCCACATTCGGTCAAATGCTGTCTTGATGTCAAGGGCAGTCACTCTCACCTCATCTCTGGCAGTCAGCTCTTTTGTCCATGTTTGAACCAAGGCTGTAATGAGGTCAGGAACTGAAGGACCCTGGTGGAACCCAAACTGAGCGTCCATGGGCAGGTTATTGATGAGTAAGTGCCGCTTGATTGCACTATTGATGACTCCTTCTATCACTTTACTGATGTTCAAGAGTAAGCTGATGGGGTGGTAATTGGCTGGGTTGGATTTGTCCTGTTTCATGTGTACAAGACACACCTGGGCAATTTCACACTGTTGGGTAGATGCCAGTGTTGTAACTGTACAGGAACAGCTTGGCTGAGGCTGCAGAAATTTCTGGAGAACAAGTCTTCAGTACTATTGCCAGACTATTGTCAGGGCCTTTTGCAGCAGTATTCAGTATCTTCAGCAGTGTCTTGTTATCACGTGGAGTGAATCGAATCGGCTGAAGATGGACATCTGTGATGCTGGGGACCTCCGGAGGAGTTGGAGATGGATCATCCACTTGGCATTTCTGGCTGAAGATTGATGTGAATGCTTCAACCTTGTCTTCTGCACTGAAGTGGTGGGCTCTGTAATGATCTCTAGTATAGTACCTTTGTATATATGAATGATCATGTAGAATAGTGTGTTTTACAGCATCCAGCCATTAGATGGAGTAAGAGCACATCTCACATGCCACACGGTGGTCTACGTGATCTTGGGAGTGAGTTAGTAGAGAGGGTTGGAGACAGTCGTGTTTTTCAGTAGCTCTGTGTATTGTAATTATTTAATCAATACTTAGCTTTTTCGGCATACTTAAGAATTCACAATTTATAGCGTAGTGTAAATAAATTGACTTTGATTTAGTACAAAGTCTGCATGTTCTTTGTAGCAACACTACAACCTTAATAATATTAATTTAAACAAACAAAGGACATCACAGGCTCCTCCATCACTGATGATGGGGATATTTGTGGAGACTCCCCATCCAGTGAGTTGTTTAATTGTCCACCACCATTCAAGGCTGATGTGGCAGGACTGCAGAGCTTAGATCTGATCCGTTGATTGTGGGAATCACTTAGCTCCGACTATTACTTGCTGATTATGCTGTCTGTCACGCAAGTAATCCTGTGTCGTAGCTTCACCAGGCTGACACATAATTTTTAGGTATGCCTGGTGTTGCTCCTGGCCTGGTGGCAATGGTAGAGCGGAGGATATGCCGGGACGTGAGGTAGCAGGAGTACAATTCTGCTCTGGCTGATGGCCCACAGCACCTCATGGATGCCAAGAATTGAGTTGTTAGATCAGTTCGAAGTCTATTGCATTTAGCATGAAGGTAGCACCTCACAACACAATGGAGGATATCCGCCTTGTGCAGCCAGCTGGCCCACTGGTTTCCTGACACCACCACCCTGCCCTCCCCAGACTATTTTCCTGGAGGTGGGAGCATAGATTGAATTTTACAGTGGGCCCTCTGAACCCTCTCTGAACCGCCTGGTCCCCCCCCCCCCAATGAAGGTGCAGGATGGCATCAGGGATGGATTCCTGAGTGAAACAGAAGTTGAACCTCTCCAAACCTACCTTGTACCCTTCCACAGCAGATTCATTCTCAAAGGCCTTCACGGGATCCCATTTTATTTTGACCCAGGAGCCGACCGACTTCCAGGAAATTTTACCTGGTGAGCGGTTTGGAGCTGCACCAAAACACAAAAAAAAGAATGAACAAGTAAACCTCTTCAATCTAAAATTGAACCAAATCTACACAAACGCGTTCAGCAGGATTAGTCTTTAGAATTCCACAGTCAATCAAATGAAATGGAAGGAGGTGTTGTGGTTTTTCTCTTTTCCACGAAATGATCGGATGAGTCTCAGGAACAGATTGTTTATTGACCAATGCGTTGGGAGAGACCAGCTTCAGAGGTAGACCTCTGGCTTGACTCTGTCAATGTAAAGAATCAGGTGACATTTATACAGAGTGTGGTGACGTAGGTAAGAATATTGTTTACATTGTGTCACGTCTGTTTTAAATTTTACATTGAACAAGTTACGTATGTGCACCCAGGCAGAGTGAGTGTTATCTACCCTTTGTTTTTCTATGGATCCCTCCCTAACCTCCCTACTTGGTGCCACACCCTATAGATGTGCCTGGTCCTTAGGTCGAATTAGAAAAACATGTTTGTTGACCATTATGTTGACTGCTGTAGATTGTGTCTCAGAACAACTGTTTAAGGTCACTGAAATCTCACTTAACTGGAACATGTTACTTGACCCTTATGCTAACTGCTGTATAAGACACCACATCTTTATGGAAATTGCTTTAGTATACTATACTGCACTATATAGATTCAAAATCCCTGAGAATAACTGCCAACTGCCCGAATAGTTTGTTGTCAATAAATCCTAATTATTTGTCGTCACACAATAGAACATTGTAAAGGGTTAAGATCAGGAGCACCTGACACTCATGATGTACCTATGATGCAGTGTCACATGACTAAGAGACTGAGCTCATGTTGAGTAGTGAGGTATATATAGATCTGTAAATAAACAAGGATGGTATTTACGAATAACAGTCTATGGTAACATTCTTAGGGTAATAGGCAAACCTAAGAAAACCAGAGCCCAGGATGAAATAAACATTTGTGGAAAGAAATTAATTGGCATCATCGACTATTAATACCTGATTAAATAAACAGGTGAGTTACGTATTCAGATCTTCAGAGACCCTGGCTGCATACACACCTCAGGCTATTTGTGCGCAAACACTAATTACGAAGAGATAGGAACACAATAAATCAGGCCCTCTCCCACCTTCAACATGTGACCTTCCTGACCAGAGTAGCTGATGGTGAACATTCCTTATTAGCTCCAAACGAGGTCAATGTGTTTCACTGTATATGCAGGCCATTACTGATATTTAACTCTTCATCACTGAGGCGATGAGGGAGGGGGGGGGGATTCAATTTTGCCTTTTAAAAAATTCTTTCATATGATATGAGCATCGCTGGCTAGGCCAGCATTTTTATTGCCCATCCCTAATGGCCCTTCAGAAGGTGATGATAAGCCACCTTCTTGAAATGCTGCGGTCCACGTGGTGTGGGCACACCCACAGTGCTGTTAGAAAGGGAGTTTCAGGAGTTTGACCCAGAGACAGCAAAGGAACAGTGATATATATCCAAATCAGCATGGTGTGTGACTTGGAGGGGGACATGAAAGTAGTGGTGTTCCATGCATCTGCTGCCCTTTTCCGTCCAGGTGGTAAAGGTCGCGGGTTTGGAAGGTGCTGCCGAAGGAAACTTGGTGAGTTGCAGCAGTACATCTTGTAGATGGCACACACGGCTGCCACTATGCACGTCAGCGGTGGAGGGAGTGGATGTTTAAGGTGACCAATGGGTTTCTCACAAAGTGAGCTGCTTTCTCTTGGATGGAGTTGAGCTTCTTGAATGTTGTTGGAGCTGCATTCATCCAGACAAGTGGTGAGTATTAGATCACATCCAATGACTTGTGCCTTATAGATGATGGCTATGGGGAGTCAGGAGGTGACTTACTTGCTCAGAATTCCCAGTCTCTGACCGGATCGTGTAGCCACAGTATTTACATGGCTGATCTAGTTCAGTTTCTGCTCAATGGTTATCTCATCGGGTGTTGACAGTGGAAATTCAGTGATGGTCATGGACATTCAGTGATGGTAATGGGCATTCAGTGATGATAATGGGCATTCAGTGATGGTAATGGACATTCAGTGATGGTAATGGGCATTCAGTGATGGTAATGGGCATTCAGTGATGATAATGGACATTTAGTGATGGTAATGGGCATTCAGTGATGGTAATGGGCATTCAGTGATGATAATGGACATTCAGTGATGGTCATGGACATTCAGTGATGGTAATGGGCATTCAGTGATGATAATGGGCATTCAGTGATGATAATGGGCATTCAGTGATGGTCATGGACATTTAGTGATGGTAATGGGCATTCAGTGATGGTAATGGGCATTCAGTGATGATAATGGACATTCAGTGATGATAATGGACATTTAGTGATGGTAATGGGCATTCAGTGATGGTCATGGACATTCAGTGATGATAATGGACATTTAGTGATGATAATGGACATTTAGTGATGGTCATGGACATTCAGTGATGGTCATGGACATTCAGTGATGATAATGGGCATTCAGTGATGATAATGGGCATTCAGTGATGATAATGGACATTTAGTGATGGTAATGGGCATTCAGTGATGGTAATGGGCATTCAGTGATGATAATGGACATTCAGTGATGGTCATGGACATTCAGTGATGGTAATGGGCATTCAATGATGATAATGGGCATTCAGTGATGGTAATGGACATTCAGTGATGGTAATGGGCATTCAGTGATGGTAATGGGCATTCAGTGATGATAATGGACATTCAGTGATGGTAATGGGCATTCAGTGATGGTAATGGGCATTCAGTGATGATAATGGACATTTAGTGATGGTAATGGGCATTCAGTGATGGTAATGGGCATTCAGTGATGATAATGGACATTCAGTGATGGTAATGGACATTCAGTGATGGTAATGGGCATTCAGTGATGATAATGGACATTTAGTGATGGTAATGGGCATTCAGTGATGGTAATGGGCATTCAGTGATGATAATGGACATTTAGTGATGGTAATGGGCATTCAGTGATGATAATGGACATTCAGTGATGGTAATGGGCATTCAGTGATGATAATGGACATTCAGTGATGGTAATGGGCATTCAGTGATGTTAATGGACATTCAGTGATGGTAATGGACATTCAGTGATGGTAATGCCATTGAATGTCACGTGAAGGGGTTTGTTTAGGAAGGGTCTCACATTCTGGTGATCACTGCATGTATACATGATCGCAGCAGGAGGAGGCAGGGTCAGCCCAGCTCACCACCACTCGGATGACTGCTGGGACAGAGGCAGCTGCGAGGTTCGCACCCAATGACGCTCCTCTGGAACTGGCCTCCCGCCAGATGCTAGACAGGCAGTAAGAGGCAAGGAAAATCAGAGGCGCTCAACAGGGCGGCAGGCAAAGCAGTGGAATCTGTCCACCTGTTGGCTGATGAAGTGGTGCCGACCTGTGCACGCATAGAGGTCTCCATTGGGAGGGTTGTAGACTCCATGGAGAGCCAGTTCCAGCAGATTCCTGTCGGGCCTTCATCTGCATCCCATTAGCAGAACGCAAATAACTTCCACGGCGATCTCTAGAGGGAATTGCAACCCACCTCGCTGGGCAGGAGTGGAAGACTCCGCCATCATTTTACATCAGTGGGAAACCAATTATTGAACTCCCGCTGCACTGTCCCTACTGTCCACCATTAAACCCGCCGTGTGTGTATGTGTGTGAGTGTGGGGGGGCATGGAAAAATCCTGCCAACGCGTTTGACCAGCTACCTCAGGCAGGCAGTAGGTGCGCTATGGTCTGGATCTCCTGGGAGCTGAAGGTCATGTTATTGTTGTCAAGGACCAGACATAAGGCTTCCCCTGCTGTGCCCACAGGTATACTATTCACATAGGAGGTTGCCATGTTCAGGAGCTTGCAGGAGATTCTGGTGTTAGAGAATGCTCCTCCGTCATCACTTTATAAGGGTAGATGGATTCACTGCCTTATTTCATCGTTTCCCTTTCATGTTGCCCTTTGCTGGCATTCAATGCTTCCTTATTGTTCCCCTGGGGAGCAGCTTTATTCTCTCTCTTCCCTCCCCCCCCCGCCCCCCCACCACCCACCCTGTGTTTTCAAATGTAATTTTAGACACCTCGCTATAAGGAACTCACATATTTGCTTGTGCTGAGCTTGTGATGGTAATTGACAGGGTACGGTGGTTGGCAACCATTAACTCTTGTCTATAACCGATGAGGGATTGCTTTTGGGGGCTGCAAAAGTCAGAGCTGGTGGAAACGAGTATGGAATATGAAAAGAACAAGACAAGACGCAGAGAAGGTGCAAGGCCCTGGTTTTCTCGAGGGAGACGTTTACTATTTACCGTACCTTGTCATGTCTGATCCTAAGGAGAATGGCTTTGTTCTGGTATAAGCAAGCAAACCACCAAAGGGGCTTCGAGCTCTCTGTTTCCAAGGGTTTTAGCTTTTCGGGAGGTGTTTGGGCGTTGGGCCACGCATACGGGCAGCGTACACGTATGGGGAGGACTTGTGCTTGGGTGAGCCATACAAATGGGCAATACACCACTGGTCCTCCATGAAGTAGCTTCCTTTAGTGTTTGTTAACGTTAAGCTTGCATCCCCCTGTCCAAATCAAATACTTCCCGTACATTATTTATGTCACTGAACCTTTTAAAGGTTTGAACTCCGTTGCCCCACTGTTCTCTTCTATATTCGAACCACTTTCTGAAGGAGTTGCTCCCTACTGGATTTATTAGTGATATTTGATATTTATGAGCCATTACGGTAATGGATTTCTAATTCTGTCCATTCTCCCTCAAGCTTTAAACCCTGAAGCACCAGCCCAGTAACTCACGTGCTTTCTTGGTGACGACGGTCGTGGAGGAACTGGAAGGACCGCTCCCAGCGCTGTTATAGGCTCGGACCTCCACGTGGTATAGAGTGCTTGGCTTCAGTCCAGCGACACGGGCTGATAACTCAAGCCCAGGGGTTCTCACTCGGTCAGCCGAAGCCTCCTTGTCATTCTCCCTCCAGTACCTGATCTTTGGAGACGGGAAAGGTGTGAAGCAAAAAGACAAAAGAGAACAAAATGGGGAGTGTTAGAAGAAAATAACAAAGCGAAGGACAAACGGTCAGGCAAATTGCCATCAGGCCGTTTCAAATTGACTTCTCGGTGCCGCAGCGCCGAATGGGTCAGCATCCTGCTTTTCATCTGTTCCCATTGAAGCCAATGGAAATTAACTTTGAGTTGAGATTCCAAGTTTGTAACCTTTCTCCCAGAAGGCACTGCTCTGAAGGAAGTGACTGCCTCCAGCCCCTGTAAGCCACTCCTCCTCTCGTGTGGGTCTAGTACGAGAATGCCCACAGGCCATTCCACTGTGGGAGCAACACGACCAGGCCTAACTCTGTCCACCTCCCAAGGCCCATAGTCCCAGGAAATCACGAGGCATCCTTCGGGAGAAATGTTTCCTTTATCTCCCGTTCCCGGGGTGTTGACGTCAGCCCAATGTCTTGCTCTGACTCGGGTCCGTACAAATGAAGGGACGAACTTTCAGAGAGCATTTTTGTGACCTCATGACCAGAGCCACGATTCTTCCAATGAAGACTGCTGTGACGTAGGAAATGTAGCGGCCAATTTGCACACAGCAATATCTCATAACAGCAATGTGACAAGGACCAGGCTATGTTGGTTGAGGGATAAACAATAACTCTGGGGAGCTCCTTGCTCTCTTTTTGAAATAGTACCGTGAAAACATTTATGTTCACCCAACATGGGCAGCGGGCACCTTGCGTCATGTCTTAACGGAACTGCAAGTGTATCAGACTAGATCCATGTGCTCAGGTCTCGGGAGTGAGGTTCGAACTTTCTGCATGAGGGTTACCCACTAAACCATGGCCAACATGTTAATGCAAAGCTAGAACCTTCCTGATATTTCCACTTCCACTTTCCTATTGAATCATAAGATCATTTGCCAAAGACTTTTGGCTCAACAAGATCAATGCCTTGAAATAAACCTATCTTACTCAGTTTCCAACGACAGTGACTGCCACAAATTTATTATTCAACGGTCATCTTGTGCAGGTACATTTCTTGGAGTTCTAGCTATGTGATCTCACTGGAAATGTGGTGGGGAACCTCCTGGGGTGGGGTATAGGGGGGTGGGAGGAGTAGCCCCACTGCGCCCGCGACCTGTGCCCCCGAACTGAACATTCGGCCTGATGGGAAAGCGGACAGACCAATCAATCAGCAGCTCACCTCGTAGCCCAGGAGTATACCGTTCATCGTGACCTGCTCCACAGGTCTCCAGCTCACCTCGATCTCGGAGGAGGAAAGGCTTCTCGCCGACACCTGAGATGGGGCAACACTTGGTTCTGGGGAAAGGGGCGGGGGGGAGAGAAACATTGGTTGGTAATTTGTTGAAAGGTAGATGCGCAGGTTAACCGACAATCAGGTTAGAAAATGGGCATCACTTTACATGCCCCTGCTGGGCGGGTTTTTGGTGGGGATGCACGCCAAATAGGGTGGGTGCCCATGCCCACCCCACTGACTTCCCAGCTCCGACTGAGCTTACTCCCTTTTGAAAGCCTCGACTGAATCTGCCTCCACCTCAGTCTCAGGCAGCGTACTCCAGACCCCTACGACACACCGCATTAACAGGTTCCCCCCATTTCCCTCTGTTGGTTCTTTAGCCCATCACCTGAAATGGGTGTCCTCTAGTTCCTGACCCTTCTGCCAATGGAAAGGGATTCTTCCCCTTTCCCCTGTCGAAGCCACTCTTGATTTTGAACACCTCTATCAAATTTCCTCACAAGCTTCTTTAAGGAGACGTCGTCCAGCTTCTCTAACCTTTTTATCATCATAGAATTTACAGTGCAGAAGGAGGCCATTCGGCCCATCGAGTCTGCACCGGCTCTTGGAAAGAGCACCCCACCCAAGGTCAACACCTCCGCCCTATCCCCATAACCCAGTAACCCCACCCAACACTAACGGCAATTTTGGACACTAAGGGTAATTTATCATGGCCAATCCACCTAACCCGCACATCTTTGGACTGTGGGAGGAAACCGGAGCACCCGGAGGAAACCCACGCAGACACGGGGAGGATGTGCAGACTCCGCACAGCCAGTGACCCAAGCCGGAATCGAACCTGGGACCCTGGAGCTGTGAAGCAATTGTGCTATCCACAAGGCTACCGTGCTGCCCGCAACTGAAGTTCCTCAGCCCCCAAGAGCAGGGGCATGGGACTAATCGGATAGCTCTGATGAGCTAGGACAGGCATGAGGGGCTGAGTGGCCTACCTCTGCACTGTATGAATCTATGAATAAATTACCCAAACCTAACAATGGCGGGGGAGGTGCACAAGAGGCTGGATTCTCTGTTTCTGTCTTAAGTGCAGAGGATCTGTGGTGTTTTACCGGAAAAGGTCGGCATCGCTCCCTCACCGATTGTGTGACCGGAGAGGGGCTAGCAGCCATGCCGCGTACAAATCCTGGCCTCCACGAAATAAACGGGCGGAGAATGGCCGGGCCCATGACTGCACAACGGTCGCGCCGTAAAACATGGCGGCGGCCGTACGCACACCCGACCTGCCATATAGTGCTCCCCTGGCCACAAACCACCAGTCCCCCCAGCCCTCGCGGAAGCCCCCTACCCCCCCCCCCCCACCCCACAAGTCAGCAGCACGGCTCCCGCATGCTGTGGCGGCGCTGGACATAGCCCGCAGCCGTCACACCGGGTTCCCGAGCGCTGAGGCCACACGTTCCCCCGTGCGGGGGCGGAGCATCGGGGGCGGGTCTGGCGATGACGCGCTGAGGCCGTCCCAACGATGATGGAGTGGGAGGAGCATACGAAAGCTGCGTCAACAGGCGGCGCCCCCGATTTCAGCGTCGAGGGATTCTCCGCCCGATCGAAATCGGCGTCGGGCAACGGTGAATCTTGCCCAAGGTCCATTAAATATTGGATAAGAAAGCGAAAATAATAGAATGGAAATCAGGACATGAGCACAGGTAGCATCAGAAGGTGGAGATCACCAGTTTTACCTTCCTCCGCAGAGTAGACGATGGCAGTCTGGCTGTACGGTCCTTGACCTTTGTTGTTAAAGGCCTTTACCTTCACTTCAAATCGACTGTACGCTTCAATCGTATCGTTCTGGTAAACGTACCGCGACGATTC
This sequence comes from Scyliorhinus torazame, assembly GCF_047496885.1. NCBI lineage: Eukaryota > Metazoa > Chordata > Chondrichthyes > Carcharhiniformes > Scyliorhinidae > Scyliorhinus > Scyliorhinus torazame. The sequence goes on along the minus strand of NC_092723.1, from coordinate 16,332,623 downwards.
CGCGCCCAGAACCTTTGCGTTTCTCCAGTCCTTCATCCCCTCCCTTCGGAAGGTGATGATGTACCCAAACCCCTCACCGTTCTGGTACTCGCGCGGCATAACCTTGAAATAAACCCACAAGAGAGTTAAAATTGAGAGAAGATTTTCAAATCCCCATCCCAACCTCAGCTTCTCCTGAAGGATTTGGCTCTTCCAGGGATCCAGTCTCTCTCGCGCTCAGTGCTCTGCTCCCGCCTCAAGCACGTGTCCAGAATTCCTCAGTGAGATTCAGTTGTGAATATCAACGGACTCTCTAACTACAGGGGCGTCACAGCTAGATCTGATTGCTGCCAATATCTGAACTCGCGCACACTTTTCAGCGAAGGGACTCCGTTGATAGGGATCTGGAGCGGGGGATTCTGGCTGGAGCCTTCCTCTTCTATATTCCACTGATGCTAAATGTAACATGGTCCAAATTGTTACAACCATCAGGAAAGAGTGAACAGGCTGGGGCTCTTTCCTCCAGAAAAGGGAATGCTGAAGGGCAACCTGATGGATTCATACAGAAATTTGGATTGGTTACAGCACAGGAGGCCATTCAGCCCATCCAGCCTGTGCCCTCTGTCTGCAAGTCTAGCGAGCCCCACTCCCCTGCCCTTTCCTTGCTTTCCCGCAATGATTTTTGTTTCAGATCGTTATCCAATTCCCTTTTGAAAGCCATGACTGTATCACCTCCACCACACTCCCTGGGCACTCCGGACCCTAACCACTTTGCTGCATCAAAAAAAAGCTTTTCCTCGTGTTGCTTTTGGCTCTTTTGTCCTCAACCTTTCTGCCAAGGAGGACAGTTTCTCACTCACTGCTCTGTCTAGGTCCCTTCTGATTTTGAGCACCTCTGCCGGGGCTCCTTTTCAACCACCTCCTCTCTAAGGAGGCCAATCGCAGCCTTTACAATCCAGCCACACAACTGAAGTCTCTCTCCACCAGGGTCCGTTTTTCTAAACCCTCTCTAAATCCTTCTCATCCTCCCGAAAGTGCGGCGCCCACAATTGGAGCACAATACTCCACTTGAGGCTGAACCAGTGTTTTTTTTGCGGGTGCCCGAGAGGATCACCCATCACGGCAGCTGGAATTGAAAGCGAGTCTCAGTAACGGTGACCGTTTGAAGTGCCGTCGATTATCACAAAGACCCATCTGGTTCACGATGTCCTTTTAGGGTGGGATAATCTGCCGTTCTCAACCGGTCTGACTGACATGTGAATCCAGACGCCGAAACGTGGTTGGCTCTCAGCTACCCTCTGGACTGGCCAGGCAAGCCAATAAGCTCAAGGGCACATCAGGATGAGCAACACACACTGGGTCTTGTCAGCAATGCCCACATCCCATCAAGGAATTTTAAATAAAAACATACTTTTTTGGTTTTGTACTTCATGCCTTTGTTCCTAAAACTCAGGAACGCATGTATGTCTTTGATCACTTTCTCAACATGCCCTGCCGCCTCGGATGATTTAGGTCCAAATACCCCAGGTCTATAAAGGACCTTTAAATCAAGGCCTTAAGAGTTTGATAGGGTGGACATAGAGGAGACGTTTCCACTTGTGGGGGAGATCAAAGCCAGGATTCATAAATATCAGATAGTTAATAATAAATTCAATACGGAACTCATGAAAAACCTATTTAACCAGAATCATTGAACCATAGAATGGTCACGGCACAGAAGAAGGCTATTTGGCTCATCCTCGCTACTGCGGTAAAATGGACAGCGGCCTGAATTTTAGGCCCGGTAAAATTGGATGCTTTAAATTAAGAATTGGGCATTTTAAATTAAACTGCAGTCAGCTTCAGGCTGGTCTGCTGGGAATTTGAACAGTCGCGTTCAAATCCACTGAACAGACTGTAGCGCACAAAGACTCCATGAGACGAAAAGAGTGAAGTCGATGAGGCTTTATTAAGCGTGTCTGTTCCCCAGCAGCCCGATAGTAAACTGGCCTGCGGGGGAAGGCACCGGCTTCTTATACTTCGCCTTCAGGGCGGAGTATGAGGTCAACGGCCAACCAGGACCCGGGATCTGTCAGCCAATGACATTAGGGCTTCCAGTCCCACATGACCCCCAATACATACTACCACACAGACACAGTCAGTCGAGGCAGGTGTGGGCCTGCCCTTCCAACAAGACATCAGGAGATAATCGGTCCCATTCAAATGGATCGATTGTTGTGGATTGCCCTGATGAAGCTAGATTTTTCTGGCACCCAGTTATCATATACGGAGTAAGGTTACGTGTGAACAGGACACCTATGACGAATGTGATATAAAATAGTTACTTTAGAGATATTAGTCAATGTAATGTAGAGGTAGGCCAGTCTAATCCTGGTGAGTTCACAGACAAAGGATTTCAGAACGCATGGCAAAGCAAAGGAAGAGGTGTGTCCACCAAAGGAGGAGAAAAGGATGCTGGGTAATAGGGGCCAGAGGAAGGGATTGGAAGTGAGCCAATTAGAGTGTATGGATAGGTCAGGAGGGGTATAGGATGACCTATGGGAATCGTGTGTGTGAAACTTGATGCCATTTGAATGTATCAGTAGAGACTTCTTTGTTCTACAGACTCACTTGATTCCAGACGTGTACGAAGCAAGATGTGCTTTGTACTGCTGTGAACTGAGTCAGGCTTGCAAGCCAAATAAAATAAGTAATGCTGTACCTGCAATTCCATCTCGACTTTTATTGAGGCCAGACTGACGGGTAAAGAAATTTGGGATTTGTCACCTAGAGATGGAACACTGGGGGTGGGTTCCTGGTGTCCTGCAAGGTTGCAAACGGCAACTCCATTTTGTGTTGCGGCCCCCGCCCCGAGACCTCATTGGCTGAGGACCGGAGAATTTTCTGGAAAGACGCGAAGAGGAGTGTAAAGATCGACCACTCAGGATCCTCCCCAGCGAAGACTCCGTGCAGAGGTGACAGAAAAGACTGGACAGCCGACCAGAGACCGAAGGAAGCCACGTGAGCGACCCACCTTGCCGGGCAAAGGCCCTGAAACCCAGAGAGTTGGACCCGCAATTCGACTGAGTTCACCGGCATGGTTCTATTAAGAGTCTTGGGATTATTATTACCATTTGGGATAATTTGAGGGGGGGGGGGGGGGTGGGGATGACTGTTATCCTGAATTTAATAATAAATTTGGTGAAATCATAAGCTTGTATTTGTCCTTTGTTCACCTCGCAATGGGCAACTGGTTAAAATGTTTGAGGAATAAGCTGGTCAAAGTGTCTGAGGTTTTACAGACAACACTAAGCCACCTCTCTGCAAGAGCAACTCATTTAGTATCACTCCCTCACACTTTCCCCAGAGGCCTGCAAATATTTTCTCATCAGGTAATCATCCAATTCTCTTTTGAAAGCTATGATTGTATCTGTCTTCGCCACACTAGGCATGCCATAACCACTCGCTGTGTAAAACGGTTTTTCCTCATGTCGCCATTGATTTTTTTTTTTTGACAATCACCTTAAAGCACAATCCTCTGGTTCTTGGCACTCTGCCAGTGAGAACTGTTTCTCTCTATCTGCTGTCTAGGCCTCTCATCATTTAGAGAGGTTGCAATGTGGGAACTCGCTACTACAGAGAATGGCTGAGGGAAGGAGGAAAGACACATTTAAAGCGACGCTGGATAAATACGTAAGAGAGAAAGGGATAGCGGGGAGGGCGAGTTTAAGAAATCTGACGCACAAAACCATTGTTCTATGAGCGAAAGGTATTTTGACAGTTTTCAGTCCCAACTTGAGATCTCTTCATTTTTAAAAATGTTTTATTCTTTAGTTTTGTATCCCAGCCCTGAACGTGCTGGGAAGAGGAAAGGCGTAACAAAGACTTAGGCCAGGATCTTCCGCAGCCCCCCCAGGGGTATGTTTCCTAGTGGGGGAGACGCCTTGCCATAGGTCCCGCCAAAGTCTATGGCGTTTTGTATGACTCCGGCCTTGGACACTCCTTAACACTTACCGCCCACAACATTGTGACCTCGTGCTGATCTCCACCTCCATCGCTGATGTTTGATGGCGCAACTGTAGGAGCTGGGAGACACAAAGTGGAATATATTTAACCGTCAGGGCAGACTTAAGTGCAAGACGCCAACACCTGGCATAACACGTCTCCGCTTCTCTCCGTTCAACCTTATGCTGGGAAATTTGATGCCAAGTAGAGTTACGATGGAAAACGTATCGGAATTCTCAGCATTGGTGGCAGAATTTGCTTGGGAGCTCCAGGGGTGTGCCACTGCTTTCTGGGATCTCAGGGAGTGTGCACGTATTCCCTTTTCAGTTCTGATGAAAGGCCATTGACTTGAAACGTTAACTCCGACTGGGAATCTCCAGTCCTGCCTGCCGTGGGACCCGGAGTTCCCACCCGTAGTCAACGGGCCTTTGGGTGGTCCGTCAAATTTTCCTTTCTCTCCCTCACGGGCGGGACCGGGAAATCCCAGCCTCTTCCCCCCCCCCCTCCCCCCCCCCCCCCTCTCTCTCCCCCCCCCCCCCCCCAAACAGATGCTGCCAAACCGAACAAGCATTTCCACCATTGCCTGTCTAATTCTCAGCATCCCACAGTATTTTGGTTGTGGCCTAGCACGTCAATATTTGCTGGGTGCTCCATGATTGCACTTGGGCCCGACAGAAAGTTACACTATTTTATTTTATTCGGGTTCGCAATCGAAGGCCGGGTGTGCCCGACGTGCTCACTTACCAGCTTCTCTGGTGCGTATCGTTTGCGAGGGCAGGCTAGGGTCACCGGTCCCCAAGATGTTCTTTGCGATGACTCGGAATTCGTAATCCATCCAGGGTGTGAGGTTGATCACCCAGGCCACCTCTGCATTGCCTTCTATGTGCTGTGGGACTTGTCAGACAAAATTCCAAAGAGAAAACGTTAGACGTTGGCTCCATTCACTTCGGCGGGTCACATGTTCAAACCTTGTTGCGGAGACCCAAGGACAAAATCTAGGCTGACGCCCCTAGTGCAGCACTGAGGGAGTGCAGCGCTGTCGCAAGGGCCATCTTCAAAATGAGTTATTAAATCATGGCCCCTACCTTCCCTCTCAGGTGGGCGTGAAAGATCCCGAACCAGCATTGCGAAGAACAGCAAGGGAATTCCCCCTCAATGATGTATCCCTCAACCAAAACAGATAATCTGGCCATTATCACATTGCTGTTTGTGAGATCTGACTGTGGGCAAATTGGCTCCTACATTTTCCCAAGTTACAGGAGTGACTACACTTCACAAAGTACTAAATGAGCAGTAAAGAGCTGTGGCATGTTCTGAGGTTGTGGAGGCGCTATATAAATGCAAGACGTTCTTTTAATCTGCTGTCAGTTAGCTGTTTTTCAGCAAAGATGAATAGATAATGAAAGAAATGACCCCGGGCCCCTGACCGTTGCCCAGTCAGTGCTATTGGAACGCGTGTGTGCGTCCACGTGTGTTTCAGTAGAGGGGCGGGATTGGGCTTTGCTGCGATGGCCACACAGCCGACCAGCTTCCAGTGCTTAAGCACCAGGTGGCATGTCCCCAGGATGTCCACAGCATGAGGCCCCGGGACATTTGAACTCACCTGAGCTGGACTGGAGTCACCAAGCCGTTCGCTTGGTCAGAAGTGGAATTCCAGGCAAGGGAATGCCAAGGAATGTACGTCAGACCATCAGACATAGGAGCAGAATTAGGCCACTTGGCCCATCAAGTCTGCTCCGCCATTCAATCATGGCTGATATCTTTCTCATCCCCATTCTCCTGCCTTCTCCCCATAACTCCTGATCCCATTATTAATCAAGAACCTATCAATCTCTGCCTTAAAGGCACTCAGCAATTTGGTCTCCACAGCCTTCTGCGGCAAAGAGTCCCTTGCCTTTATGTCATTGTTGGGCTAGGGGTGGGGTATCTAGTGAGAAGGAGGTAGGTTTCGCGGGTAGGGGAGTGCACGGAATTTCCCTGTGAGCCCTGGAGGAGACCTGCTCACCCTAAATTTGTCTAACAGATTAAATATATACCGACCATCTTGCCCTCCCCCCCACCGTCTTGTGCGACTGCCACGATTGGCTGTTTAAAATTGCATCGGGATTCTCATTGTGTTGTAGGACTGCAACTTTCACAAGTAAATCAGGGCCACATTGGAGACCCCACCCACCCCTCACGCTCTGAAAACCTCACAGCCAAAATGGCAGCAGTCGAGAACGGGGCAGGAGTATGGCTGGGCTGGGGTTTGTTTGGAAACGCACAGTTGGCATTTTAACCACCTGATAACCCTAATCACAATGGGTGCACAGTAGGTGTTGCCAACCCTGGTTTGGCATATTCTTGGAGGTTTCATCACATGACCTCCCATTTCCAAGCATCCTCAAACAGCCTCTTGGCCCCATGCCTCCAAGAGTTAATGAAAGACAGAAGGGCATGTTGGCAGCACTGTTCATGACCATCAGATGTCTCAAAGGGTTGCACAAAGAATGGAGTGCGTTTGCAGTGTAGTCATGTTTGTAATGTGGGAGCCACAGCAGCAATTTGTGCACAGCAAGCTCCCACAACAAGCAGTGTGGTAATGACCAGATGACTACTTTTTGTCAATGTTAATGACGGATAAACATTGGCAGGGACACCGGGACACAGCTCCCGTGCTTTTCCTCAAAATAGGGCAATAGGAACTTTTACATCTGTTCAAGGACACAGAAGGGGCCTTGGGTTACTGTCTCATTCAAAGGACGTGGCCTCCGACAGTGCAGTGCTGCCTCAGTACCGCACTGGTGCGTCAGCCTTGACCTTTTTTTGTGTTTGTGCCCTGGCACCTGAACCCAGAACCTTGTCATTGGCCACCACCTGAGCCATGGCTGAGAAATAGACTAAAGTACTGAATGGAAAAGTGAATATAAATGATTTCCTGGAAAGTTGGCATCCTGTGTGGGCAGAGCTGTGTTGCCTCCTGCCCACATATTCGCCCGAGGCTGCTGGAATCCTTGAACACTTTTGGATCAGAAAGTTCAATAACTTCAGGAGACATGAAAAAAGTGTCCTCCCCCCTCCCCCTCACAGCCAATTATTTCAGATAAAAGAAATGGTTACATTCCAAACAAGCGGCTCCTGGTAAATTTTACTTTGGCATTTCATGCGATCAACATGGGATCATGCCAAAGTCAATTTAAAATAATTGATTTCAATGCTCTTCCCCAACTCCCCTGTCATCCCCCCCTCCCCAAGCCCCACCTTCCCCACCCACCCTCGACTCTTTGCCAGCAGTGAGCGGCACTGGCCCAAGGGAAGGGGCGGAGCAGCCTTTGGGAGAGTGAGGACTGTGCACCCTGCGGGCCCCATGAGTTCTTCAGGCGGGATTCACAATCCGCGACATGGCAAAAGAACCAAACATTAAAATGCCACCAATCCAATTAAAATAAAAAAAGAGTTAGAGCATTCAGTGCGGGGAAATAAAAAGTTAACTCTTTGATTTTGACCAAGAGAGAAAATAAAAGGACAATTTTCAGGTTGGAGAGAACTGTTGGGAGTGTTATCCTGGGCGCGCAGTAAATGGACCCATGACTGATATCTCAGGTCCTTCATTTTAGTGAGCATGCCTAACTCCAGCCAGCCAAATGCAGAGTTTTAAGCCGACGTACGTGGAGAGATGATCTGAGCGAGGGCATTGTGCTGTCGCTTGACACAAAAAGCATGGCATAGGAACACAGGAACAGGAGGTTATTCAGCCCCTCTAGTCTGTTCTATCCATTCAGTGAGATCACAGTCGATCTGCACCCTAACTCATCAAACTTTGTTGGCTCTATATCCCTTAATATCCATCAAACTGCTTGGTTGTAGTGCTGGGCTGCCGGGGGAAGACAAGCTGCGATGGCACAAGCTGCCATATTCTGGTATGTGTTCATTAACACACTGGGACATTTGGACATATTTTCAGTGTGTTGGTGGATGAATTGGTGAATGTGTAGGTGTGTGAGTGGGTAGGGTGGATGAGGTAAGTGCATTGGGTGGCAAGTAGGTAGGGTGGCAAGTGGATGGGCTGGTGGATAGCTAGGGTGGAAGATGGGTAGGATGGTGAATGGATGGGATACTAGATGGGTAGAGTGGTGGGTGGGTAGGGTAGTAGGTGGGCTGGAAGGATAGTCAGGTTGGGTCAGGAGGGCTTGTCAGGTTGGGGCTAGTCAGGTCTGTTCAGGGGTCAGGGATGGAAGCCGGATGGTCAGGGCAGGTTGGGGGCATTAGACAAAGGTCAAGAAAGTGTCAGGAGTCAAAGGGGAAATTGGAGTGTCATGGTCGGGTGGTGGGGGACAGTCAGGCCAGGTTAGTGGTGGCTGGCCTCAGGGTGGGGGGGAGGTTGTGGGGGAGGGTGCAGTGTGTGTCAGTTATATAGTTACCCAGGAGTTAGAGTGAGTAGGAATTTTCTGTCCAATATTCCTTGGGTAACTATCCAGGTAAGTTTGTCAGAACTGTCCAAGGTGGATTCGAACCAGAGTTGGAGATTTTTCAGAGGGTCATTGGGAGCACGGGATTTGCCCATCGGAAGGTCCAACCTCCCGGGCAATTCCCGGAGAATGAATTGAATTGGGAATCTATGGTGATCCGGGGACCGGAAGATCAGGGTCAACGTTCTCTTGTCATAGACTTTATCCCACCAGCAGAAAATGTTTCTCTCGATCTACCCTACTGATTACCTTCCAACCTTAAAACCTCAATCAAATCACATCTTAACCTTCTATGTTGTGGGATTTAAAAAATTTATTATTCATTTATAGGATATGGACATCCTTGCCATGGCGACTCTTTACCCCACCTTCCCGAAGATAACTGAGTGATTTGCAGGGCAGGTAAGTGTCAACCCCATTGCTGTGGGTCTGGAGTCACAATTAGGCCAGACCCGGTAAGGTTGGCAGATTTCCTTCCCTTAACAATGTGAGTGAAATGAAATGAAATGAAAATCGCTTATTGTCACAAGTCGGCTTCAAATGAAGTTACTGTAAAAAGCCCCTCGTCGCCACATTCCGGCGCCTGGTACGGGAATTGAACCCGCGCTGCTGGCCTGCCTCGGTCTGCTTTAAAAGCCAGCTATTTAGCCCACTGTGCTAAACCAGCCCCTAGTGGAACTAGATTGTTTTTAAAAATTTCAATCCAATAGTTTCATAGTCACCATGCCTGAACACAGCTTTTGTAACTCCAGAATTTTATTCAGTTAATGGAATTTAAATTCCCCAACTGGCCCGGCAGGATTTGAACTCACGCCCATGGATCATTAGTTCAGGCTTTTTAAGATGACTAGTCTTGTAACATGAGAACATAAGAAATAGAAATATAACCATTGTGCCCCCTTCAGAATAAGCCTAGTTTTGCAATTTAGTTATGGTTAGCGCACACTCAAAACTTTAAAGTAGGCAATCATACAGAGCACAACGCTAACTATACCTGTCCTGACATTCTTCCATTCATCAGACAGGGCTGTCCTGGCTTGTATTATGTACTTGCTGATTGGGCTGTGGTTATCGTAGCCTCTACTCCAACTTAGCAGCACCGAGGTGTCATTGATCTCTCTTACCACCACACCTCCCGCAGGGCCAGGTGGACCTGGGAAACAAGAACTTTCATTAATATAGTGCCTTTAAGAACAAAGAACAGTACAGCACAGGAACAGGCCCTTCGTCCGTCCAAGCCTGCGCCGATCCTATTGCCTGTCTAAACTAAAACCTTCTGCACTTCCTGGGTCTGTATCCCTCTATTTCCATCCTATTCATGTATTTGTCAAGGTGCCTCTTAAACATCACTATCGTACCTGCTTCCACCACCTCCCCCAGTCATGAGTTCCAGGCACTCACCACCCTCTGTGTAAAAAAACCTGCCTCACACATCTCCTCTAAATTTTTCCCCTCACGTCTTAAGCTTATGTCCCAAGTCACTTCACAACAGCAATGACATTGATTTAACATCAATTCACTACAAGATGATGAGAACGAGTGAACAGAGGCTTTATTATCCAAGAACTTGCATGCCTGTGACTGCTGTAACAATGAGCGCCACCCACAGGCGGCAGGTCTATAGACTGCCCCGGGGGGGGGGGGGGGGGGGGCGGAGCCAGAGGCGGAGCCCACCAGGGTTCCAGTACAACACATGGAAGGAGATTATATTACCATTCCCTGGCCATAGGCCACAGTACTATACAGACAACTTATATTATGGTGAATACATTCACCACAGACATACAGAGTTTGACGCTGAGCTGCATCAGGAGATGTTAGGACAGGTGACCCAAGCTTTAGCCAAAAAGGTACACTTTCAGGAATGTCTTAAAGGAAGAGAGAGAGAGAGAGAGGCGGAGAGGCTTAGAGTGGGGAATTCCAGAGCTTATTGGAAGCTGAAAGCATGGCTTCCACTGGTGGATAATTAAAATCAAGCATGCTCGAGAGGCCAGAATTGGAGCAACAGAGTGACTTTGGAAGGTTGTAGGGCTGGAGGAGCTACGGACAAGGGGGCGGGTCATGGGGGGGATTTGGAAACAAGGGTGAGAATGTTTGGGAAGGAATTCCAGAGGGTTGAGGCATTTGAAGGCAAAACTGCAAATGGAGGTAGGGGAAGAATCTGAGACCCATGTTGGTCCACTTGGAATGACTGTGATAGAAAACCGTTGTCAAAAGAGTGACAAAATCCTGGAACAAGGGACGGAAAGATTAGCATTGAGCCAGGAAGGAATAAGTTCAACTGCACAGGAACAGGCTGAAATGGTGGGTCTGTCAAGGTAATTTCTCTGTGTGTGGTCTTTGGGTAGGAGGTAGAAATTGAACCATGGAAATAATTGAGTGGAATTAGAGGGAAATGGAAGTGCTAACTGTTTGGTGCTCACGGGAACTTTTGTTGTTCTTAGCATCATAGAAACTTACAGCAGAGAATGAGACCATTCAACCTTCTATGTTAATTCTTTGAAATGAACAAAGAACAGTGCAGCACTGGAACAGGCCCTTCGGCCCTTTCAGGCCGGTATCGGCCATGATACCACCCTTGGCCAAAACCCTCAGCACTTCCTAGTGCCGTATCCTTCTATACCCACCCTATCCATGTATTTGTCGAGGTGCCCTTTGAACAGCATTAATGTCAAATTTACTCCCACAGTTTATTCCCATAACCATGCAAATTTGTCCTCGTCAAGTACATCTTTTCATGTTTTTTTGAAAGTTTGAATGAAGTATGATTCCATCATACCTTCAGGTAGTGTTCAAGAAAATTAACAAAAACATTATCTGCATTGTCCCTTGACCCCTTTTGCCAATTATTTTAAATTGACGTCCTTCGATTATTGACCCATTTGCAATGGAAATGGTTTCTCACTCTCCCTGATCTATAAAAAAAACCTCAGAATTTTGAATAGCTTTATTAAATCTCCCCTCAACCTTCTCTGCTCTAAGGACAACAATCCCAGCTTCTCCAATCTCTCCACATACCCCAACGCCATCATCTTAAAATTTATGTTGATTTTTCTAAAGTAGTTCTTCTGCCACAAACTAAGAGGTAATTGGATAAGCCCAAAAGGAGAAAGTTCGGCCGATAGGGTTCGATGAGGAGGAGTCCCGATGTGGAGAATGAACGGCAGCACAGACACCTTCAGCTGAATGGCCTGGGCCTGCACTGTGGACGTTTAGATTACAAGAGGCCATTGATGTGACTTTCTGTCTGCACCCAAGTTGAATGTCACGATGTAACTGTCTTCATAACGCAATTGACAAGGAGCAATTCCATGGGAGATCGGCCAGTTGACCTACCGTGACAATTCTTCTCCTTCAGGTACCATGCCCTGAGAGGATGTTGTTGAACATGGATTTTCACTGGACTAGTCCATGATTACGCTGGCACATTGCTGCTTTCCCTCTGCAGTATGGCCGACCAGGATTCGCAGACTGATAATCAATCTGTTTGGCTACATTATAAACCTGACCAGACTTGAACCCAGAGCTTCTGGTCCACAGGTATTATCACAATGCCACAAGGAATCATTAGTGTGATAATAATTAGGTTAATTTGCTCTGATGTATTGTTTTTTCCGCCATAATTTTAAGATTCGGAGCATTATTGTGGGTGAGGGAGAGTACAGAATGAGGGGCATAACTTTAAAATTACAACTGGACACTCAAAGCTGATGGCACGGAGGCACAGTGGTTAGCACTGATGCCTCACAGCACCAGGGACCTGGGTCCGATGCCAACCTTTGGTGACTGTCTGTGTGGAGTTTGTACGTTCCCCCCCATGTCTGCGTGGGTTTCCTCCGGGTGCTCCGGTTTCCTCCCACAGTCCAAAGATGTGCGGGTTTGGTGGGTTGGCCACGCTAAATTGCTCCTTAGTGTCCAAAGGTTGGGTGGGGTTATGGGGAGGGGGCGTGAGCCTTGATTAGGGAGCTCTTCTGGAGGGTTGGTGCAGGCTTGATGGGCCAAATGGCCTGCTTTTGCACTGTAGGGATTCTTTGAAATCTGGAACACTCTCTCCTGAAAAGCTGTTGAGGCTGGATGGGGTGGTGAGTGAAAAATAAAAAAACTGTGACAGATAGATTTTTGTTTGGCTGGGGAATTGGAATGAAGTTGGAGAAATAGATTTGAGGTGCAAATCAGCCATGCACCAAAATACCGCAGATGCTGGAAATCTGAAATAAAAATAGAAAATGCTGGGAATATTCAGCAGGTCAGGCAGCAACTGTGGAGAGGGAAGATAGAATACCAGCGGCAGCGAATGGCGCGCAGCCGAGAATCAAGCCCAAAGATAGGTTACGTGAGCGAGCAAAAATCTGGCAAATGGAATATAATCTGGGAAGCTTATTATCTCAATGGTGAGAGATTACAGAGTTACGAGCTGCAGAGGGATCTGGGTGTCCTAGTACATGGATCATAAAAGGCTAGTCTACAGGTACAGCAAGTAATTAGGAAAGCTAATAGAATGTCATCATTTATTGTAAGGTGAATTGAGTACAAATGTAGGCAGGTTATGCTTTAGTTATGCAGGGCATTTGTGAGACCACATTTTGAGTATTGTGTACACAACTGGTCAACTTATTTAAGCTGGTGGAAGAAATTCAGAGAAGGTTTACCAGACTATTGCCTGGAATGGGTGGGTTGTCTTATGAGGAAAGATTGGACAGGCTAGGCTTGTATCCGCCGGAGTTTAGAAGAGTAAGAGGCAACTTGATTAAAACATATAAGACCCTGAGGGGCCTCAACAGGGTGGACGTGGAGAGGATGTTTCCTCTTGTGGGAGAATCTAGAACTAGCGGGTCATTGTTTAAAAATAAGGGGTCGCCCATTTAAAACTGAGATGAGGTGACATTTTTCATTCAGAGTCGTGAACCTTTGGAGCTGTCTTCCTAAAAAGGTGGTGGAAGCATAATCTTTGAATATTTCTAAGGCAGAAGTAGATCGATTATTGGTACACAAGGGGGTGATAGGTTACCGAGGGGTAGGCGGGATGTGGATTTGGTGTTACAGTCAAATCAGCCATGATCTTATGAAATGATGGAGCAGGGTTAGGGGAGCGAATGGCTTACTCCTGCTTTTTGCTCACTTGCTTATATAACAGAACCAAGTGGCTGAATGGTCTCCTCCTGCTCCCATGGTCTTAATGCATTATTTATCTGCTTCTTGCTAAAGTAGACCTGGAGCATCCCTTTAAGTGTTGTTCTTTCTTACGCCTTGCGTTCAAGGCCTTTGAACAAAGAACAAAGAACAAAGAAAAGTACAGCACAGGAACAGGCCCTTCGGCCCTCCAAGCCTGTGCCGATCATGATGCCCTAACTTTAAAAAAAACCTTCTGCCCTCACTTTGTCCATATCCCTCTATTTCCTCTCTATTCATGGACCCATCCAGATGCCTCTTAAATGTTGCTAATGTGCCTGCTTCCACCACATCCACTGGCAGCGCATTCCAGGCACCCACCACTCTCTGCGTAAAAAACGTACCCCGCACATCTCCCGGAAATTTTCCACCTCTCACCTTGAACCTGTGCCCCCTTGTATTTGACACTTCCATCCTTGGAAAAAGCCTCTGACTATCCACCCTGTCTATCTATGCCTCTCAGAATTTTGTAGACCTCTATCAGGTCTCCCCTCAGCCTCCGTCTTTCCTAGTCTATTCAACCTCTCTTCATAGTCAACACCCTCGAGGCCAGGCTGCATCCTGGTGAACTTTCCTTGCACTCTCTTCAAAACTTCCGTGTGCTTCCGATAATGCGGTGACCAGAACTGCACGCAATACTCCAAATGCGGCCTAACCAAGGCTGCACAGTCAGAATGTGAGGTCAATGGCAAGCTAATTGTTCTTCGGCAGGCCCCCCAGGACAATCAATTAGAGGGCATTTCCTGTCAATGGGAGGTTTCTTTATAGGTTCGTGAGTGCTTTCTCCTTGGCCCCTTCCGAGGCCAGTGAAAACCAAAAGAAATCGAAGAGCTTTCTGACGTTTATTTATAAAACACGGTAGAAAACCTTTGATGTGTACTGGTGTTAAGAAGACACATCCTAAAAGCTTTTTTGTACACAGACAATAAAAATCTATCTGGAAAGCTCTGCCTGAACAGGGTGATGGAAGTAGGTTCAATAGTAGCTTTCAAAAGGGAATTGGACAATTACTTGAACAGGAAGAAAAAAACCCCACGAGGGAATATAAGAGTGCATAGTCTTTATAAAGGCGTGCATGTTCAATTTGCAAGGCATTTATTTTGATTTGCTGGGGGTGGGGGTGGGGGTGGGGAGGTAGAATGCCATAGAGCGAGGTGAATTCCAGCATTCAGTGTGACAATGAAAGCTTGTTCTTAATCGACTAGAGCTCTCTGTTTGCACGGTAGCGCAGTGGTTAGCACTGTTGCTTCACAGCGCCAGGGTCCCAGGTTCGATTCCGGCTTGGTCACTGCATAGCTGACTGGGTCATCAACCTAGACCTGCGGCCTGGGGGCCACATGTGGATATCTGGGTGTCGAGACATTCTGAATTGTTACCCATGCGCAGGGTTGCTCCATTCCGCTGATTTCCGTCCGCAGGGATTTGTTCCTAACGTTGTGACTGAAGTGATTCACACATAAAGCAAGGACAAGTGAAATGAGGTTGTGCCAGTTGCTCACAACAGTGACCGTGCGTCCAAAATGTAAACGTTTCTTTTGTTTTTACCATTTGGAGTGATGGCAGCTCTATTAATATACAAACGATTAAGCATTTTCTATAACGTGTTACAAAATATTCGGCGTGTATTGAAATGTATTTAATCTTATTCATTAGGTCATGATGAATGAACAAGTCCAATTTCAATCATGTGGCCCACTGATATGAAGGAGGGTCACTCGTGAGGCCCACTCACCAGCCTGGGTTGCCCATCGCTGACACAGATCAAGAAAGGCAGTGGTCCTCATACTGCCCCCTGGGGAACCCCACTGTCTACCTTCCTCAAGTCCTGAATTGGAGATGCCGGCGGTGGACTGGGGTGGGCACAGTAAGAGGCCTTACAACACCAGGTTAAAGTCCACCAGGTTTGTTTCGAATCACTAGATTTCGGAGCGCTGCTCATTCACCTGATGAAGGAGTTGCGTTCCGAAAGTTAGTGATTTGACACAAACCTGTTGGACTTTAATCTGGTGTTGTAAGGCTTCTGATTGTTCCTCAAGTCCATTCAGCGCAACTCTATGTTTCCTGTCAGCCAGCCAACTTCGTATCCATGTTACCACTGGCCCCTGTTATGTCCTGGGCTTCAACTTTGCTGATAAGCAAAAAACGCAATCTAACTAGTTAAACAAATATGTGCTGGCTGTCCTTAATTAATCCAGATTCACTCTGGGCTTGCTCGCCGCAGTGGCTATGCCACATGAGTTGATACTTCCATTCCCGGTGACTGGAGGTCAATCCTGGAGGGTTGGTAACCCAAGTTGGAATTGTTTTCAGAGTCAAGGGTATCCATGAAACCTCGGTACAAACATTGGAACATGTCTCTCTGGAGTAACCACGGCAACAAAACGCCTGCCCAACGGGATGGCCTGTGGGCTGCTCAGAAAATTGACATTTGCGAGAAAGTACCCCGATCAAATCTTGTTTCTGTCTTGTTTTCTTAAATAAAACAAGGCTTAGGAGAGCGATTGGAATGAAACGCAGTCCCCATGGATTCCCCCCTCCCCTTTAATTATTTAATGAAAGGGGCCTTTGTGGTCCTGAAAGCTTATGGAAACATCTGTCACGCCAGCTGTTTGTTGAGTCTGGAGGGTCTGGCATTCGCTGAAGTAACCAGCCCTTTATCTGCATGCGGCTGATTATATGTCACATCTCTGTGACATTTGCAGTATCAAAAGGAGTTGTAATTAACAGGGGAGGCTGAAGAGATTAATATACATCAGTCCAATATCAATTAAAAACTGAAAATAAAATCTGAGTCCCCAGTGATTTGAATTTAGTGGTGTTCTAAAAGCTAGCAGACTGAGTGACGAGCTGTCCATTAACATCACATGCAGTTATTAACTTACTGCCTTTCCCCCCTCCATTTTTCTCAATCGTAACATTATACCGCACAGGACACCATGCGGCCTATCGCACTTGGGCTAATCCTTTGATAAAGCTACTTCATTAGGCTTACACCTTTGCTCTTTTTAATTAACCTGCAAATGTTTATTTTCAAGTATGTATCAAATTTCACTATGTGAGTGACAATCGAACCTGCTTTTGTCCCCCTTTCAAGCAACGCGTTCCTGATCACAAGAACTCACCATCTGAAAACCACCCCCGCCTCTGATTCTTTTGCTAATTATCTCAAACCTAATCACAGTGGAAACAGTTGCTCTTTAATTACTCTCTCCAACCCCTTCAATTTTTTTTTACATCTGTGTTAAATTCCCCCTCACCCCCTTCCTTGCTCGAAGGAAAACTGTCCCGGGTTTTCCAGTCTCTCCACGTATCTGCAGTTCTTCATCCTTTTTCTTTAATATGGAGGGATGGTGGTAAAACACATCATCACGCCAGTCTCTTTTTAAATCTGTTTCCAATTAAGGGACAATTTTAGCGTGGCCACTCCACCTACCCTGCACGTCTTTGCATTGTGTGCGTGAGACCCACGCGAACACGGGGAGAATGTGCAAACCCCGCACGGACAGTGACCCGGGGCCAGGATCGAACCCGGGTCCTCGGCGCCGTGAGGCAGCAGTGCTAACCACTGCACCACCGTGCCTCCATTCAGGCCTTCATCCCTGATACCATTCTCACCAGTTCTCTCTGTATCCTCTCACTTCACGAATAGTGTCAACAGAGAAGACGCACAAACAGATTCAAAAACAGCTCCTTCTGTGCTGTTACCAGACTCCTAAACGACCTTCTTATGGACTGATCTGACTGATACTACACCCCTGTATGCTTCACCCGATGTCGGTGTCTATGTATTTACATTGTGGACCTTGTGTTGCCCTATTACGTACTTTCTTTTCATGTACTAAATGATCTGTTTGAGCTGCACGCAGAAAAATACTTTTCACTGTACACGTGACAATAAACAAACAAATCCAAATCCAAGAATTAAGGAGCCATAAATCTGATCATCGCTAATAAATCCAACAGAGTTCAGCTGAAAAGTCTTTACCCAGAGAGCGGTGAGAATGCGGAACACGCTGCAACTTGTGGTTGAGATGAATGGTATGGATACATTGATGAGGAAGCTAGACCAACAAGGGAGTAAGGAATAGAAGGTGTGTTGAGAGTGTGAGATGATGGAGGGTGGAAGGAGGCTTTCATAGCACATAAACTCTGTCATCGGCCAGATCGGCTGAATAGCCTGTTTCTGAGCTGTGAATACTATATTCATGTCAAATAATCAAATGGATAATCCTTACCTCTCACAACTAGCTTTGCAGATGCAGAGGTGCTGTCCACTACAGTCTGGGCAGTGCATGTGTACATTCCAGAGTGTTGCAGTTGCACGTTGGTTATCTTGAGGTCGCCAATGGTTTCCCGCTGCAGGCAGAGGGATGGAAACACTTTGGTGTGAATAAGGCAAGTGGTACAAGTGGCTGCACTTGTGACCCATTAATACACTGGCACCAATTTTCCCCAGGCCACTGAAATAGGAGCAACTTTCAAAAACACAGAACTCCTGGCAATCCGTCACTGTACCCCACCCCATTAGGGGTGACTTCACCGGATGCCATCGGGCTCTGCTTCCCTGTGGCACTTGAAAACGAACAAACTGACCGAGTCTTTGATCACCAATATCATGCTGAGCATAGTGACAGCACAGTCTTTTCAATGGGCTCAGGACGCAAGACGTGGAATGATTCTCATCTGTGGGAAGCACTGGCTATTTATTTCCCCTGGAGCTGATGCCATAGCCCGAAGCCCTTGCATCCCAAGGTGCAGAATCAGGTGGGGTAGAACTTACCCGAGTTCCTTATCCTTTCGCCCTGTGTTATTTAGTGCATGTCACGGGTGATAGGGCGAATCAGAGTCAATGCTCTCCTGAGCAAACTCCCATCTTCCATCCTCCATGAACCTAAGCTCATCCAACACTCTGTTGGACATGACCTAACTTGCAGCGAGTCCTGTACACCCATTACACCTCTTGTGCTTGCTGACCCCACCTGGCTCCCGTTCTGACAATACCTTGATTTACAAATTCTCACCTGTATCTGTGGACGTATGTTTATATATAATGTGTATGTGTGTGTGTATGTGTGTGTGTGCATGTGTGTTTATGTCTCTACACAGAGACAGACATATTTAAATATGTCACCCAACGTGCTGTGAACTTTGGAGCCAAATCTCACTCCTCACTGCACCGGGTTGGAAGGCGAATGTCATGGAAGAAAGCACAGCTTTCATAAGAACATAAGAACATAAGAACATAAGAACTAGGAGCAGGAGTAGGCCATCTGGCCCCTCGAGCCTGCTCCGCCATTTAATGAGATCATGGCTGATCTTTGTGGACTCAGCTCCACTCTCCGGCCCGTACACCATATCCCCGAATCCCTTTATTCTTTAGAAAGGTATTTATCTTTTTCTTAAAAACGTTTAAAGAAGGAGCCTCAACTGCTTCATTGGGCAAGGAATTCCAGAGATTCACAACCCTTTGGGTGAAGAAGTTCCTCCTAAACTCGGTCTTAAATCTACTTCCCCTTATTTTGAGGCTATGCCCCCTAGTTCTGCTTTCCCCGACCAGTGGAAGCAACCTGCCTGCTTGTATCCTATCAATTCCCTTCATAATTTTATATGTTTCAATAAGATCCCCCCGCATCCTTCTAAACTCCAGTGAGTACAGTCCCAGTCTACTCAACCTCTCGTCATAATCTAATCCCCTCAACTTTGGGATCAACCTAGTGAATCTCCTCTGCACTTCCTCCAGTGACAATATGTCCTTTCTCAGGTAAGGAGACCAAAACTGAACACAATACTCCAGCTGTGGCCTCACTAACACCTTATACAATTGCAGCATACCCTCCCTAGTCTTGAACTCCATCCCTCTAGCAATGAAAGACAAAACTCGATTAGCCTTCTTAATCACCTGCTGCACCTGCACACCAACTTTTTGCGACTCGTGCACCAGCACACCCAGGTCCCTCTGCACAGCAGCATGTTTTAACATCTTACCGTTTAAATAATAATCCATTCTGCTGTTATTCCTCCCAAAATGGATAGCCTCACACTTGGCAACATTGAATTCCATCTGCCAGACCCTAGCCCATTGACCTAACCTATCGAAACCCTTCTGCAGACTTCCAGTATCCTCTGCACTTTTTGCTTTTTGAAAGTGAGGATGGTACAGGGAAAATCAGAGTTTATTGTGAGGCGATCAAAAAATAGAGCACAGAAAATGGAGTTCAGAGATGATTAGTGTTATGATACAATGAAAACCTTTGGAAAATCTACCTTAACACGCTTCAATATTTGTACATAGGAAAACAATGTGTTAATTTAGATTATGCTATTGCATCAGCTAAATGATTTAATAGATAGGGTTTTAAATATTTGAGTTGTTGATTTATTGTTCACTGTCTATATTAATGATGTTGGTGCAATATTTATGTTTGCGAAACCAGCTATTAACTAAAGAACAGTGCGGGTACTTTAAAAATTCAGAGTTTCTGTATATATCTCTCATATCCAGAACAAATTGAGCAAAGCCCAGCTAACAACAACTTGGATTTATATAGTGCTCTTAGCATAATAAAACATTCCAAAATATTTCACAGGTTCAATATCAAATAAAACTTGGCACATGAGGATTTATTAGGAGAGGCGGTCAAAAGCTTGGTCGAAGAAGTAGGTTTTAAGGAATGGCTTGGAGAAGGAAAATGAGGTGGAGACGGAGAGCATTATGGACGGTGTTGTGGACCTCACTACCTCGCTGTCAGTGTGCAGTGACTAAAATCGAGGATGCGCAAGATGCCAGAATTGAAGGAGGGCAGAGATCATGCAATAAGGACGGGCAAGACCATGGAGGGATTTCAAAACAAGGATGGGTACCAGATTGGGCCTCCCTTGTCCATTTGCCCTAATATTGGGATAAGAGCATACAATTGCCTCGGTCGTCTCTGAAACTCACTCCAAAATCTCTCCAACTCTCGCCATTCATAAAATTCCCCTGCTCGATGAAGCTTTCAGTTACTGCTTTCCTTTTTTAAGATTCGTTCATGTAGTGGGCAAAGCCAGCTGGGCTAGCGATTGTTGTCCATCCCTAATTGCCCTTAAGCCGAGTGGCTTGCTTGCTAGGCCGTTTAAGATTCAGTCACATTGCTGCGGGTCTAGAGTCACATGTAGGCCAAACCACAGTTTATTCCCCGAAGGACAACAAGATGGGTGTTTAAACAATCAACAATGGTTTCATGGTCATCATCAGGCTTTTAATTCCAGATTTTTGTTGAATTCAAATTTCACCATCTGCAGTGTGAGATTCTAACCCTGGTCCCCAGAGCACTAGATTACTAATCCATTGATATTACCACGACACTATCGCTTCTCTAATTAGTTCCTCGGTCTGGTTTCTCCATTCGGGAGACGTGAAGCGGGATTCTCCCGAATCACCGGCAATGGCCCGGAGGGGTTGGCGCCGCTCGAACCGGCGGCGAAGGGCCGGCGTGGTCCCGCGTATGCGCAGACCAGCCGGCGTGTTCTTGCGCCTGCGCAGGGGGGTGTCTTCTCCGCGCCGGCCATGGTGGAGCCCGACAGAGGCCGGCACGGAAGGAAGGAGTGCCCCCACGGCACAGGCCCGCCCGCAGATCGGTGGGCCCCGATCGCGGGCCAGGTCACCGTGGGGGCCCCCCCCCCCAGGGTCGGATCCCCATGTGCCCCCTCGAGGACCGCACCAGCCAGCCTACCAGCCGGGTCCCGCCGTGTGGGACCATGTCCAATCCATGCCGGCGGGGGTGACCAGTAACCGACGGCCGCTGAGCCCATCAGGGCCTGGAGAATTGCCGGGGGGGGGGGGGGGGGCCGCTGCCAACGGCCCCGACCAGCACGGCGTGATCCTCGTCCCCGCCCGAAAACTGGCGCCGGAGAATACCGCAGCCGGCGGCGGGGGCGGGTTCATGCCACCCCCCCGGGGATTCTCCAACCCGGCGGGCAGGTTCTCCTGTTGGAGTTGTTTATGAACATCTAACTGACAGCTGATGGCTACATCAAAAGCAATTAAGTACTTTCTGCTGAGGAAAGGAGGAAGTGAAAGCACTTAACTTTTGAACATGAAGGGAAATTAAAATAAATAATCCAGACATCTGGCTGTCTGGAAGCTTTCAATTACAGGCTACTAAAACTTATTTCTCTTTGAAGTGAATAGAAGTATTGCAAATCAAAGGATCTGATGTAGTTTTGGCTTACTATGAAGTAATAGCTGCTGCTTTCTTGACATCTATCTGAGGCAGCAGGTGTAAGGGACAGGTGAGTGAAAAAGCAGTGGTTTTGTTCACTGTTTTTTCCTGGGCTACTCTTTAGCTTCCAGGCAGGTGTGATTGGTGGGGCAGGATTCCCCTGATATGAGAGGTTCATTCCCCTGTTATGTGGGGAGTTCTCTGTTATGAGCAAGTTCTCTGGTGGATAGTCTCTGATATGGGGTGCTTCTGGGGGTGTCTCTGATATGTGTGGGTTTCTGGTGTGGGTCAGTGATGGGGTGTGGTGGTGGGAAGGTCTGGTGGTGGAGTGTCTGGTTGGGGTGGATGGGCAGGATTTGCATTGTAGTGGGTAGGGGGCTCCTCCGATGGGCTTTGGGGGCACCTAACTTAAATACCTACCCCGCTGGCCCACTGTGAGGTCCACCATGTCAGGGCCACATTGACAAATTCTTGTACCATTCCATGCCCACGTGAATCTCATCCCAGAGGGCTGGAGAACCATGGAGATGTAGAGGATCCGGCGTACACATCATTAATAGGATCCTCTCGTTGGCGCGAGGCGTGAGTTTCAATGTCCACTGCATCGGGAACTCTGCGATCAGTGGCGGGCGGCAGAGAATCCAGGCCTTTATGTCTATTTGTGAAGTACCTCATGAATTCTCTACCACAGAAGGCTTTGGAGGTCAAGTCACTGAATGTATTCAAGAATGTATTCTTGAACATATTCAAGAGAGAGCTAGATAAAGTTTTAGGTTTTAATGGTATCAAGGGGAATGGGGAGAAAGCGGGAATATGGCATTGAGATGGACGATCGGCCAGGATTGTACTGAATGATGGAGCAGATCCGAAGGACCAAATGGCCTCCTCGTAATCCTAGTTTCTGTGTTTATTTACTGAAGAAGTGGGTAAGCTTCCCACTTTACAGCAGAATATCCGCTTTTAATGAGAAGCGTGAGAATGTTTGTTCCTCTACATGAATCACCGCACAACTAACGATTGACTAATCAATGTATGTTTTCTGATATTGTGTGTCTGAATCAATGTTGTAATATTGGTCACAGATTGTCGAGTATGGAGAAAAATCAGACACTCACCCTAAGATGAGACTCAGGCACGAAGTGCTGTTTCATTGTACTCACCATGGAAACGCGTTGGTAGTGCTGCCCCATTATGTCAAAGTCTATAGGAGACTCGTTGACTGCCCAGGTGAATGTGAGGTCCATGGTGGGGTCGTGGCTGGCATGGCACTGTAGTATGACGTCCTCACCAAGGTTGACATCGGCATTGGATGGAGCTAGGGTAATTTTGGTGGCGTCTGCAAAAGAATGGGAGAAACAGAGCCGGGAGTCAACAAAGGGCAAAGCGGGGAGAGAGAGAGAAGATACTGTGGTGACGTGCATTACTGTGGGTACACGGGGGGTTAATGTAAATACATGTAGGCTAGCTAGACACTAGAGGGAGCACCAGAGACATCACACACACTCAACGAACAGGTCAGTTATATAGGACACGACCAATGGACATTCACGATACACACAGAGGTGACACGACCACAGGAGGGCATTACACCAACCCATATATAAAGGACACCACACACATGATCTGCCTATTTCCAGTGGAGACAGTCTGTGAGTACAGACACAGGGTTGATTCAATATCACTCCCACCACGTGGATTGCAGCAACTGGTTAGTCAGTCTGGGTAGCTATAGTAGGATTAGCAGTAGTGTCGAACCCGAGTAATAGAAGTGTAAATAGTTTAATAAACGTGTTGAAGTTATCTCCACGTCTGAACCTTCCTTTGTCAAGTGCACCACAAGGAAGCCGCTTATGCTACACCTAGAGCATAACAAGACATGGTACCAGGAGTGAACTGTTTCAATCCATGTAGCCATACCTCAGTGTACAGTGACAACCAGCAACGGTACCCAGGCAGGATGTTCGAGATCCGGGTTCCGCAGCAGCTCCAGTGCCATGGCAATCTCCGCGAAAACTGGCAGGCATTCCGGCAAAAGTTTGAAAATCTTCCTGGTAGCAGCCGACCTACAAGACGTGGCCGATGCTGAAAAGACAGAGCTTCTGCTCACCATCGCCGGTGCCAGAGCAGAAGAAATCTTTAAAAAATTCAAGTTCTCCAAAGGGCAAAACAGGAGCGACTTCCAGGCAGTCCTGGACAAATTCAGCAAATACTGTGAGGAAAACACACTCCAACCAGCAAGAAAAGGTAAGAGAAGCGCCAGTACTCACCATGAGACCGAGATCCCGGAGCACAGAACAATTTTGATTGGCGGCCATCTTTCCAAAGGGACTGCACTTGCGCAGATGCGCGAGAAGCGCACAGAACGGGAAGGTCGGTTTGCGCATGCGCGAGACGCCGTGCATGCGCAATCACGAAAACGACCCCCGGTACAGGAATAGCGGTTTGCGCATGCGCAAATGCTTCCCACGTATGATGTCACATGCGTCAAAACGTCAGAGGCCCCGGACCACGCCCATTTAAAGGGGAAACGTCCCCAATCAAAGAAAAAATATTTTAAAGCCGTAAAACAACCTTCCTTCACCTGGAATGACAGCACAATGCCTCAAATTGAACCAGGAAATGAAATTAACCTCCGAAGAACCCTGCAACAAGCAGTTACCTACGCCCAAACCGATGACACAGACCTTGAATTCTTCTTTGGACATCGCGAGCCCAATGCCAGCTCCGACACAAAACGTGATAATGTGGCCTTGGAAGACAACGACTCAGACGAACCTTTCACCTTGGGAGGCTACCCCAGTACCAAATCCGAACCGCAACTAGACGTGTTGCACATTGACGACCCCGACGACGAGTTCTTCTGATTTGAGGATCTTCAGCCCAGCAGATATGACATCCCGACACGTGAGTGCAGGATTATGCTGCGGCCTGACGCCAAGAGACAGAGAGCGGTACAAGCCCACAGAGAGCGGCCTGCTGCCACACAGAGAGTGGTCCACGCACCGCGAAGGGTCCCCGACTCCACACAGAGAGCGGTCCACGCACCACAAAGGGTCCCAGCATCCACATAGAAAGCGATGAAAGACTCCACAGCGAGCTCGTGACAGACTCTACGATGGAAGAAACGCAGGACTCCAGAGCGCAGTCTTTGCACACACAAGACGTGACTCCAGTGTCACAAGCCTCCGCAGCGAGCTCGTGGACAGCCTCCACGATAGAAGCAACGCAAGACTCCGACGCGCAGTCCATGCAGGAACAAGACCATGAGGGTCTAGCAACCTCCTCTGACCAACTAGCAGCAGACGATGCAAGTCTGCCATGTTCAAGTAAACAGCAAAAAAACTATGACAGTCTACCACACTCCTGTACACAGCAGGACGACCATGACGGTCTATCATGCTACAGTGAAGAACAAAGCGACGATGACAGTCCAAGCCCAAATGAAGGACAACAGCAATACAATGACAGTCCACCCAAATTGTTTGCACCATCAGATGAAGACTCTGACAATTTACCCAACCCAAGTGAACAACAAGCAGCTACTGAGGCTCTACCCACGGCATGTGAGACGAGTGACGCAGCATCCCACTTCCCATGCAAGATGTGCAAAGTGACAGATCTCAGCTAGTGTGTACAGAGGCACTCGACGATCACTGTGAGACCACTGGTGACTCCGGTGACACCACGATACTTCCACCCTCATTCGCTCGAACCTGTCCACAAGTCAATGCATTCCTGCATGTTTCGACTCCAGACGTGCAGCTTCAAGAAATCTCACCTGACTCCAGTGAACCTGCTAAGACTCCGGACGGGGAGCATCAACAAACCAACACTGACTCAGTTAAAACAGACCAGACTCCAGATGGGGAGCAACCAAATGCCGACTCTGATTCATGTAAGCCGGACTTTACTCCAGACAGGGAGTGCCGCAACCTCAGTGATGGCACGCTCAGGGTGACAGCAGATAGCACAATGACAGGAGATGGATCACTTAACAATTACACTGGGTCGGTAATAACAAGCAGCGCCTACAGTCCAAGAGGAATACACCAATATTCACCACAGCTATATCAACACATTTTTTCCACACCAGTAGTGCAGCCAAAGACAGCTCTGTTGAACAAACCCAGTATTCAGGCATGCAGCAGCCAGCAGTCTATGCAGCATATTCTCAAACAGGCCAGCACTACGGATTGCCCACTAATGGAATCAAGACCGAAGGAGGGTTACCGCAAGCGCAATCTGCACTACAGACTGGATGCCTTAGTTACAGCCCAGGATTTGTTGCACCCCAGCCTGGCCAGACGGCATATTCCTATCAGATGCAAGGTTCTAGTTTCACACCATCACCAGGTGTTTATGCGAACAGCAATTCTGTTTCCAGGTCGACGAGCTTCAATGGTTCTCAGCAGGATCACCCTTCCAGCAGAGCATGTGGCCAGAACCAGTATGTACAGTCTTATCCAACTTCAACATATGGCACATCCATGACCTCGAATGATACTGTTGATGGTACCTCTTCAACGTCAATACCTTATCAGCTACAAAATGCCATCCGACAGCACCATCACAAACATCGAAAAAGAAAGGGACTCCAAATCAGACAGCAAAGTGATTTGACCACTTCTTGGTTCCTGTGGCACAGGGACGTTGATGACGTTCATAACCAAGAGACACATTTGACCATGATGATTGATGGTTTTTGGACTCACACAAATGATTTCAACTTATTGTTTAATCACTGTTCCCATGACTTGTATATACCTTAACTTATCTACCTGTTTTTTGTTCAATTTTCTTAAAGTGTACAGAAAATATGTAACATATAAAAAAGGGGGGATGTGGTGATGTGCATCACTGTGGGTACACGGGGGGGGGGGGGGGTAATGTAAATACATGTAGGCTAGCTAGACACTAGAGGGAGCACCAGAGACATCACACACACACACTCAACCAATAGATCAGTTAGATAGGACACAACCAATGGACATTCACGATACACACAGAGGTGACAAGACCACAGGAGGGCATTACACCCACCCATATATAAAGGACACCACACACATGATCTGCCTCTTTCCAGTGGAGACAGTCAGTGAGTACAGACACAGGGTTGATTCAATATCACTCCCACCACGTGGATTGCAGCAACTGGTTAGTCAGTCTGGGTAGCTATAGTAGGATTAGCAGTAGTGTCGAACCCGAGTAATAGAAGTGTAAATAGTTTAATAAATGTGTTGAAGTTATCTCCACGTCTGAACCTTCCTTTGTCAAGTGCACCACAAGGAAGCCGCTTATGTTACACCTACAACATAACAAATCAGATACGTCATAAGAATTTGCTTGATAGTCAGAAAGTGAACTAAGGGGCTGGATTTTACGCAGGAAAGGGAGGCGGAAAAGAGACTGAGTGGTCAGCTCGCTCCCACGCCCGCTGTCTCAGCTGGTCCAATCAAGCGGCAGATTGCCAATTAGTGGTCATCTGGCAGGAAGGAGGCCGATTATCAGCGCAAAGACTCGACGCCCAATTGTGAGTGTAGCTTGGGATGCCATGTGGTGCAATGCCGTCAGTTCGAAGACTCTCATGGCTAGATTTATAAAGACCCCCGCTCTCAGATTCAGTGTTTATATTTTATTGAAGGCTCAAAGAAGTACAAAAACTGTCATAGAAAAAACTCATAAACACGCCACATCCAACCGTGGTCCCTGTGGCAAGTCTTTCTTTCATCTGTGTGCTGCCTAGTTATAGCTGCCGTGGAACTCGCCCAAACCCTTTCGAGTCCGACACCCGGACAATTGCCAACGATTTATTTCAAAATTGCCGGCAGGCTGCCGAATTACACGTAGGCCGGTCTTCTGGAATTCGGGAGATGCATTGCTGACACGGCAGCACGGTAGCATAGTGGTTAGCATGATTGCTTCACAGCGCCAGGGTCCCAGGTTCGATTCCCGGCTTGGGTCACTGCCTGTGCGGAGTCTGCACGTTCTCCCCGTGTCTGCGTGGGTTTCCTCCGGGAGCTCCGGTTTCCTCCCACAGTCCAAAGATGTGCAGGTCAGGTGGATTGGCCGTGCTAAATTGCCCTCAGTGTCCAAAATTGCCCTTAGTGTTGAGTGGGGTTACAGGGTTATGTGGTTATGGGGATAGGGTGGAGGTGTGGGCTTGGGAAGGGTGCTCTTTCCAAGTGCCGGTGCAGACTCGATGGGCTGAATGGCCTCCTTCTGCACTGTAAGTTCAATGATTCTATGATACATGGCTGTCATGCCCTATTTAATGTTGTCTATTGAGCAGAGGAGCCCCTTGCTTTCCTGATAAAAAACAGACCACCCCCACACCCCCTCACTGACCTCTGACTGACACGGTGCCGGTGCTGTTTGACTTTCCCTTGTAGTTCTCTGCAAAGCAGGTGTATTTCCCTTCGTCCGTTCGGCTTATATTCTGCATCCTCAGGGTACCATCTGGGAATATGGTCATTCTGCGTAAGCAACACAAAGATGTCGCACAATTATGAATGAAAAATGCTTTCAGACTCGGTCCAATGTTTAAGGAGTGGCTGTTGTCCAAGGAGGTGCCAACAAAGAACAGACAAAGAACAAAGAAATGTACAGCACAGGAACAGGCCCTTCGGCCCTCCAAGCCCGTGCCGACCATACTGCCCGACTAAACTACAATCTTCTACACTTCCTGGGTCCGTATCCTTCTATTCCCATCCTATTCATATATTTGTCAAGATGCCCCTTAAATGTCCCTATCGTCCCTGCTTCCACTACCTCCTCCGGTAGCGAGTTCCAGGTACCCACTACCCTCTGCGTAAAAAACTTGCCTCGTACATCTACTCTAAACCTTGCCCCTCTCACCTTAAACCTATGCCCCCTAGTAATTGACCCCTCTACCCTGGGGAAAAGCCTCTGACTATCCACTCTGTCTATGCCCCTCATAATTTTGTATACCTCTATCAGGTCGCCCCTCAACCTCCTTCGTTCCAGTGAGAACAAACCGAGTTTATTCAATCGCTCCAGCGAAGGTTTCAGTTCTCTATTAGTTCCTTCTATCAGTTCTAACTTCTGACTGAATCAGAACTTCTCAGGCTGTGTCCTCTGTCCAGTCCAAAACCCAGAATGTTCTGCCAACCTCAGCGACATGGCACGGGGTTCCTGTGCCTGTCCTGTGCCTCAGTGAGGTCGAGGTCAGTACTCATCTTCAAAACCCTCGGCAGCCTTGCTCCCGCTCATCAGAGGTAAGTTCAAAAGACATACCTTCCTGCTTAACAACCACACACCCTCCAACCCAACTCCTGCAGCATCCGATTGCCACTTGCTCTCTCTGCTACCTCCGCTCCACTCCCGCAGGCTGTTCACTCGCTCATTCTGTAACATTCCCTCTGAAGCAAAAATCACTTCACCTTGTTACTTCCCCCTACCTTGAAAAGGTTCTTTAAAAAAATGCCTTCAATCGTCCCTCCCCTCAACCTGTTCCTTCTCTTTTCTTCCTCGATGCTCACACTTTGCCAACCTTGATAAGCACTTTGTGAATAGGAGCTAGATCTCTCCAATTAGGCCCAGGACCTCTGTGGTAGCATAGATGTTGTGTGACTGGACTAATAATCCAGAAGCCCGGACTGTAGGTCTGGAGACACGCGTTCGAATCCCATTATTGATGGAGAATCTAAATTCAGCTAATTAAGTAAATGCAAAATTAAAAGCGAGAGTGGCCATGAAGCTATCAGATTGTCATGAAGGCCCATCTGATTGACTAATGTTCTTTTGGGGAAAGAAACCTGCTGTCCTTGCCCAGTCTGGCCCAGTCTGGTCCATGTGTGACTGCAGATCCGCAGCAATGGGATCCCACTGAAATGGTTCAGCAATTGTATTGAAACGGCTACTGTGGTAGTCGGTATTAGGGGTATTACGGTACCCAGGTTGAGGCTGTAAGACCACTGGTGTGGGAGGTACCTGAGACAGCAATATCATTGGTGAAGCCTGCCTGCTGGTTCTGCCCAGTAAGGCGGGGTATAAGAGCCTGTGTCTCCCCAGCAGCCGCATTCTGTACCTGCGCTGCTGGGGGAAACATCTAGTCCAATAAATTGATGCTCGATCAATGACTCCAGAAGCGAGATTGGATGACAATTGAAGGCTTTATTGGACTAGATGTTTCCCCCAGCAGCGCAGGTACAGAATGCAGCTGCTAGTGAGACACAGGCTCTTATACTCCGCCTTACTGGGCGGAACCAGCAGGCAGGCTTCACCAATGATATTGCTGTCTCAGGTACCTCCCACACCAATGATCTTACAGCCTCAACCTGGGTACCGTAATACCCCTAATACCGAAACGCTTTCATCCCCGTGCACCGCAGAGGCTCACATAGGCCGCTCCCTGAAAATGAAAATGAAATGAAAATCGCTTATTTTCACAAGTAGGCTTCAAATGAAGTTACTGTGTTGCTGAAAATATTGATCCATTCTCCTGCTATCATTTCTGATCGCGCATTTTCTAATGACAGCCCGAATAAAAAATGTTCCCCAAACCTCCCGTACAATCGGACAACCCGGAGAGAAGCGGCTCGGTCCAGCGTAACTCTTTGAAAACACTCCCATTTTTCTTCTCCCGTAACCCTGCAGATCTTTCATTTTCATCTATTTACCCAATTCACTTATCGAAACAGCTTCCCTTTCACAGTTGTTTATTCCACATCATTGACAACTGGGCGCACATATCAAAATTCAGGAAAGGAAGACAATTGCAGGGCAATAGGGAAAGAGCGGTAGTAGGTGGTGGTGGTGGTGGGGGAGGGGAATGGTGGCGGGGGGGGGCTGTTAAGTAAATAACTTGGTCAAAGGACCAGAGGACCTCGTTCAATGCTGTAATTCTTTCAGTCATTCACACGGGATGTAGTGTCACTGGCTCGTCCAGCGTTTATTACCCATCCCTAATTGCCCTTGAGAAGGTGATGGTGAGCTGCCTTAACTGCTGCAATCCCTGAGGTGGAGGTACACCCACTGTGCTGTTAGGGAGGGAGTTCCAGGATTTTGACCCAGCGACAGTGAAGGAACGGCCGATATATTTCCAAGTCAGGACGGTGAGTGTCTTGGAGGGGAACCTCCAGGTGGTGGGGTTCCCAGGTATCTGCTGCTCTTGACCGTCTAGATGGCAGTTATTGTGGGTTTGGAAGGTGCTGTCAAAGGAGCCTTGGTGAGTTACTGCAGTGCAACTTGTAAATGGTACACACGGCTGCCACTGTGTTTCAGTGGGAGAGGGAGTGAATGTTTAAGGGGGGGTGGATGGGATGCCAATCAAGTGGGTTGCTTTATCCTGGGTGGTGTCAAACTTCAAGAGTGGAGAAGCACCCATCCAGGCAAGTGGAGAGCATTCATCACACTCCTGACTTGTGCCTTGTAGATGATGGCCAGACTTTGGGGGGTCAGGAGGTGAGTTACTCGCTGCAGGATTCCCAGCCTCTTTCTCACTTACATAATCCCTCTGCGTCTCCTTATAATTTACTGCTGCCAACTCCACTGCTTATTTTTGCCTCCTATCATCAGTAAATATGGATAAAAAATCTATTTCTTCATTCCGATTATTGATACACACGGTGCAAGCTGAGGCCTCAGCACACATTCATGGGGAACATCAGCCCTTACCTTTCACCAATCCGAAATTATATCGAACACCCTAAAACCAGTCAGCAGCCCAAATATAAATCTCTTACAATCCAACTCTTTCCATTTCTGATGATATCCTGCCTTGCCCCTTCAATTCACCATCTCAGTGATAAAACTGCCCAAATCCAGGGAAGTTGGTGCATGTCTTGTTGATCAGATTATTTTAGCCACATACCTTGTGTTGTTGGAAAGAATCTCAGTGCCTTTAGTCCAGAAGATGCTTGGTTTAGGTGCTGCCCGGGGCCTGCACTCGATCAGGACTTCCCCTCCCCGGGCTGCGGGGATTAGCCGCTTCACCGGTTTAAACTGAAAATCCGGAGCAAAGGCTGAGAAAGAAAGAGTGAGATCACGGGAATGAATAATTCAAAACAGATGCGAGCCCGCAGCAGTGATAGTCACTCACTCCCACAACCTGCTGGTCACTCACTCCCACACACTGCTGGACACTCACTCCCACACTCTGCTGGTCACTCACTCCTACACTCCGCTGGTCACTCACTCCCTCACCCTGTTGGTCACTCACTCCCACACCCTGCTGGTCACTCACTCCCACACCCTGCGGGTCACTCACTCCCACACCCTGCTGGTCACTCTCTCCCACACCCTGCTGGTCACTCATTCACACACTCTGCTGCTCACTATCTCCCACACCCTGCTGGACACTCACTCCCACACTCTGCTCGTCACTCACTCCCACATGCTGCTGGTCACTCACTCCCACACCCTGCTGGTCACTCACTCCCACACCCTGCTGGTCACTCACTCCCACACCCTGCTGGTCACTCACTCCCACTCCCTGCAGGTCACTCTCTCCCACACCCTGCTGGTCACTCACTCCCACACTCTGCTGGTCACTCACTCCCACACTCTGCTGGTCACTCACTCCCACACCCTGCTGGTCACTCACTCCCACATGCTGCTGGTCACTCACTCCCACACCCTGCTGGTCACTCACTCCCACACCCTGCTGGTCACTCACTCCCACACCCTGCTGGTCACTCACTCCCACTCCCTGCAGTTCACTCTCTCCCACACCCTGCTGGTCACTCACTCCCACACTCTGCTGGTCACTCACTCCCACACCCTGCTGGTCACTCACTCCCACACCCTGCTGTTCACTCACTCCCACACTTTGCTGGTCACTCACTCCCACACCCTGCTGTTCACTCTCTCCCACACCCTGCTGGTCACTCACTCCCACACCCTGCTGGTCACTCACTCCCACTCCCTGCAGGTCACTCTCTCCCACACCCTGCTGGTCACTCACTCCCACACTCTGCTGGTTACTCACTCCCACACCCTGCTGGTCACTCACTCCCACACCCTGCTGGTCACTCACTCCCACACCCTGCTGTTCACTCACCTCCACACTTTGCTGGTCACTCACTCCCACACCCTGCTGTTCACTCTCTCCCACACCCTGCTGGTCACTCACTCCCACACCCTGCTGGTCACTCACTCCCACTCCCTGCAGGTCACTCTCTCCCACACCCTGCTGGTCACTCACTTCCACACTCTGCTGGTTACTCACTCTCACACCCTGCTGGTCACTCACTCCCACACCTTGCTGGTCACTCTCTCCCACACCCTGCTGCTCACTATCTCCCACACTCTGCTGGACACTCACTCCCACTCTCTGCTGGACACTCACTCCCACACTCTGTTGGCCAGTCACTCCCGCACTCTGCTGGACACTCACTCCCACTCTCTGCTGGACACTCACTCCCACTCTCTGCTGGACACTCACTCCCACACTCTGTTGGCCAGTCACTCCCGCACTCTGCTGGACACTCACTCCCGCACTCTGCTGGACACTCACTCCCACACCCTGCTGCTCACTATCTCCCACACTCTGCTGGACACTCACTCTCACTCTCTGCTGGACACTCACTCCCACACTCTGCTGGACACTCACTCCCACTCTCTGCTGGATACTCACTCTCACACTCTGCTGGATACTCACTCCCACACTCTGTTGGCCAGTCACTCCCGCACTCTGCTGGTCACCTTTCCGAGGCAATGGTACTAATGAGTAACAGGGTCTAAAGTAAAGTTTGTAAAGTGAAGTTGCCACTGCCCAAATGTGGTAGTCACCACTGATTGTATAGTAGTTGTAATGATGATTATTAGAGGTAATACGGTAAGGCTCCTGTACTATAGGGACGGGGGTAAATCCCTGCCTGCTGGCTCCACCTAGTATGCGGAGTATAAATGTGTGTGCACACCGAGCTGCTCCCATTTTGGCAGCAGCTGCAGGAGGCAACACATCTCTGCTTAATAAAGCCTCGATTACTCTCTACTCTCGTCTCGTAGTAATTGACAGTGCATCACCATACTAATGAGGTAAATGTGGGCAACGGTATTCTGTGTGGGGAGGGTTAAGCTTCCGAGATTCACAATGACTGTGCTTGATGTTTTTTGAGGTTAGAATTCTCCTGAGAGATGTGTGGTCACCTGCTGCCCAAGGGATTGGTGTTCAGTGTTGAGGTTTCCGCTAACCTTAATGGACTGGAGACAAAGATCCAACTAACCTTCAACCTTCAACTCCGCGTTGGCATAAATGGTTCCGTGTTTGTTCTCAGCTACACACTGGTACATTCCGGAATCATCCTTAACCAGTTTTGAAATTTTCAAAGCGCAGTTGCTGACCTCCGTGCGGCTCTGCGGGAAGGAGGCAAAGGGAATATGTCAGAGGGAACTGATAAACAGAAACGGAAATTCACTTGAATCTGAAGTAGCGTTTCCCCCTCCACTTTAATGGAACTGCTGGAAGTGGCGTAATTAACCTCGGACTCGGAAATCGAGAGTCCAGCCAAGCTTCCCAGTTCTGATGGTTGGCGGGGGAAATCCAATTGCCAAGTGGAATGGATGGGAACCATAGAATTGCTACAATGCAGAAAGAGGCCATTGAACCCACCATGTCTGCACCCATCCTCCGATAGAGCACTCTACCGAGGCCCCCTTCTCGCCCTATCCCCATAACCCCACCTAACCCGCACATCTTTGCACTGTGGGAGGAAACGGGAGCACACGGAGGAAACCTACGCAGCCACGGGGAGATCGTGCAAACTCCACACCGACACCTGGGTCCCTGGCGCTGTGAGGCAGCAATGCTAACCACTGAGCCACCGTGGAGGAAATTGGACTCTACTGTGATGCCTACACTGGTTAAATAGCAGATCAACCACTGTGGTAGAGGCTCGGATACAAGGAAGGGCCAACCTGGGGGAACAGCTGATGAGTGTCCGACCTTTGCGCCTGTGCCAATTGAAGGCTGGGAAATCGGGCGATGAGGTTCAAGGTGCCCAGTTAGTCCAGGTGGCTACTGCACAAAGGGAAGCCACAGCACAAGCCGCGTGCCAAGCTAAATGAAGTTGTGACTCTGTGTTGGTGAGTCAGCCACCGCACAGCGTGGTGGCAATGCTTCCGCAGTGCTCCTGGCCATTCCCCCCCCCCCCCCGCCCCCCCCCAGCCCTCTGACAGTCCCGTCGCACAGTCATTGCTCCATGTCCAGGCGCCCCTATCCTCCCCGATTCACCAGGAGAGTGTCCTGTCCACATAGGGTGGGCAAGATCACCTCTGCTGCTAATAATGCGTCCTGGACACTGCTGCTGAAGACACACTCATAGCGTCAGGAAATTAGGGAACAGGTTGCCCTCTTATGTCCTCCCAGGTGAGCTGAGCCTATTTATGCACAGTGGCTGTGCACTGCGGACACTGGTGTCAGGGTCCTTGGGTCACAATATCCAACCTTATAACCCATCACCCGACACCCCAAAGCCTCCCCAGCATCTACCAGGAACGAGTGAGGTGTATACTGGGATGCTGCCAGGATGGGTGTACCTCCAGCCCCACTGAAAAAGCTCAAATGTTATCCGAGGACAAAAAAACCTCATCCATTCTCCCGCTACTGGAACACAAGGCTGTCGTGTGCATCGCCCACAAGATGCAGCAAGAAGGCTGTGGAAGCACCTACCGGATCCGCAACCTCCAATAGCAAAAGGTCAATGGCAACGGGCGCATGGGAATGCCATCATCTCTAAGCACACACCTCACTGGTTTGAATGTTTAGCACCTGACGTTCCCTGTTACTGGGTCAAAACTCTGGAATTGTTTGATATCCGCTCTGCAGGAATGCCTGCGCCATTCAGGAAGCAGCAGTTCTATAAAAGGTTCTATCACCACCTTCTCAGGGTAAGGTACGGGTGAGCAATAAATGCCAGCCTTGCCCACACCCTGAGATTAAATATATTGATCAAACACCTCCGGGAAGGGGAGAATCAAGGGAGGAATATCTACATGCAGCACGTTAATAAACCCGGGAGTCAACGAGGTAAACAGCTCCAAAAACAGCAGAGTCTATGACAAGCTGTGACCGTAGTTCTCCTAACGTTGTGCTCAATCACACAGGAAAAGGCCGCTATTTATTCAGTCCGCACCTTAGAATTTAACTGGAGGCCATCTCTCAGCCACCGGCAGGTAGGCCGAGGCTTCCCAGCGGCAGCACATTTCCACCACAGGTTGGAGCCGACGTCAGCCTCTGTGTCAGTGATAATCTGAAGCCATTGCGGGTGAGCTAGAGCGAAGAAAGAGAAGAGAGTCAAGGTGTGAAGGGGACAGGGGGCATACGATAATGTGGAATTGTACGGCACGGACACCGGCCATTCAGCATGGCCATGGACGTTTGAGCAACGACAGAACAGGCTCGAGAGGGCTAAACAGATTACCTCTGATCCTGTGCCCCCATGCAACCTCACACTACTTTTACTTCATCTTACCCTTTCAGTGTATCCTTCCACAAACATTAAATCCCTCCACCACCGACAAACAGTGGCAGCCGTGTGTACCATCTACAAGGTGCACTGCAAGAACTCACCAAAGCTCCTTCGGCAGCCCCTTCCAAACCCACGATCACTACCATCTCTAAGGACTCTTTTTCCGATTGGCAGGCGGTGACTAGTGGGGTATCGCAGGGATCTGTGCTAGGATGCCAACTGTTTTAAATAATGTATCAAATTTGCAGATGATACAAAGTTGCTTTGGAGGGTGAGCTGTGAGGAGGATGCAAAGATGGTTCAGCGGGATTTGGACAGGCTGAGTGAGTGGGCACATGCACGGCAGCTGCAGTGTAATGTGGATAAATGTGAGTGTATCCACTTTGGTAGCAAAAATAGGAAGGCAGATTATTAACTGAATGAGTGTAAATCGAGAGAGGTGGATACACAGCGAGATCTTGCTGTCCTCGTGCATCAGTCGCTGTAAGCACGGAGGTGCAGTAGGCAGTAAAGAAGGTAAATGGCATGTTGGCCTTCATAGCGAGAGGATTTGAGTGTCGGAATAGGGGTGCTTTTCTGCAATTGTATAAGGCATTGGTGAGGCCACTCCTGGAGTATTGTGTGCAGTTTGGTGTACTTATCTAAGGAAGGATGTTCTTGCTGTGGAGGGAGTACAGCGAAGGTTTCCCAGGATGATTCCTGGGATGGTGGGACTGTCATATGAGGAGAGACTAAGTCGGTTAGGATTATATTCATTCAAGTTCAGAAGAGTGAGTGGCGACCTCATAGAAACTTATAAAATTCTAACAGGATTAGACAGGGTAGATTCAGAAAGAACGTTTCCGATGATGGGGGCGTCCAGAACTAGGGGCCATAGTTTGAGGGTAAGGGGTAAACCTTTTAGGACTGAGGTGAGGAGAAATTTCTTCACCCAGAGAGTGGAATTGACTGTCAAAGAAAGTAGTTGAGGCAAAAGAATTGTGTAATTTCAAGAAGGAATTAGAGATAGCTCTTGGGGCTAAAGGGATCAAGGGATATGGAGGGAAGATGGGATCAGGGTATTGAACTGATGATCAGCCATGATCATAATGAATGGCGAAGCAGGCTCGAAGGGCCGAATGGCCATCTTGTGCTTCTATTTGCTATGTATGAAAAGGGCAGCAGATACCTGGGAACCCCACCAGCTGGAGGCTCCCCTCCCCCCCAAGTCACTCACTATCCCGTCTTGGAAATATATCGCCGTTCCTTCACTGTCGCTGGGTCAAAATCCTGGAACTCCTTCCCTAACAGCACTGTGGGTGTACCTACATTACATCTTAGGGAATTCAAGAAGCCAGCTCACCGACACTTTCTCAATGGGCAACAAGGATGAGCAATGAATACTGGTCTAGCCAGCGATGTCCATATCCCGTAAAATGAATAATTTAAAAAATCCTTCTGTTCTCATTTCCCTTATGTGCTTATCTCACTTCCCCTGAAATGTATCTGTTACTCGCCTCAGCGACTCCATGTGACAGCAAACTTTCACTTTCTCACCAGAGAACAAATGAGGATCAGAGAATGTGGCAGGATGGAAAATCATCAATCAATTTCCCGTACAATCCTATTTTTTTCCTGGAGCAATGGGCTGTGCTGTGGAATTTTGATCTATCAAAGTCATTCACGTTGCTCTTGATGAAGTGGACAAAGGATGTTCTGTGATGTGAAATACATCTCTTACTCTTACACTATGGGACGTTCCCGGAAATACTGCAAGTAGGGGTTAGGATTAATCTCTCCCAATGCGTGCATTCAGGCACAAGCTGAAACTGATCTGCTTCACACAAGAATGTCATCTTGTCTCATGCTCAAGCATCTGCATCTCCTTTATATTGACTTTCCGTTTCTGTATCGCCCACGGTGGGTGTTGCGATTGTTCATTGATCTAAGGTATGGATCCAATTTTAAATAACAACAGCAACTTCATTTGTATAGCGTCTTTAATGTGGTAAAATGTTCCAAGGTGCGTAAGATGATAATCAGACAAAAAACGCTGCTGTGCCAACAGAAGGCGGCATTTATGCGCATCTTAAGCAGGGGGAGGGATAGAGAGCTGGAGAGGTGTATGGAGAGGTCTATGGAGAGACGGAGAGGTGTATGGAGAGGTGTACGGAGAGCTGGAGAGGTGTATGGAGAGGTGTACGGAGAGCTGGAGAGGTGTATGGAGAGATCTATGGAGAGATGGAGAGGTGTACGGAGAGGTGTACGGAGAGCTGGAGAGGTGTATGGAGAAGTCTATGGAGAGACGGAGAGGTGTATGGAGAGGTGTACGGAGAGCTGGAGAGGTGTATGGAGAGGTGTACGGAGAGCTGGAGAGGTGTATGGAGAAGTCTATGGAGAGACGGAGAGGTGTATGGAGAGATCTATGGAGAGATGGAGAGGTGTATGGAGAGGTGTATGGAGAGCTGGAGAGGTGTATGGAGAAGTCTATGGAGAGACGGAGAGGTGTATGGAGAGGTGTACGGAGAGGTGTACGGAGAGGTGTACGGAGAGCTGGAGAGGTGTATGGAGAAGTCTATGGAGAGACGGAGAGGTGTATGGAGAGGTGTACGGAGAATTGGAGAGGTTTGTGAAGAGGTCTATGGAGAGGTGTACGGAGAATTGGAGAGGTTTATGAAGAGGTCTATGAAGAGACGGAGAGGTGTATAGAGAGGCGTACGGAGAGCTGGAGAGGTGTATGGAGAGGTGCATGGAGAGATGGAGAGGAGTATGGAGTGGTTTCTGGAGAGAATTCCAGAGTTCAGGGCTCAGACAGCTGAAAGCACGGTTACTCTAAGTGTGGGGCAAAGGAATCATGGAATTTACAGTGCAGAAGAAGGCCAGTCGGTCCATCGAGTCTGCACCGACCCTTGGAAAGCGTACCCTACTTAAGCCAACGCCTCCACCCTATCCCCGTAACCCAGTAACCCCACCTAACCTTTTTTGGACACTAAGGGCAATTTATCATGGCCAATCCAACTAGCCTGCACATCTTTGAACTATGGGAGGAAACCGAAGCACCCGGAGGAAACCCACGCACACACGGGGAGAATGTGCAGACTCCGCAGACAGGGACCCAAACCGGGAATCGAACCTGGAACCCGGGAGCTGTGAAGCAACAGTGCTAACCACTGTGCGACCGTGCTGTGTGGGGAAGTGGGGGGTACACAAGGAACCAAAGTTGGAGGAGCACAGAGATCTTGCGGGGTTGTAGGGCGGGAGAAGGCTCGAGGATGGGTGGGATGAGGCCTTTGTAGGGCTTTGAAAAGAAAGGTGAACATTTCAAAATTGGCTCCAGGTTAACTGATGACTCAATGTAGATCAGCGAACACAGTGGTGATGAGTGAATGGGATCATGTGAGTGGTTAACAGGCAACTGATTGGAGGTTAATGGTAGAGATGGTGTGATTGTATGCTGGAAGATACAGAATGAAAGCGTCACAGTAAGTGAACAGTGATGGGAACCAATATAAGGGAGAGAATTATTCAAAGTCTCCAGGCAGAAGTGGCCAGTTTGGTTTCAGTGACTGGCTGTCTTTAAGAACACATTGGTATTCGTGGAGTTAACCGTATGGATTGAAGAACTCAGCGATGTTATTGATTCTTTGCTTTATTTCAGGCCTCAGCAACTCCACCAAGAAAAGCGAACCGTCAACTTGGGGATCAATAATTCAGACAACGTAGAATAACGAGTCCTGACAACGGACAGTGCCCTTCGGCTCAATGTTGCTCCTTGGTTGGGGTACCAGAGAATGACGTGACTGGCACCCATCCAGTTGTACCCTGCAAAATCCAGACCTTTTAGTTATATTTGAAACATTTGTAGCCAGGAGGACCTCATGCCCCCAGATCACCACCAACACTGCAGTGTGTTGGAGAGCAGCATAACCCAATGGACTCCCTTTGAAATCTACCTCTGTCTCCTACGAGAGGTGTCCAGCCTGTATTTCCTCTCTCCTCACATTCAAACATCATTGAAAGCAGCAACTCAGGGCATTAGCGGAATTAACCTTATATCAACACAAAAGAATAATGTGGCTCATTTTCGCTTGCAAGAAGTGGCATACATACATAGACAGAGGCCCTTTCTCTGCAAGCAAAAGGAATAAGTTCAAGCCTTGCTCCTTTTCTGAACCAGGTGCTTGGAGAGCCTATAGTTCTCCACTGCTTTCCTCTTGGCAGCACCGTGGTCAATCAGAGTTGATCTGCCATCTGATCAGCAACCTTTTCCCCTGCAGTATAAATTGTCATTTGGTAGTATTAGGACATTTCACTTTGCATTCAACAGGACATCTGCAAGAATACAATGTAAAGGAAATCAACAAACTTATACTATGTTAGAAGAGAGTGCTGACTGGTTGGCAAATGGACTCTGATTGATGGAGGTGCCATGGAGAATGCACCAGTTGATGGCCACTAACAGTTAACTGCCAAGCATTGTTTGACATTTAAGCCAGGCAGCTTGACTCTCATTGGTGAAGGCATTGTCCTGAGGAATG
The DNA here is from genome assembly GCF_047496885.1 of Scyliorhinus torazame. Classification (NCBI taxonomy): domain Eukaryota; kingdom Metazoa; phylum Chordata; class Chondrichthyes; order Carcharhiniformes; family Scyliorhinidae; genus Scyliorhinus; species Scyliorhinus torazame. The sequence goes on along the minus strand of NC_092723.1, from coordinate 16,291,893 downwards.
AGCCAGCGAATGGCTGTCAGCTATTTTGTTTAGCTGAAACAGGCGCAATGTGACATGTTCTTTCTGTCTGCAAAGAACAGGCCCTGTGTATTTTGACTTTCCACAATTTGTAGTATTGTGAACAGCCTGATGAGTACAAGATAAGAAGCTTCAACAAAAAAGTCTATTCTTTCAGTAGTACTAATTGTTGTGATCGTTTGAAATTTGGCATTCTTGCATTTGTCCTGATGAGTGCAAGGCGTAAAGCTACGGCAATGTGGCTCTCTTTTCAGCAAGAATAAGAGAATGAATAGCCCACAGTCTCGGGAACATTGTACAACATGGTCAAAACTCAACAGGCTTGCACTGAGGCAGAAGTGGGCCTCAAATGTCAATATTCGTGTATAAGTCAGCGGCATAACGAAGATCTTTCCTCTCACCATGAACGATGATCCTCCCCTGGGCTGAGTCTTTTCCTCTTGAGTTTCCTGCTTCGCATTCATACACCCCTTCATCTTCAAACTGTACATCGGGAATGTGTAGGATGGGTTTGTCTATGGATTTCAGGACCTTGGATGACAGGGACCCATCAAGCTTCCTCCATTTAATGGTGGGCACAGGACTGGAAGATATCAAACACTGGGATTAGCAAAATGAAGGATTTGCATTTCTATAGCACCTTTCACAACCTCAGGACACCCCAAAGCGGTTTGCAGCCAAAAAATTAGCCCTTGTTATAGTAAACCAACCTGTGAATGGCAAAATCACACAAATAACAGTGCGGCGACTGACCAAATAACCTGCCTTAGTGATGTCGGGTGAGGGGATTTGTAGTCAAGACTCCTCTCTTTTCCAAAATTGTGCCATTGGCTCTTTTACGTTCACCGCAGAGGATGGATAGTTTAATGCCTCATCTGAAAGATGGCACCTCTGTCAGTGCAGCACTCCCTCAGCACCGCATCGGGCGTTTCAGGCTAGTTTATGTTTCTCTGAGGTCCCATAAGGGTTTCTAATTAGCCGGGTTTGTTTTCCTCTTCTTCTAAACAGTTGGTTGACGAGATCCATCAAAGGAAATGAAGTCCCTGCAAGTAACGGACTCAGCAGGTGCAGGGGACCCGTCATGGCGCACGTGCTGAGATATAACCGTGTGGGACCTTTACCATTGACCCATCAATGGCGGACCCCCACGGTCAGCCAGCTACTTTTGTAACCGTTGTTGCGATGTAGGATGCAATCTGCCAATCTGCACACAGCAAGATCCCATCAACAACAACTAAATAAGCAGCTGGATAATCGGTTTGACTGACATTGGCTGAGGGTCAGTTGTAAAGCAGACTACTTCGACAGCTATAAGAATGACATCTTGGGCACACCAGACAGGAGGAGGCCAGAAATCCAGGCATATACGAGACACTGTGTGGGAGCCTCTTCCATAGGAATGTAGGAACCAGGGGTAGGCCATTCAGCCCCTCGAGATTGCTCTGCCATTCAATGAGATCATGGCTGATCTGTGGCCTAACTTGATATACCCGACTTTGGCCCATATACCTTAATACCTTTGCTTAACAAAAAGGTATCCATCTCAGATTTAAAATGAACAATTAATGTAGCATCAATTGCCGTTTGTGGAAGAGTTCCAAACCTCTACACCCTTTGTGTGTCGAAGTGCTTCCTATCATCTCTCCTGAATTGTCTGACCCTAATGTTTAGACTATGCCCCCTGGTTTTAGAATATCCAACCTGCGGAAACAATTTATCTTTATCCACCCCGTCTTTTCCTAGGAAGGATATTTTGGCTCTGGAGTGAGTGCAATGTAGGTTTACAAGAATGATACCTGAACTTCAGGGGTTAAGTTATGAAGAGAGATTATATAAATGTGGCCTGTCTTCTCGAGAATTTTGGCGGTCCGCGGGTGATCTGATAGAAGTCTTCAAGATAACCTCAGTCAATATGGGAATTGAACCTACGCAGCTGGCCTCACTCTACATCACCAACCCGCTGTCTATCCAAATGAGCTAAACCAGCCCCTGTTATACACGAAGGCCCTGCCTTCTCAACCTTGCCTGAGGTGTGGCAATCCTCAGGTTAAATCACCACCTGTCAGCTCTCCCCCTCAAAGGGAAAAGCAGCCTGTGGTCATCTAGGACGATGGCAACTTTACCTTAACAAATATGCAGTGTGATGCTAAACCTATCTCGTTATCTCTTTGTCCAATGAACTGTATCAATTAATCTTTAAAATCAAAACTAATTATTTTGATAAACAAAGTGGATATGAATTGCCCCAGGGGTGGAGTTCTGCTGTAACTCTGGCAGGAGCCTGGCAGAATCCATCTCATTACAGTACGGGTAAGGTTGCCAATTCTGGTCGAACGCGTTAACACAAGAACATGAGAAATTGGAGCAAGACTGTGTCGTTTGCCCCTTTTACCCTGCTCTCCCATTCAGCAAGATCACAGCTGATCTACTTCAACTCCAACTGTGCACAGTTCCGGTCTCCATAACTAAGGAAGGATATACTTGCAAAGGAGCCGATACGGCGAAGGTTCACTAAATAGGTCCCTGAGTTCATGGGTTGTCCTATGATGAGAGGTTGAGTAAAATTGACCTATATTCTCTGGAGTCTAGAAGAAAGAGAGGCGATCCCAGTGAAACATACACGATTCTGAAGAGGCTTGACAGTGTAGACACAGAGAGATTGTTTCTACTTGCTGAGGAATCTAGAACACGGGGGCAGACTCTTAGGATTAGGGGCCAATCAATTAGGTTTAAATGAAGAGGAATTATTTCATTCATCTGAGTCTTTGTAGTTCTCTATCCGAGAGAATGCCCCATTGTTGAATACATTTAAGGCTGCGATAGATGGATTTTTGCTCATTTAGGGAATTAAGGGATATGGGGAGTGGGTGGATAAATGGAGTTGAGGCCCAAAATCAGCCACGATCGTATTGAATGGTGGGGCAAGCTCAACGGGCCCATGGCCTACACCTGCTCCTCTATCTTGTGTTCTTGTGATTTGGGGGAAAGATCCATGCAAGAGGAGTAGAGCCTAGGCCCCAAAAGAAAGATGAGGCTCTTTCAAATGTTGCAACGGTCCTTTGCATCTGGGGCTGAAGTTTTAAAGTGGAAGGAATGACCCAATGGAAGACTCCCCACTCTCCTGTTACAGCCAGTGGAATGCTCTGCAAACACCATCATAGCCCTTGGACCTTTGAAGATAACACATCCTGGCCAGGTCTGACCTTCAACCTGCACTCAGGGGATTACCAGATTGTGCCTGGAATAAATGGCGGACAAATCAAGGGGAACAAAACAGCAATTCCCAACATTTACATCTTCACATGCGGTTACACTTTCAAAGGAATTAAGTGAGGAAATCTTCCCCTGTGTCATTTGTCAGTTCCCCACCAACCGTGACATGGGAAAGTGACCTATTCGTGTCAGCACATCCAAAGAACGAAAGATGTACATTTCTATAGGCCTGTCACAGCCTCAGGGAATTCCGAAATGCAATACAGCCATTGAAGTACTTTTCGAAGTGTAGTCGTTGCTGTAATGTACGAAACATACACAGCAAGCTCCCAAACAACAATTGACCACATTCCAATGATGTTGAGTGAGGTATCAACACTGCTTGGAACACAAGGGAGATGCCCCCTGTCTCTTCTTCGAGATAGTGCTCCGGGATTGCTTACGTCATCAGAAAAGGGCAGGCGGGACCTCAGTTTAATGTTTCAACTGAAAGACAGCACCTCCAACAGTGCAGCACACCCTCCCCATGGCACTGGAAACACCAATCTGAATTCTGATGCTCAGATATCTAGAGGAGTAATTGAACTCACAATCATCCGACTTCACAGACAAGCACATTACCCGCCGAGCCCCAGCTGAGACTTGCCTTTACAGTAGCACTGGCTTTTTATATACTTATTTTCTGAAATAAACAATACAGATCCCTGGTTACACTCAGTCAGGGCTTTAATTGCCTCTGGAAGTGCACTGTTTTATGTATTCCATTAAAAATCCTTTGTATGCTATTGTCACCCAGCCCATTAACTCGATTATTTTAAATGGACAACAATTACATTAAAAGTAATACACCAGGACATTTTACTGGAACACATTAACCAGTGCATTGCCTCAGAAACCATCACTAGTCATAAACAAACCCCCTTTATTTATTACAATAGCTTTTCTAAAAAAACATCAAACAATCATCACCGTGGCTACGGTGTGCTCCAGCTAAGGCACCCTGTAAAGTTAATATAAGCTCACCCACGGCTTGTATTAGATGCTGGAATTATCACGTTAGGCAGTATTCCCCCGGGGTATCTAAACCTTATATCAAGATTTCAGCATGATGTTCTCAGTACGCCTAATGCCATTTCGCAGCTGGCTGGCATTCAATGAATGAAATTACATCAGAAACAGGGAGAAGAAGAACAATAAAGATGGGTGATTCGAGGAAGGTTTCTTGTTTTTATCAGCAAGGAACAGAGTATTATTCCATTAACTGTGTTGAATGTCAATCTCTCCCAAAGCAGGCAAAACATGAACTGGATGAATATTAAAGACCCCTCTACTCTGCACCAAAGTATGTGCCTCAACGTCATTTCACCAAGAATGTATTCACATCACATCGCTGATTTTACCATGACAACGCGACATTGTTAAGTAATTTTATTGCTGAAAAAACATGTAAATTCTTTTGTCGATGCACTTCAAAAGGTCAACAGCAGACTCAAACTCAGACTAAAGCATGAAATTGGAAGAAGAATCGCAGAGAAAAGGTAATTAATGGAACAAATGTCAATGTGTTGGTCACTGCTGGTCACTTTTACATGGAGGTGGGAAGTGTGAGGTCAGGTGCCCTTTGGGATTGTTAAAAGGAGACATGCATATGCGCAAGAAGTGGATAAATTCATTGGAATGCTCAAGCTGTCAAGGCTTTTAAATTTCCTAATTTACATTTTTTTAAATCATCTGCAGCTCTTTAAAGAAATTAGTACTTGCTATTTCACGCTGTGTCTTGGTCACTGTGACCTTTGTATGGGAGTAATGGTGTAGCTGTGGCCTTTCCATTCCAGTAGTGAAGAGGACAAAGTCATGCTGAGTGCCTCCCAACCGCTCCCCCCCCCCCTCGCCCCCACACCCCAAATGGGACCTGGCTGTTGTGATCACAAGGAAACGTGGTGTTGGCAGGGGTGAGAGTGGGTGCAAGGAGGAGGGGGAGACATGGCTTACAGTAGTGTGAGAGCTCCCTTGCTCCTTTTGGCTCCACAAGAATAACTCAAGGTCTCTTGAGCTGAACCTCAAGCGAAACTGGACAGAGAGATTACCATTTGGCCAGTTTTATCACAAAATAAAGAGTGGGGCCCTAGGTATATCTGGGGGGGGGGGGGCAGGTAGTGGCATAATGGCAATATACCTGGGCTAGTAATCCAGTGGCCGAGGCTAATGTTCTGGGGGCATGGATTCAAATCGCATCACAGCAACTTATCGAATTTAAAGTCAGTTAATAAAATATGGAATATAAACCTCGTCTCAGTAATGGTGACCATGGCAACTATCAATGATTGTTGTAAAGACCCATCTGGTTCACAAATGTTCTTCAGAGAAGGAAATCAGCCAACTTTACCTGGTCTGGCCTATATGTGACTCCAAACCCACAGCAAAGTGGCTGATTCTTAACTGCCCTCTGAAATGTCCCAGAAGACATTCAGTTCAGGGGGCAATTAGGGGTGAAAGAATTATGTGAAAATGGGAAGGACGCACAATCCCTGCTGACACTTGAAGAAGAGCAGGGGTGATCTCCCTTGTAACCTGGTCATTATTTACTCCTTGACCAACGGCACTGAAAATGTGTTTGTTGGTTTTTAATCACAGCAGCTTGTAGCTGGCACATCTGTCTCCGCTTCAAAAATACTTAATTGTCTCAGAATTGCTTTGGTGCGTGCTAAGGGTATAAAAGACGCTATATAAATGCAATTTTTAAAATTAAAGTTTGAAGATGAAGTTTTCTGCGTGAACAGAAGATTGTGCGAGACTGGCCCCTGTGAGGTTATGGGATAGAATTTGACGTTGGCGTTGTTATTGATTAAACACTCGCAGACGTCTATCAAATTCTTCTCACTCTTTAAAAAAAATAAATTTAGAGTACCCAATTCGTTTTTTCCAATTAAGGGGCAATTTTAGCGTGTTCAATCCACCTACCCTGCACATCAAACACGGGGAGAATGCGCAAACTCCACAGGGACAATGACCCAGAGCCGGGATCGATCCTGGGACCTCAGCGCCGTGAGACTGCAGTGCTACCCATTGCGCCACCGTGCTGCCCTCTTCTCACTCTTTTCACCAAGCGTTAAAACATTTAAATAATCTGAACGCATAGAGGAGAGAGGAGGTTGATAAGAGATTGTTAAGTGTTGGTGTCATTACCTCAGCAGCAATAACCACAACACTCATAACTCAAATGTCGGTCGGCATCACTGTGATTCTTGTGACTAGACAGGTTCAAATGTCACCCCACTGTTGTACGTCATCACATTATCCAAACATTTCACATCTGGATTTGGCTACAAGTCATATGTGGCCCTGCAATTGTGTAAGTTTCGAGCATCTTTTGTATCCGATGGAGGGTCATTGACCTGAAACATTGGCCTGAATTTTCGTGGGGACAGAGAGGACCTCGGCGTATCTAAAATGGCACTTGAGCTCCAGGTTCTAGTTTTCAGACCCATAGTTCACAGGTGCAGCTGTCTTCAAAAAGTTCTAATTTTCATTTGTGCGACATCCAAAACATGACTCGTGGGTGTTACACTTTTCAAAAGAAGGTCTATTGGAGAAGTCCAGTGACCCTTTTGCTTAGGTTCTGGAACACCTTTAGAAAGGACTGGGGACAGCTTTGGGAGAGGTAAGATGCTGTTTAGGAGAGGTCAATTTCTAATTGGGATTGTTAAAGTAGACATAAAAGTGTGTCAAAAGTGGATAAGCTCATTGGAACTATAAAGATGGGAAAACATTTAACTTCCCTTGGAACTATGAAGCTGTTAAGGCATTAAATCTCCTGGTCTTTAAATTTAAAAAAGAGCAGACTGTAGTTCAATAAAGTGTGTGCTTGCTATTTCACTCTGTCGATTGACAGAGTGAAAGTTGGAGTAATACCTAGCGCAAAGGAAGATGGCTGTGGTTGTTGGATGTCAATCATCTCAGCTCCAGGACATCATTGCAAGAGTTCCTCAGCGTAGTGTCCTAGACACAACCATCTTCAGCTGCTTGAGCAATGATCTTTCTTGCATGGAATGTTCGCTAATGTTGTTCCGTCTCATTCACAACTCCTCAGATACTGAATCAGTCCATGTACAAATAGAGCAAGACCTGGATAATATCCAGGCTTGGGCTGACAAGTGGCAAATAACATACATGCCACACATGTGCCAGGCAATGACCTTCTTCAACAAAAGCAAATCGAACCATTTCCCATTGACATTCAATGGTATTACTATTTCTGAATCCCTCATTACTAACAGCCTGGGGGTTACCATTGACCAGAAACCGAGCTGGACTAGCCATATAAATACTCTGGCTACAAGAGCAGGCCAGAGGCTACGAATTGTGTGGCAAATAGCACAGCTCTTGATTTTTCAAAGCCCGTCCACCATCTACAAGGCACAAGTCAGGGGTGTGATGAAATATTCTCCATTTTCCTGGACGAGTGCAGCTCCAAAAACACTCAAGAAGCTTGACACCATCCAGGACAAAGCATCTACTTTATTAGCACTCCATCCACACACATTCACCCCCACCCCCCCACCCTGCATTGCCAACACACAGTGGCAGCCGTATATGCAGCATCTACAAGATGCAATGTAGGAACTCACCAAGGACCCTTAGGCAACACCTTCCAAACCCACAACCACTAACATCCAGAAGGAAAGGGCAATAGACACATGGGAACATTGCCACCTGAATGTTCCCCTCCAAGCTACTCACCATCCTGACTTTGAAATATATCTCTGTTCCTCCACTGTCACTGAGTCAAAATCCTGGAACTCCCTCCCCAGTAGCACTGTGGTTGTACCTACACCACGTGGACTGCAGCAGCTCAAGATGGCAGCTCACCACCACCTTTTCAAAGACAATTAGCGACGGGAAATAAATGCTGGTTTAGCCAGCAAAGCACACATCCCAAGAAAGGATGAAAGAACGCATAAAGCGGAGGGTTATCACTACACGATTTGTGCTGCATGATTGATTTCACCAACCACTATTATCACAGAGGGATGCCTGTCAGTCCATAGTTTTGCTGACAGTTCCAAGTTGGTATAAAATCTTTGATGCTACGAATACAAATGCTTGTTTTTATAGGGGATTAATTAGTTGAAATAATTTAAATGTAGAGAGTGGGTTTTATCAATTAGCGTTTTGTTTCCAAAAATACTGAAATCATCAATAAGCAATTAGAAGGTTATTTTATTTTATCTCAGCATGGGTCCCGAGGTCTGCCATGGCCTGTACTGAGTTGGCTTGGAAATTGTAAGAGCAAACGATCATGAGTAGGAGGCAAGGGTGAGCATGAACTGGCACTAAGTTGACATGGGAGCTATAAAAGGCTATGGGTGTGTGTGCGGTAGAGGTACATAGGTTGTTATGAAGGGCATGAGGGTCAGGTGATTGTGTGGGCGGCATGAAGTCGAATGGATTGGCATGGATGTGTCCTGGGCATGTGTGGAGGGTGACGGGGTGTGAGGCGTGAGAGATAGATGGCCGCCTTGTTTTGTTTTCTTGATCTTTTTTACAGCAAAGTGCTGGATCAGCGGGGCTGGCCTTTCAGACAGCACGCCCAGCACTCGGTAACCCTATCCTGGCTGGGCCTGCACTGTTTCCTATTAACCCAGCTCCCCCCCCCCCCCCCCCCCGCCCACCCACCCCGGAATGAAAATCGGATCACCCGCGGCACTTTCTCCTGAGTCGGGTTTGTCGGAACCTTTCCGACCCTGCGCTCCCTACTTGGGCGAGGAAATTCAGGCCTTTCGCTCTGCTTCTTCCTCCACCGGAGTTGTCAGACCTGCTGAGCATTTCTGTCATTTTGCCAGTTTCCTTTCCGATTTCCAGCATCCACGGTATTTTGCATTTGGAAATAAACAATTCTGACATCCTAAGAGGAGGTCATCCAACAGCCTGACTGAGGTCAAAGAGCCCAATTCACCCATCGTCTAAGAATTAAATGAGATATAGAGTAGAATGGAATCACAATAGTAGCCTACAGCAGAGGCCATTTTGCCCCCTTTCCTCTGTTGACTCTGAAAGAGTTGGCCAATTAGTCCCAACCCACTTGCTCATTGTTTTGCCATCCTGAAAATGATTTTATTTCATGGATGCTAAGTACAGTTTTGATCTCCTCGTCTCAGGAAGGCCAGTCTTGCTTTATAGAGAATGCAGAGAACTGTCACCAGGCTGAGTTCTGGGTGAGGCCTTTGTCCCATGAGACTGAGTAGACTAGGCCTCACTTCCCTGGGAACCTCAAGGTAAAAGGCTGGCCATCTGGGACTGAGACGAGGAGTCTTCACTTGAAAGAGTTGTGAATTTGGGGGATTCTCTACCCTCGAGGCACAGTCCTTGAGTACATTCAAGATCGAGCGTGACACAATTCGGCATACTAAAGAAATCGAGGGCTGTGAGGTTGGGCGGGAAAGTGGAGTTGGGGTTGAACATCAGCCATGATTTTAATGAGAGCCGGAGCAGGATTGCAGGGTGAATAATCTACTCCTCCGCCTATGTCTTATGTCCCAATTCCTTTTTGAGAGTTACGATCCATTTTGTGAGCTACACGACAACATCACTCACTTTCCGAAGGCAAAGCACTCCAAGTTCAGCGATTGTCCAGCCAGCGCATAGGTCTCAGAGGGAAATTTCACCCGGATGTGTGGCGAATGAGTACGAGTGTCACCTAGAGAGCAAGAAAAAACACAGATCAGGGAGGAGCTCCATGGCGAAGGATTCCAGGTGGTGATGGAGGATTGAAGGAACAAAACAAAACCTTTCATGATATTGTTGCTCCTTAGCTCGTTCAGTCATCTTCCAGTTCACGAAGACCATTGCAATCCTTCATCCAACTCAGATGTTTAAAGAGTAAATTGATTGCTCCTGGAGTTAAAGTTTACTCCGAGGACAGTGATCACTGAATAAAACGGTCGTGTGGCAAATCAGAGGTGATCTCTGCGGCCAACGTATGGAATGGTTACAGCACAGAAGGAAGACATTCCACCAATTATGTCCATGCCAGATCTCTGTGAGAGCTTTACCCACTCTCCTGCCTTCCCTGTAACCCAAACGTTTCTTCCTTCCACCAGACACTCAGACATTTACCTGTTGCTTACAAATGTTTTTCCTCATGTCACCATTGCTTCTTTTTGCCAGTCACGGGGCAGATTCCCGACCCTCCCCCCAATGGGAACAGTTTCTCCCCACGTTGACTCTGTCCAGTGTCCGCATGATTTTGAACACCTCTATCAAATCTACTCTCTACCTCCCCTTCTCCAAAGAGAATAAGCCAGACTTCGCCAATCCATGAAACCCCCATCATCACTGGAGGAATCCTCGTGAATCTAAATTCTGGCCTTTCGCTGAACGAGATCCCAAGATCTGAAGGGCGCGATTCTCCGATATTGAGGCCAAGTGTTCGCGCCGTCGTGTTTCACGACGGTGCGAACAGGGCCCGGGCACGACCTATTCTGGCCCCCACAGGGGGCCAGCATGGCGCTGGAGCGGTTCCCGCCGCTCCAGCCTCCTTACGCGACGCCAAATGGGTGCCGCGCATACCCGCGCATGCGCAGTTGGGACAGCTCAATCCTGTGCATGCGCAGTTGGGCCGCGCCATCCTGCACATGCGCGCGGAACTTCTTACACGCGCCGGCCCCGACCCAACATGGGGTCGGTGTTCAGGGGCCGGCCACGGCAGGAAGTAGGACTGGGGGGGGGGGGGGGGGGGGGGCGGGGGGGGGGGGGGGGAGAGGCCGGCCAGCCGATCGGTGGGCCCCAATCGCGGGCCAGACCCCATTGAAGGCCCCCCTCCCCCCCTCACAGGCCGCCCACGAGCGTTCCTGCAGAGTTCCCGCCGGCACCTCGGAGAATCGTGCGCCAGCGTCAGGGCGTCGTGGCGCGGTTGTGGCGATTCTCTGGCCCGACGCGGGGCTCGGAGAATCACGCCCGAAATCCCCACCCAAAACCTCTCCACTCTGCTCCTCTCCTGAGATGCACTTCAAAAAAAAGCAACCTCTTCTGACCAATCTGTTGGTCACCAGTTCAATTAACCTTTTCCGTGGTAAAATTATTGATTTGATAATAGGCCTGCCAAGTGCCTTGACAAATTTTATTCTGAATTCAAATTATCATTGCATAAAGATTAACAAAACTTACCTTTATATTTTCCCTTTTGTCTCCGTTCCACTCCTCCCGCCTCCACATTTCCCCACATCTTTGCGCTCGTATCCCTTCCTCACTGCTACAAGGACCCTCACTCAATAGTGAGTGCTAATTGCCATTTGCATCAAATGACAAATGGACATTCACAATGAGAGAACTTGGACCATGGGTATCTGGAGGACAGGATAGTCTAGATCAATTCTACCCTCAACCGGTAAAGGCCTTTAGTATTTCAGCAGGTGCGGCAGTATTGGCGAATGCCCGTTACTTGTTTTTCACATTCTGGCTGCATTTTAATGCAGTTGCGTTGAGCGAGAGATTTACTGGGCTATGGAGAAAGGGCAGGAGAGCATGACTAATTAGATAACTCTTTCAAAGAGCCAGCAGAGCCACGATAGACTGAATGGCCTCCTTTGGCATTGTCTCAATCTTTGAATCGATGTGAAGGGTTCATTAATCTCTCCCCCGGATGAGAGTGACTTAATTTAGCCAACTGTAGCATCGTCGTCACACCGAAAACCAATAGCCCCAAGAGCCTTTGGAGTAATCTTTAAGCTTTCTTCTTCAAATGTACTTTTAAAAAATGGATTTTGTGGTATTCGAGGTGAGATCTATTCGAGTTTGGAAGGGAACACTTTGGAAGAGTACCAGCGTTAGCATTTGGAGTGCAGTTAATTGTAAAGTAGAACACCTCCTTTATCTCTTGTAACAGTGTGCCTCAAGTTAAAACCCACTAGTATGTTGCTTTGTGACTCCTACACTCGTTAACCTTGAGGATGATTGACAACTTAATGTAAAATAGTCCTGAATTGGACCTAATTTTATTGCAGGACATGAATATTTATTTGGTACTTATTCATTCTTAGGATGTGGGAGGTGCTTTGTTTAACCGTCGTCTCCCTAGTTGCCCTTCAGGATATGGTGGAAGCTGCCTCCTTGAACGTCCGCGCGTAGCTAGCCTGAAATCGCCCAGACGGATTTTATATCAGGAGCGGATCCCTGGCTTTTTTCCGCTTCCATAGCTAAGGGACACTGGTTCTCACTGGAACATCTTACCCAGCAGTGAGCAGCTGAGGCCAGAGCAGGAATTGTCTTTTCTGTTGTGGATGGGTGCTTTGGTGCTTTTACCAACTACAGACTTTCATGCTACCCTCAGCATACAGCAGAGCTGCTGGTAGTAATGTCAGACCTGGACTGGAATAGGAAACAAAATGATGTCCTAGGTGGACAAGGAGATGTAAGAAATTACGCCATCATTGACTGACAATTGCTCTCACCTCACTACCCCTATAGGGCGGAACGGTTGCACCGTGGTTAGCACTGCTGCCTCGCAGCTCCAGCGACCCGGGTTCAATTCCGACCTTGGGTAAGTGTGTGGAATTTTCACGCTCTCCCCGTGTGTGCGTGGGTTTCCTCCGGGTGCTCCGGTTTCCTCCCACTGTCCAAAGATGTGCAGGTTAAGTGGATTGGCCACGCTAAATTGCCCCTGAGTGTCCAAGAGGTTAGGTGGGGTTGCAGGGATGGGGCAGGGGAGTGGGCCTTGGTAGGGTGCTCTTTCTGAGCGATGGTGCAGACTCAATGGGCCGAATGGCCTGCTGTTTCATTGTGGGGACGCTATGTTCTACGGTTCTATTGTGAATGGCCGCATAATAATACAAACAAAATTGGGAACTATTTCTGAGGAGAAAACATATCCATTCCAGGAGCAGGTGATTTAAATTTATTATTAACGATTAAAAGCCAGGAGGGTTTAAATTTATGTACTATTAAGCAGATTTATTTTGATCACCATTGCAAAGTGGCTCAGCAAGACTTAAAGAATTAAATTGATTTTCATTAAATTCCTGCTTACTGGGTTATAACCAGCTCACAGTGAAACGACAAACTGAATACACAGGGGATAATCCCAATTTGGAGATGCAGGAAGCAGAACACATTTTATTTCTTAATTATGAGGATGGAAGCCATATGTTAGGATGCCCTGGGCACGTGGGCGGTCAATTCCAACCCAACCGTCCTGGAGTCACAACACAAGTGAATTAACCAATAATTCTTATAAAAATACCCAAAGTCAGGGTGGCCATGGTGTTTCAGTGGTTAGCACTGCTGCCTCACGGTACTGAGGAGCCAGGTTCGTTCCCGGCCCCAGGCTACTGTCCGTGTGGAGTTTGCTCATTCTCCCCGTGTCTGCGTGCCTCTCTCCCCCACAACCCAAAGGTGTGTAGTGGAGGTGGATTGGCCATAATAAATTGCCCCTGAATTGGAATTAAAAAATAAATACACCCAAAGTCTTTGGCTGCCCAATAATTACAGTCACTAGAGATGTAAATTAATGTTTATTTATAACAAGAAGTGTAACGAAATACACAGCAAATACAGTTGGTTAACTATTAACTAATACCTCACTCCATTCTAAATTGCCTCCCACCCTCGACACACACACACACACATACACAGGCCAGACCAACACAGAGGGGTGGAAAGGGGTAAAAATAGTAAGTGAAAGGGAAAATATTCTTTACTTCAGAGGATGCATCTTAGCATGCTTTCTTCATAGTAGACTTGCAGATTAAAGTCTTAGTTTTGCAGCCCGTATTGGTCTTTCCTGTAGTTTTGAAATAGCATACCCACAACTTTCCTGGAGAGACAGAGTCTTTCTCATCAAACCTTGCTTTCAGTTCGTGGTTTGACTTCAGGCCTCTGTCGTTCCAGGAATCCAACACCCACAGGCTTTCTGGAGAGAGAGAGGAAGCCCCCGCAGCAGCCTTCTGGAGAGAGTTAACAGCAGCTTTCTGGAGAGAGTTAGCAATAGCTCTCTTGGAGAAGATTAGCAAACACTTTTTGGAGAGGATTAGCAAGACCTTTTTGCCCTGTCAGAAGTGAAACTGAAACCTCCTTAGATCTCTGAATAATTTAGTGGGATAAGATTCAATCACCACCTGTTACCGGGCAAAGTACAGTCTTCTGAGCCAATTCATTGGCCACCGGGCCAATCAATCAGTCCATCTCTGTCACAGGTGCCAGCCAGTCTACAGCTCCAGTTTAAACAGCACATGTTTCTGAATTCTTCTCCATGAATTAAAGGTACAGGGTGCCTTAAAGACACATTTCCATTAATCATCCACGGATCAAAAATGTAACGCCAAAAAATAAAAGAAAGGGGAAATAAGGCAATAAACAGGGAGTAAACAGAAAGGACCCTTACATATAGATGAGTGCAACTTGAGTTTAACAAGGTTCAAGTCCCACTCCAGGGCTTGGACACAGAAGTCAGAATTGTCAAGTCAGTGCAGAACTGAGGGGGTGCTGCACTGTCAGAGGTGCCGTCTTTTGGACAAGACTTTGAACAGAGGTCTCACCTGACAGTTCGGATAGACGTAAAATATCTCATGGTACTGTTTCAAAGAAGAGCAGGGATCTACGCCTGGTGCCATGGCCAATGCATATCACTCAATCAACATCACAAAAAGTAGATGAACTGGTCATTGCTACTGTTCGTGGGAGCTTGCTGTGCATAAATTAGATGTCATGTATCCTAGAACAGTGACTACACTTCAAAATTTAATTGGTTGTAAAGCAATTTGAGACATCTGGTGGTCTGGAAAGGTGCTATATAAATGTAAATCTTTTTTTTTTTTAGAAGAACAGTTTCCCAATTGGTCAGAAGTGATTTGGATACCAGGGGCGGGATTCTCCAACCATCCGCACTGGAATCGCGCCCGTGTGGGGGTGGAGAATAGCCGTTCACGCCGGAAATGTCTAGCCCAGCATCTCCCTCCCCCACATCCTGAACGTCAGGGGAGACCAGCCGTACATCCTCCTCCAGCACGTCACCCCTCTCCTGCGCCATGTTGTGGAGGACGCAACAGGCCTCCACGATGCGGGCGACTCTCCCAGCATCATACTGGAGGGCCACTCGATCACGCTCCTGGCCGCTACATGGATTTGTTGTAGCGGGTCTCCGCGTCGGTCTGTGGCGCCCGGATAGGTGTCATCAGCCACGACTGTTGCCCAGGAATCAACCCTCCAGCAGGCGGGGGGGGGGGGGGGGGGTCTTAAACATGCCAGGAATCGTCGAGTGTGCCAGGATGAAGGCGTCATGCACACTGCCCAGGTATCGGGCACAGACGTGTATGATGCGCAGCTGATGGTCACACATGAGCTGTATGTTCATTGAGTGGACCCCCTTTCGGTTTGTTAAGAGTGGCCTGTCATCTGCAGGTGTTTGTAGGGGGACATGAATCCCATTGATCACTCCCTGGACCCATAGCATGTCGGAGATGGCAGTGAATCCACCGGAATGGGCGTCCTGGTGGGCTTGGTCCACATTGGAATGGTTACTGGGCCGCCTGGGCATATCGGCCCTCAGTGACGACGCGGATGCACCTGTGCACTGAGGTCTGTGAGATTCGGACAGCTCCCCACTTGGTGCCTGAGAGGACCCCGTCGCAAAGATGTTCAAGGCGACCGTCACCTTGACGGCCACTGGGAGCGGGTTTCCTCCCCCATTACCCGCGGTGCCAGGTGTGCCGTGATCTGGAAGATATGTCGCACTGTCTCTCTGCTCAGCCGGAGTCTTCAGCAGCATGCCCGGTCCGGGAGGTCCTCGAATGACAGGTGCTGCCGGTACACGCGAGGCCTCATGTGGCTCCTCCTTGGTATCTCCTCCGCCTCCTCAGCCTGTTGGGCGACTGCCTCTCCGTCCTACGTTGCTGCCTCCTGTTCCTCTGGGGCTGGCTCTGCTGCTGCAGCTTCCTCCTCTGCGAGCAGCTCCAGCTCGTTCATCACGCTGCATCTCTCAGGGCTCCAGCGACTAGCAGGAAGGCCACCATTGCTAGGTGAATTCCAATATCCATTGTCTGCTGGGGGTGAATAGCCGACATGTTAGCATGGTGCATACCCCCTGTGCCCAACCAGGCCCACCGGGCTACATGGTTTCCCCCGGTTGGCACTGCGGACTCTGCCCCTGCATGTACCCCCACCATCCCCGCACCCCTGGCCTCATCAGTGCCTGGCACAATGGGAGCCTCTGGCCCTGGCGCTGACCCTGATGCAGGGGTACCATTGGCTGGCACTGCTCTTGCCAGCGGTACACTTCGAGGCCCTCATCCGGCATCCCCGTAGGGGCTACAGTGGGCGTTGCACTGGGTGGGCCGCCTGATGCCCGCCGTTGGGTGGCAGCCGGATTGGGGGGGGGGAATATGGCAGAGGGTGGGGTCCAGGGGTGGGCGGGGTGGCCACACGCAGACACCCGGGGCGTCATTCTCCGACCCCCCGCCAGGTCAGAGAATGGCCGTTGGCCGCCGTGAATCCCGCCCCCGCCCCCGCCGAAGTCTCCGGTACCGGAGATTGGGCGGGGGCGGGAATCGGGCCGCGCCGGTTGGCGGGACCCCCCGCTGGATTCTCCGGCCCGGATGGGCCGAAGTCCCGCACAGAAATTGCCTGTCCCGCCGACGTAAATCAAACCTGGTATTTACCGGCGGGACCAGGCGGAATGGGCGGGCTCCGGGGTCCTGGGGGGGGCACGGGGCGATCTGACCCCGGGGGGTGCCCCCACGGTGGCCTGGCCCGCGATCGGGGCCCACCGATCCGCGGGGGGGCCTGTGCCGTGGGGGCACTCTTTCCCTTCCGCCTCCACTACGGCCTCCACCATGGCGGAGGCGGAAGAGACTCTCGCCACTGCGCATGCGCGGGAAACTGACAGCGGCCGCTGACGCTCTCGCGCATGCGCCGCATTTCCGCGCCAGCTGGCGGGGCAACAAACGCCATTTCCGCCAGCTGGCGGGGCAGAAATCCCTCCGGCGTCGGCCTAGCCCCTCAATGTTGGGGCTAGGCCGCCAAAGATGCGGAGCATTCCGCACCTTTGGGCCGGCGCGATGCCCGTCTGATTGGCACCGTCTTTGGCGCCAGTCGGCGGACATCCCGCCGTTGGGGGAGAATTTCGCCCCCTATGTCACTCTGTAGAACCGGGGCCAAGTGGGTGGTCAGTGGGGTGCGCCGCAAGATGGCTCCCTTGCAGGCCACGGCAATTGCGACCAATGCCTGGACACCACCCCAGTCCCGTGGGGGGTCACTCCGGCCACTCGGCCTGTTCCCCCATCAACCCCCCCCAACCCCCCGGTCCTGGCAGGTCCCCCCCCCCCCACCCCGACCCGGCAGCCCATAGTCACTCCTCTCTGTGTGAGGCCTCCTCTCTCTTCCTTGTCAGCCACAACGTTGGTTTCACGATTTTTAAAAGCACAAGTGAACCTCGTCGTAGGGTACTCGATCAATCGGAGGTGGAGAATCGCGGAGGCATTGGAAAATACTGGGTCGGGAGGCTGATGATATGCAAACCGTGTTTACTGTACATGCGATCCGGACCGCATTGACGCCATTGCCGAGGTGACGGAGAATTGCGATTTTGCGTCAAATCGGCGCTCGCCACGAGTTTGGCGTCGGAACCTATTCTCCGCCCAATCGCGTTTCCCCATTTCAGCGTCGGCCAATGGAGAATGGAGTTTCTTTTCTTTTACACAGAAAGCTATACCTCAAGGAATGAACTTCTTCCAGTCATAATATTGATTTGTCTATTGTTCGGTTACTTAATGGGAATATCAGCTCTTTTGCCAATCAGAGTATAAAAGAGCTCCAACACAGAGTCACATTAATGATAATGCAATGACTGACAGCTGTCGATCATTATCAAAAAGTACGACGCTCTGGAGAGAGTACAAAGAAAATTTACAAGAAATATGCAAGGGCTTAATAATTGTAGCTATGAGGAGAGATTGGACGGGCTGGGGTTATTTTCCTTAGAACAGAGGAGGTTAAGGAGCGACCTAATTGAGGTGTACAAAATTATGAGGGGTGCAGACAAACGAGACAGGAAAAGCTTGTTTCTCTTAGCTGAGGGGGGTCAACTACCAGGGAGATAGATTTAAAATGATTGACAGATGGATAAAGGGGACAAGGGGAAAGACCTTCTCACCCAAAGGCTGGTACGTGTCTGAAATTCGCTGGCTAAGGTGGTGCTTGAGGCTGAAATGCTCAACTCATTTGACAGGTACCTGGGTCTGCATCTAATATGCTGGAACTTACAAGGCTAGGGCCCCGGTGCTGGGAAGTGGGATAATCCCCCCCCCCCCTCCCCCCCCCCCACCACCCTCTGTTAGCCCGCACAGACAGAATGGGCTGAATGGCCGCTTTCTGCACCTTAGCCTTTTTATGGTTCTATGATTGAATTTCAAAGAAGATCCATTATTCCTCGTGGACAGCGAAGGCACTTGAACAAACTCTGAAGCGTTGGCTGGAATTTATTTCAAGGCCTTAAAAGTGAATGCAGACCGAAACCAGGGATTTAAAAATATAATTGAAAATACTTCCCAGGGCTTTGTGCGAGGCCGGGTAAGTTACAGACAGTGGATTTTATGGATTATTCCGATCTTAAAAACTGACTGGACATCTGACTATATTTTGCTAAGCTCACGGAGGTGTATTCAAGCGTGAAATACGTTGCCACAGGGCATGGTTGAAGCATTGCATGCTTGAAGAGAAATTTGGCTAAATTTGAAGCAGAGGAGGATACAGGGCCCTGGGGAGATTTAGACGCACTGAGACTAGGTTGAATTACTCCAGTCAAAAACCCAGCACAGGCCTAATCGGATGGATGCCCGCTTCTGTGCTGCAAACTTCAATTTATTTTTAAATCATTTTATGGGATCCGGGTGTCACTCGAAAGGCCAGCATTTATTACTCGTTCCTAGTTGCCCTTAAGAAGCTGGTGGTGGGCCATCTGCTTGAACCGCTGCTGTCCACGTGGTGACATTACTCCCACAATGCTGTTCGGTAGGGAACTCCAGAGTTGAAGGAATGGCCGATATATTTCCAAGCACGGACACTTTCTGGCTCGAGGGAAGGTCGAGTGCAGGTGATGGTCTTGTCATGCCTCAGCTGTCCTTGTCCTTCTTGGTGGTGAAGGTCATGAGTTTGTGCGGCCAGGCCCGAAGCCTAAGTGACTTGCCCCGTGGCACCTCATAGATGCTGCTGGTTGTAGCTATGGTGGCCCGGAAGGAGTGGATGTGGTTGTGCTGCTAATCAAGCAAGCTGCTTTACCCTGGATGGTTTAGACCTTCTTGAGTATTGTTGGAGCTGAGCCCATCGAGTTCTATGTGTAATTCAAAGCTGGGTCTCACTATGACATGTAAGTTCCCCGGACAAACGTTTCATATTTGTCCGTATCTTTGTTCATAACATGATCGGTGCACCGATATAACATTGATTGCCGGTTGCTTTTAAATAGCATATGGCTATATGGATTGTGTTGGTTTATTGTCACGTGTACCGAGGTACAGTGAAAAGTATTGTTCTGCGTGCAGCTCAAACAGATCATTCTGCACATGAAAAGAAAATACATAATAGGGCAAAGACAAATACACAATGTAAATACTTAGACAGAGGCATCGGGTGAAGTTGTGTGAAGAGATCTGCTCAGTCCATAAGTCCGTAAGGGGGCTGTTTAGGAGTGTGGTGACAGTGGGGAAGAAGCTGGGCGGGATTCTCTCAGTCCACGCCGGGTCGGAGAATCGCCGGGCCGAATGCGAATTGCGCGACACCGCCCCGACGGCGGTCTGCCGATTCTCCGGTGAGCGGGGTGGGTGGGAGGGTCTGACCCCAGGGGGGGCCTCCACCATGGCTTGGCCTGCGATCGGGGTCTACTGATCGGCGGGCCGGCCTCTCGTGGTGGGGGCCTCTTTTGCTCCGTGCCGGCCCTTGCAGCCCTACGGCATGTTGCGCGGGGCCAGCGCGGAGAAGGGAGCTACCGCGCATTTGCGCCGGTCGCAGTGCGCATGCGCAGACCCGCGGCGCCCATTTGACGCGGGTATCGTCAGCTGGAGCGCCATGGGTCGCTCCAGTGCCGTGCTGGCCTCCTGTAGGGCTCAGGATCGCTGCTCCTGTGACAGCGTCAACACTTAGCCTCAGGATCAGAGAATTCAGCCCGCTGTTTTTTAATCTGTTTGTGCGAGTTGTCAGACTTTTGTATCTCTTGCCCGATGGAAGAAGTTGGAAGAGTGAGTAAGCTGGGTGAGAGGGATCTTTGATTATGCTGCCCGCTTTCCCAAGGCAGCGGGAGGTGTTGACAGAGTCAATGGTGGGAGGCGAGTTTGTGAGCAGCATATTTGATAAATGGGAGTAATTCTGTGACCTAATGATCCCCTTAGTCCTCGGATCTTCACAGATTTGACAGCTTGAAAGTATTTCACAAGGATTGCAAAAATGTCCTTAAACTGTACTGTGGCCTTGCTGCCACAGTTTCCAAACATATACGTATTTTGCATTGCCATGCACATTTGTGAAAGATTATTTGCAGAATCAAACATTGCTACACATTTAGATTTGTTGTTTAATTATAATGAATTAATGATCTGGGAGATTTAGATAATGACCAATTAAAACATTTTCAGAAGTACAGATGTCATCCTGTGCGCACGGCACCTCTGGGACATATTTTTTTTAAAAATGTTTGAATAATTAATTTCATTTGGGTGCAAAGCAGATCTTATTGATAAAATTTGATCTTATTGAAATCGTGATCAATATCTACCGTGTTAAAAAAACAATCGCACAGAACGGGTGCTGGTAATTAACTGAGTTCAGGGTTTTCACCGGGCAGTTCATTACTTCCATAATGCTGTTCAAACCCCCAAATTAAAAGGAACTTTGTTTGCATACATTTTGAAACGCTCCTTGTACATTGCGATCATTCATCTATTAGCTCAAGAATGAAATGGCCAAAATAAAAAAAACAGCAACAGATGGCGTGTAATGTTTGTGCATCTGCCGCACTTTTGATGTCCGACTTCTTTCAGAGAATTTATGTTCCATCTGTTTAGCTGGGTAACGTCACTGCTATCCACAGACATGGAGACAATGTTCTCTTTGCTACTTGCTTTCAGCTGATTATTTTCTATGTTCCTTCCACAGTCTGTATGGGATATCTTTGGCCAACAACAATGTGCATTTATATAGCACCTTTAACATAGCGAAATACGTATTACGGGAAGGCAGGCGGCTCGTACCCCCATCCCCACCCACCCCACTCTCAGAAGGAGTATCGGCTTGAAGCTTGCCTGGTTCTGTGCCAGCCCATCCTCGCAGCCATCGTGTGCTGCAGACTGGCTAAATTGGCAGGCAGTGGCAATTTCCACCGTTCGCTTGGAGAAACTCCCCAGGCCAAAGAAAATGGGAAAGGGCTGTTGGATAGCGGGGAGTTTTCGGCTCTACAGCCACCAAGAAACATCCCGCTAAACACATCCAAAACCAGACATAGATTTTTTTCCATTGAATCGTGCCCTCCAACTCTTCCTTTCTATTTAATCATTGTTATTCTTAACATAATTGCAGCCTGCATCTTTTTCTACAATGCAACAGAACCAAATACAGTGTATAATATATATCAAAAATGTACATATATATATATACATATATATGAATGATGTTTATGAATTAAGAAAATTTTCAGTAGCATACATGAAGAAAGGAGAAATTAAAGACTTGCATTTATATAGCGTCTTTCACAACCTCGGGATACCCCAAAGACTTTCACTGCCCATGAAGTACCTTTTGAAGTGTAAGCGCTGTTGTAAGTAGGCGACACAACAATTTGTGCATAGCAAGCTGCCGCAAGCAGTAATGTGATAGTGACCACATGATCTGTTTAGAGAGGTTGAGGGGTAAGTATTATGGCCAGGACTTTGGGGGGAACTTCCCTGCTCATCCACTTCTGTTTTCACCCTCCTTCAAAATAGTTTATGTCAATCTGAGAGAGCAGATGGAATCTTGGTTTAACATTTCATGAAAATGGCATAGCTGGTAGTTCAGAAGCCTTTTGGTCCTGCCCTGGAGATACCAGCTATGTAAATCAATTTAAACCAACACCCCTCCTCTCCCATAGATCTGGGGCGGGATTCTCCGACCCCCGCCGGGTCGGAGAATCGCCGGGGGGCGGCGTGAATCGTGCCCCTGCCGGCCGCCGAATTCTCCGGCACCGAATGTTCGGTGGGGGCAGGAAACGCGCCGCGCCGGTCGACGGCTCCCCCCCCCCACCCACGGCGATTCTCCGGCTCATGATGGGCCGAACCGCTGCTGTCATGCCAGTCCCGCCGACGTGAGTCAAACCACCTACCTTATCGGTGGGACTGGCGGCGCGGGCGGGCTCCAGGATCCTGGGGGGGCGCGGGGTGATCTGGTCCCGGGGGGTGCCCCCACGGTGGCCTGGCCCGCGATCAGGGCCCACCGATCCGTGGGCGGGCCTGTACCGTGGGGGCACTCTTTTACTCCACATCGGCCGTGTAGGTCTCCGCGATGGCCGACGCGTAGGTGACCCCCCTGCGCATGCGCAGGTTGACGTCAGCAGCCGCTGACGCTCCCGCGCATGCGCGGACTTCCACCGACCGGCGAAGTCCTTTCGGCCCCAACTGGCATGGCGCCAAAGGCCTTTCCTGCCAGCTGGCGGTGTGCCAACCACTTCAGCATGGGGCTAGCCCCTCAAGGTGAGGGCTTGGCCCCTAAAGGTGCGGAGAAATTAGCCGGGTAGGGGAGAATCCCGCCCCTGAGCTCTGTCCAGGCATCTCATATTATGCTGTAAGGTCCTTCCTGTTTATTTCCTTATTACCCCTTTCTATTCTTTTGATCCATTGATGATTAATGGACATGTGTCTTTAAGGCAAGCAGCCAGTATCTTTAATTCAATCAGAGGAATCCAGAAGTTACAGGAGAGATGACTTTGCTGGTTTGAACAGGAGACATCAGACTTGTCAGCACCAGAGAGAGAGATGGGTCGGGAC
Source organism: Scyliorhinus torazame (assembly GCF_047496885.1). Classification (NCBI taxonomy): domain Eukaryota; kingdom Metazoa; phylum Chordata; class Chondrichthyes; order Carcharhiniformes; family Scyliorhinidae; genus Scyliorhinus; species Scyliorhinus torazame. The sequence goes on along the minus strand of NC_092723.1, from coordinate 16,268,665 downwards.
ACGGTTTGATTGATTGGCTGGTGGACAATGAATTGGCCCAAAATTGGCCGTATTTTCCTGGTGACAGGTGGTGATTGGATTATATCCCAGTGGAATGCTTTTCAGAGTTCCAAGGAATTCCAATGTTGATTCTGGCAGCCCCGGCGTAAGAACCTGCAAGCTCTCTCCAGAAAAGCTGCTGTGAGTGCTGTATTCCTGAAACTGCAGAGGACTAAATACAAACCACAAAGTTTGAAGAGAAGTAAGGTGCCTCTCCAGAAAATCTGTGAGTGCTGTATTTCTAAACTATAGAGAACTTGAAAGAATGAATGATTCAACAGTGAAGACGGCTACAGGCTGCAAACAGAGACTTTAACCTGCACACTTTCAGTAAAGAAAATTGTATTAAAAACCTGAAACAAAGACTCTTTCGTTCTTTCACTTATGATTTTTTACCCCTTTCCACCCCTCTGCGTTTGTCTGTCTTGTGTTTGTGTGTGTGTGTGTGTAGAGAGTGAGGGAAAAGTTAAAGTGTGGCATTAGGAGTTAGTTAATAGTTAACCAGTTGTATTTGCTCCATAGTTCATCAAAGTTCTTGTTATAAATAAACAGTAATTGTGATTACATTTACAAACCTGGTGACTGTAATTATTGGGCAGCCAAGAGCCAAAGACTTTGGGTATTTTTCTAAGAATTATTGGTTAATTCAATTATGTTGTTAATTCAATTATGGTGCTGGAATTGACCGTCCACTTGACTAGGGTGTCATAACAATGCTAACTGCAATAGAATTCTTATTAACACAATGAAGATGAACACTTGTTGGCCTAGGGTGCGAAGTGACAATCTGCTCAAATCTCATGGATGTAGATTCCTTGGAGGCAGCCCAGAGGCGGCTTACTGGATTGATACCTGGAATGAACAAGTTGTCTTGTGAGGAAAGGTCGGACAGACTGGGCTTGTTTCCACTGGAGTTTGGAAAGTGAGGGGTGGCTTGACTGAAGTGGAAAAGATCCTGAATGGTCTCAACACGGTAGACCTGGAAAGGTTGCTTCCTATTGTGGGTGAGCCCAGAACCAGGGGTTGCCTTTGTAGGACTGGGATGAGGAGATTGTTTTCTCTGAGAGGGTGTGTGATATTGGAACTCTGCCTCAGAGGGTAGTGAAAGTCAGGCCAATTGGCCTGATTCTGCTCCTATTTCGAATGTCCGTATATTGGTTTGCCCGGTGCTCATGGCAAATGGCCAAATCCCTGGCAAGTTATAGGAATAATTTATTCTATACAGTGTATGGTGGGTGAATGGACATGGAAGTGCCATAGCTTCTATCAGAGGCCATAGGATTTGTTCGGGGTGTCGGACCTTGCCATGCAGGTCCATAGAATCCACAGAATCCCTACAGTGCAGAACGAGGCCATTCAGCCCATTGAGTCTGCACCGACTCTCCGAAAGAGCACCCTACTTAAGCCCGCTCCCCCGTCCTGACCCGTAACTCCACCTAACTAGCATATCTTTGGACACTAAGGGGTAATTTTAGCATGACCAATCCATCTTTGGACATTGGGAGGAATCCGGAGTATCCCGAGGAAGCCCATGCAGTCACGTGGAGAACGTGCAAAGTCCGCACAGACATTCCCAAGGTCGGAATCGAACCCCGATCACTGCCACTGTGAGGGAACAGTGCTAACCACTGTACCACCACGAGAGGCCAAAGCTGGTGGGTGTGTTGGGGTGGGGTGGGACATACCTTGGCATGGAAAGGAGCATGATGAGGAGCTTATAATATTACATTTTAAAAGGTTCTCACATAAAAAACTTGGCTCACAGCCTCGCCTCATTGAAAACCTCGTCCAATTCCATGAAAACTGCGGAGTAATTGGACATGTCCCAGCAAGGGTGCCGACCAGGTTGGGAATGCGGACTTGCAACCCAAGCCAGCTGGCACCGTTTAAATGCCCTGTTTAAAATTGTAAACCCCAGGAATGGTATCAGGAATCCCGGAATCTGGTCCCGGCCGCCATTTGTAAAGGTGAAAATCCAGGTTATTGTGTCCAACGTTTAACAGCTGCCAAAATTTAAAACAATTAGGGACTTATTAAATGTTTCTGCATTCAGACCTCAGTTCAACTAATGGATGCTACCTAATGATCTTGTGTGTCTGTGGAAGAATCTGTTCCCTGCGCTTTGGAACGTGTTTGCATTCTGGAGCAGTGGGAATTCGGCCGCTGGAGATTCAAACTGCGGAATTTCTTAAAAGGCCTGCAAGACAATGTCCATCTCTAACACCAGGCTGACTGTCCTTTAGATATGGTGCCTGCTCCTGCCCAGCCATCAGCTGACGTGGACTTCTCAATGTCAAAGCTGCCCTCGCAACGGCATGCCCGCATCAATCACCCTCTTTCATGAATGCGCGACCATGTAATTGGGTTCGGCCGACTGCCACGGACCCGTGCCAGCTCCCTGTCAACTTCCAGGCCCACCAGCGGCTGCTGTGATGGTAAATCCAGCCCATCCTGACATCACCCCTCCCACCCACCCCTCTCACCCTCACGCCCCCACACTCCAGTCCAGGACAGCACTCACTTATGGCTGTGTATATACTATTCCTGGCCAGAATGTACATAATTGGATTGTCAGACCTGGAGACCTCATTGTTGTAAGTGATTGGTTTTACTTATATAATTTGTATGAAGTAACTATCCTCCACGAACTGCGTTTTGCTGGAAAGATCACCCTGCTTTTGTCAGCAGGTGTTGCTGTAGTTTCAGCCTCGAGCTCCGGTTGCTGTGATTTATGGAGACTCTGTTTAAATAGATGCTGTAGGTTGTTTGACAAATTAGACTCTGTTTGCTGAGTGAATGGACAGCTCCAAAATAGATTGCTTGTATGAGTAATGCTGTAAGCCTTGCTTCACCTCCAGTAAGCATTCTGGGCACTCTCAGTGAACGCTATCACATCACTAAATGATCGATTTACTAGGGGGCCAGTGGCAGAGTGCAGGAAGGTGTTTAACATTGGCTTTCCACCCTCCAGCTTCTTCTTATTTCTCTAGCAGCACACTCGAAGGGCTACGAAAATAACAACACCCGCTATTTGCTTAAAGCCACGGTATAATTGTTAGTTAAGGTTGACTTCAACATTCAGGCTTTGGTTTAGCGGACAGAGGAGGAAGATCCTTCAAGATTTGGGCAGCACGGTAGCAGTGTGGATAGCACAATTGCTTCATAGCTCCAGGGTCCCAGGTTCGATTCCGGCTTGGGTCACTGTCTGTGCGGAGTCTGCACATCCTCCCCGTGTGTGCGTGGGTTTCCTCCGGGTGCTCCGGTTTCCTCCCACAGTCCAAAGATGTGCAGGTTAGGTGGATTGACCATGATAAATTGCCCTTAGTGTCCAAAATTGCCCTTAGTATTGGGTGGGGTTACTAGGTTATGGGGATAGGGTGGAGGTGTGGACCTTGGGTACGGTGCTCTTTCCAAGAGCCGGTGCAGACACGCTGGGCCGAATGGCCTCCTTCTGCACTGTAAATTCTATGAATCCTCTGGCCCCACGTGACATGTTTCTGGGCAGTGAGAGGTGGCCCGCCTTGGGATCTTCTGGCCCCGCCAGTGCCAATGGAATTTCCCATTGGATCCACCCACCCGCCGTCGAGAAACCCACAGCGGGGGGTGGGATGCGCCATTGGCGGAAACAGCCGGAAGATCTCACCCGAATATTCCATAGCAACAGAAGGAAACCAGTCCATCCCTTCTACCATTCAGTTAGATGCCAGCCGGTATGCACCTTAACTCCGTCCACCTGTTTTGGTTATATAACCTTGCCGAACAAAAATCTATCAATCTCATCTGTCAATTTCGTTTTTAGTTCCATTGCTGGAACTCAGCAATGCTTTAACCTCAATGTGTGCCCACCGATTGAGACCACTAGCTAATAGGCCGCCACTGAACTGCTTTGTAGATAGAGGCTGAAGGGACTCACCCACAAACTGCACAGCCAGAGGAGCAGGCTTGCTGAAGACGCTGGTCGTGACGTAGTCAATGTGGCTGGTCAGGTAACAGGAGTAGGCGCCAGCATCTGAAGCCTTTACCTTGGCGATGTAGAGATTCCCTGTCACCTGCGAGATGAAGTGACGGTCGTCTGCCGATATGAAGTTTGGGATTTCGCCGATGAACCAACGATATGTGGGGCCTGGAGTGCAAATAAATATTAAAAGATAAATCAATCTATCTGTCAGGACTTGGGGCACATTATCGGAGGTTAACCATGTGGACCGGATCGACAGAATGAAAATGAAGTTGGGGAGAAGTTGTAAAATCATACAATCATCATGCCGGCACTGGCTCTGTGAAAGAACGATCCAGTTGGTATCCTACCTCAGCTCTTTCTCCACAGTCCTCCAGTTACTGCTCTTTTCGAGTATTTATCCTGTTCCCTTTTCTGCGTTTTACAAATCTGCTGCTGCCATCTTTTCCAGCAATGCATTCCAGATCATAACTGTAGCAGTGCTGCCCCTTTAAGGGGGCGGACCTGGTGGCCCATGTGAGCGGCTTGGGGCCAATCGCGTGGGAACGCACGAACCCCGGCCAATAGTGAGCAAGAGCGGGGCCCTGGGTGCAGGGGACGGGCAGTGTGGACCCCGGATCCGGAGAGCTGGGCCCATCCCCTCGTGTTCTGTGCCTGTATACATACCAGCTTTTCATTAATAAACCCCTTTGTTACCTCAAAGTGCCATCTCGAACCACCAGAATAACAGCTCACTGTCTTCAAACATTTCTCCTCTTGTCTTTACCAGCTCTGTTGCTAATTACCCCTCTCCTCGGTCACTGACCCCCTTGCCAGTGGAAACCGTTTCTCTCGATCTGCTCCATCAAAAACCTTCCTAACTTTGAACACCTCAATTAAATCTCCCTTTAACTCTCCATAAGTAATATTTGAATAGGAGATTGGGCAGCCCGGTAGCATTGTGGATAGCACAATTGCTTCACAGCTCCAGGGTCCCAGGTTCAATTCCGGCTTGGGTCACTGTCTGTGCGGAGTCTGCACATTCTCCCCGTGTCTGCGTGAGTTTCCTCCGGGTGCTCCGGTTTCCTCCCACAAGTCCACAGATGTGCAGGTTAGGTGGATTGGCCATGATAAATTGCCCTTAGTGTCCAAAATTGCCCTTAGTGTTGGGTGGAGGTGTTGACCTTGGGTATGGTGCTCTTTCCAAGAGCTGGTGCAGACTCGATGGGCCGAATGGCCTCCTTCTGCACTGTAAATTCTATGATAATCTATGAATAGTTAAAAATATCAAAATGTCAGTGACAAACAAATCCAATTAAGACTAAGAATGTCATGAAATTAGTATTGGAAGGGAAGGAAACGCTGCATATGCTGAAATCTGAAATGTGCGCTAATTACAGAATGCCAAAGGTGTGAATGTGATTTACAAGGACGATGCAGATGCCAGAACTGGGAGGTTGTGACGATCAGGAAAGATTGCTGGATCGCTTTTATTTTGAAAAGAGAAGTTTGATTGGTGACATGCTCCGGCCGGGCAGGGGCTACAAAAAATAGGGCGAATGCCTGTCCCACCATCTTCCCACCCACCCCTGAGCTCCCCCATAATGCCAGATATGGGGATCTGGAGGCAGCCCCCACCGCAAAATTGGAATCCCCCCTTCCTACCCATCTGCAACCTTACATCCACACACCCCCCTCCCACCCCCATCCCATCCCCCTCCCTGACCTGCACAAACCCTCCCTGCCGTAGACGCGAACGGCTGAAGTACCTTTTATCATAATAATAATCTTTATTATTGTCACAAGTAGGCTTGCATTAACACTGCAATGAAGTTACTGTGAAAAGCCCCCAGTCGCCACATTCCGGAGCCTGTTCGGGTACACTGAGGGAGAATTCAGAATGGCCAATTCAACTAACAAGCACGTCTTTCGGGACTTGTGGGAGGAAACCAGAGCACCCGGAGGTCACCCATGCAGACACGGGGAGAACGTGCAGACTCCGCACAGGCAGTGACGCAAGCCGGGAATCAAGCCTGGGACCCTGCCGCTGTGAAGCAACAGTGCTAACCACTGTGTTACCGTGCCGCCCTTCACTGTAGGCCTCTACGACTCTATGACCCCAGCCCTATCTAACTCCGGTGATCCATGGGCCTTCTTCCTCCTTCTTCTGTGGTTCTGGCAGTGGTACTAACACGCTATTGGCGCTGTGGCAACAGACTAGCCAGCCGGCAATTGAACTGGCCGGCAGCTCCTGGGGATTGGACTTCCTCGCCAGTGAGGGGCGAAGGCGTCACTCGGGTCTTGTTTAGCCCGCCCACTGCGCATTATGGCACGTAGCGGGTTAGCTCCATGGCGACTTTTCTTTTGGGTTGGGCGATTGCGGCTGCTCTGAGGTCTTTTTAGAATCATTATTAGGTTAGCTTTTGCGGAAGTACAAAAGTAGGGACCATGAATAGAAGATCGCCACTAATAGGTTCAGGAGAAATGTCTTGACCTGGGGAATGGTGAGAGTATTTCCCGACATTGGGAAATATGATTGACCTCAGGCACATAGACAATCACATTATCTCACTGTCGAGTCTGGGAGCTTTCTGTGCACAAATCGACTGGCATGTTTCCTACATCACAACGGTGACTACATTTCAAAATGTAGTGCATTGGCTGTAAACCGCTTTGGGGCGTCTTGAGGTCATTGAAAGTGCCTTATAAAGACAGGCCTTTCTTACTTTTTAAACAAGGAGCAATCGAAAGAGTTAACACTGAGTGCCCTCAGCGGATGTTACAGCAAATCACTGCAAAAAGAAAAAGACCTTTGTACCTTTGTTGCTGTGGCTAATCACATGAGCAGTGCTATTGATTCGGAGTGACTCAATAAACCCAATGGTGTGTTCTGTGCCTGGGTTTCTAGATTTCACTGTTTTTTGGTACACGGTGGGTGGAGCGCGTGGGGCTTTCTCTGTTTGTAATTAAGGCCGCTGGCTTCTGGTCACTGTCCAGACATTATTTCTGTAGCTCTCACATTTGTTCCCAAGAACAGATGGACTGCACTGTGAGTGATTTGCTGAGGAATCTGGGTGAATGGGCCACGGATCTTAGTGCAGAGTGTTGGCAAAGTTGAAAAGCGCAGGGAGGAGAACAAATAGGCAAACAGTGAGATGAATTTTCCGAGAGACTAGGTTTAGGTTTTGTGAATGTCAGAGTGGCACCCTTATCTCCGAGTCAGTAAGTATGGGTTCAAGCCCTGCTTGGGTGTAAGCCGAGGGTGATGCTTCCAGGACACAACTGAGGGAGTGCTACACTGTCAGCGGTGCTTTCTTTCAGATGAGGCATTAAACCAAGGCCCCACTTGTCCTCTCAGGTGGACGTAAAAAGATGCTGTGGTATTATAGGCAAGAAGATCTGGGGAGTTCTGGTCAATGTTGATGTTATTCCACGGTCTAGATAGATTTTGCAGGTTGCAGCCTCCCCTTTTACTATTTGAAGGGGCTGATCTTACAATTTTTGGCTGCGCGTCAGAACCACACTCACCCAGTGCGGAGCGGGCATGGGCAGATTCGAGGTCACTCTTGTAGCTTTGCTCCTGGGCCAGGTCAAGATGGCCATTAACCGATCCAGGCAGTGGGCCATGGAGGTGGGGGGGGGGGGGCTTGGGGGAGCCTTTCGACCTGATTGACTGCTTGCCTCTCTTAAATGGCTACATTCACGTCGGGGTACCCCTGGCGAAGGAGCATGCGGTACCTGCTGGTATGCTCGAGGGGCTTTCCAGGACTGGTGACAACCACTGGGACTTGAGTGTTTCATCAGCCCCCGAGACAACATTTCAATTTGAGTAGTGATGCGACCATCAATTCACACGAGACGATTAGTAGAAGTGAACAGTGGTTTTAATAAGCTAGATCTGTGCCTGCCCTGCGACCGCTCTGTACTGAGTGCCGCCTACATGCTGCAGATCTATATACCACCCCCGAGGGGGCGGAGCCACAGGCGGAGCCCACAAGGGCATCAACATAATACAATACAATACAGCGGTGAATTGTAGCAGCAAGACGTTCACCACAAGTAGTTAAGTTTCCTTTAACGTTTTTGCCTTTTGCCTGCCCTGTCAATTAGTTTATTTTAGTTGATTTACTGTCGCTTTAAAAGAGTGACACTGAGTGGGTTGGCAGATCGAAGGCAGCCCAAATGTTGAAAATGGAGGAGTTATCAAGGAAAGGATTTATGTCTAGTTTCATACTTCACCATCTGGATTGGGAATCATTGATCGGTCAAGATCTATTTCTCAGCTAACATCACAAAAGAAAGATGATGGCAATGCTGTTTGTGAGAGATGGATAAAGATTGGTTGCTGTGTTTCATACATCACCGCAGACACTTTATCTTCAGAGTGTCCTGCGAAAGGTGTTACATATGTAAGATGTCCTTTCTTTGAGAGCCTCAAGCCTGAGGGAGGAAGGGAAGACTGGGGGGAGGGAAGGAGTTTGACGGTTTTGATTGGTCTTAAACATTTATATTGAAATGAAACAACGCAACGGAACACGGAATGATGTGATTACCTGGATAATGCGGGGGTGCGTTACAAGGAAGCATTAATCCGGTCCCTTCAGTCACTCTTACCAGGTCCCTCTCTTCTGTTGAAAACTGCGACAGATCTAACAATAGAAATAGTGAACAGATTAAATGGGGAGGGTGGGGAGGAGGGTATAACTGAGAGATTTCAGAAAATAATAAGACGATGCATTTCACTTTCAACTCTGAAAATTGTCCTTAATCGGCCACAACTCTCGCCAAAGCTTTTAAATGTTCTGAAAGAAGGATTTGTTTTCAGGCTCACGATGAACCCATTACCTTATGGTGGCAGGAGTGGGCTGGTGGGCAATAACCCATCAGCACTGTGGCAAAGATACAAGTTGGCACTTTTGCAGACTATCATTAACACCGTAACATTATCAGCTAACACAAGGCAGGAGGTGGAGCCTCTCTCACATTCCATGGTCGCTTATTCCCTATTTGTAAGAAAAGTAAGGTAGAAAATTACCTTCCAATAAACATCCATATCTATGCTCAGTGTGACTTGTGGATATTTTAGAACTAGGCTAAGGGCGTGGAATTTAATAGAGGGGAAATTGAATGCCTAGCTGGGAGAGTGCCTCCTGGGAATTGACCTGAGGACGAGAATGATCTTGTTTCATATCAGCCCTTTCGCAGCCAGTGGTGAGAAAGATTCCAGGTCATCAGAATGGGTAGGGTTCAAAACAATCTAAATTTGGGAAAGAAATGGAAGTTTTCCCCGATTACTGCAAACCCAATAATCTGAAAGACCTTTGACCACCGAATCTTTGGGCCCTGTTTTATTTCCGGGCCCGGAGGCGAGCCAGGATCTAGATGCCAGAATTCTGCCAACACGATTTTGCAGCAACTGCAGAAGTTGTAGGAAAACTGGCCCATGGTGGACTTGTCCACACCGTACAATACAGTCAGGAGCTGGGACTCTCCAGGCAGGTGAATCGGAGGCGAAGACCCTTATTCTGGGGCTGGATTAGCACAGTGGACTAAACGGCTGGCTTGTAATGCAGAACAATGCCAGCAGCGCAGGTTCAATTCCCGTACCGGCCTCCCCGAACAGGCGCCGGAATGTGGCGACTAGGGGCTTTTCACAGCAACTTCATTGAAGCCTACTTGTGACAATAAGCGATTATTATTATTATTTTTCTCCCACTCCAAGGGCCACCTCCGCAGGCAGGATTATCCAGGCCCGCCAAAGTCAATGAACGTTTGAACAACCCACCACATTCTGTGGCCCCCACCCCCACCACCACTGGGCCGTAACATTCCGCCCCAAGTCTTCATTCATTGTGATAATAATGTAGTCTGGCATAGGCATGACAAGGAACAGCATCACAATGAGGAATTTCACTTTGATCTGCTTCTTAGTTGCTTTAAATTGAATTCAGAATTCATTATTATCTCTTACTCTCATCATACATTTATACTTTATAATTAGGGGACTAATAGGAGGCAGAGGAATCCCCGAACATAGGTACCAACGACTGAAAAACTCACAGCCAAAACGAAGGAAAGCCTCTTTACTGATGACGGTCCCAATTGAGTTAGTTGCCAGGCACTGATAGGATCCAGGGTCTTTGGACCGTGTTGGGTTACTGATCACCAGATTCCCTCCAACCAGACTGTACCGACGATCCCCTTCGATGTTAACATCTGTCCCATTGACTTTCCACCTGTCAGGAGAAATGATGCCAGAGAACCAGATAATTAGACTCGTTCTTCCGGACAATAGATAGCCTTGCAAAAAAAAAAAAATCTTTGATTAACACTTTATCCAATTATTACAACATTGCGAAGAGCGAAAACCGGTTGCATTCATGGAGTTCCATAGAGTTAAAGCCATTCCAATATAACCTCGTTATTTAGCTTTTCAATTAAGACCATAAGACCATAAGACATAGGAGTGGAAGTAAGGCCACTCGGCCCATCGAGTCCACTCCACCATTCAATCATGGCTGATTTCAACTCCATTTACCCGCTCACTCTCCATAGCCCTTAATTCCTCGAGAAATCAAGAATTTATCAACTTCTGTCTTGAAGACACTCAACGTCCCGGCCTCCACCGCCCTCTGTGGCAATGAATTCCACAGACCCACCACTCTCTGGCTGAAGAAATTTCTCCTCATCTCTGTTCTAAAGTGACTCCCTTTTATTCTAAGGCTGTGCGCCCCGGGTCCTAGTCTCCCCTGTTAATGGAAACAACTCCCCTACATCCACCCTATCTAAGCCATTCATTATCTTGTAATGAATTGACCAAATGTGTTCCAATTCTTCCCATTGTATGGGATTCAAGTGGATTCAATTACTTTCCATTTCAGAAAGCTCTTGAAATAAATGAAACACATTTATACCAAAACTGAATCAGGAATGGTTTTCCAATTACAGACAGCCTGCTAATTGTAAAGTGGAGACGGATGTTTACATGGGAACTGATCTCGGAAACGCCTCGAGGCTCTTCACACACGGTAAATAACTTTGATAGCTGCCATGTGGACAAAGCTGGCAAATGCGTTTTCTGTAACCTACAGCCAGGGAGTCTTGGAAATATAATGCTGGTTTGAGTGAGTTCACATGCATTACAATGGAAAGCAACGTGGAGTTGATTGGTTCAATAGGAATTTAACTCAATGGTAATAGGTGGCAAATCTATAGAAAGGTTGTGACCACACCAGAAATCTGAGCAATGGGAATTGGCACAAGGGGAGCTGGGTTATACGCTGAGGGCGGACTCCAGGCCCCCCCCAGCTTAAATCTCAGGTGGGAGCCTGCCTCCACAAGGTTGGCTCGGCCCATTGAACTTTTCTGGGCGACGGCCCTTTAATTAGTATGAGATTCCAGCCAATCAGAGGGTCAGTTACCATGGTCGGTATTGCAGGATGGCCGGGGAGGAAGAGGAACCTTAGATGCCACCAAACCTGGGTAAGCCTGGGACCTGGTCGGGGCTAGGTTGGCAGGCCCTGGTGAGAGGTTGGGGTGGGTGAGGGCATGTTAGATAAGTCAGGGAGGAGGGTAGATGTGGGAAGACGTAACTGTGTGGGGGAGGGGGTAGGCTATAATTGGCACAGGGGTTCTGGGAAGGAGGTAACCACCCCCTTTCAGTGACCGATAGCTGCAAAGAGATATAGATAGGTTACGTGAGTGGGCAAAGATCTGGCAAATGGATTATAATGTGGGAAAATGTGAAGTTATAATGTCGGCAGAATAAAACATTTCATATTATCTAAATGGTGAGAGATTGCAGAGCTCTGAGATGCAGAGGGATCTGGGTGTCTTAGTACATGAATTGCAGGTACCGTGAATAATTATGAATGCTAATAAAATTTTATAATTTATTGCAAGAGGAATCGAATACAAAAGTAGGGAGGTTATGCTTCAGTTTTACAGGGACATTGTTGAGATCACATCTGGAGTTCTGTGCACAGTATTGGTCTCCTTATTAAAGGAAGGATGTAAATGCACTGAAGCAGTTCAGGAAAGATTAACAGACTATTCCCTGGAATGGGTGAGTGGTCTTGTGAGGAAAGGTTGGAGAGGTTAGCTTCGTACCCGCTGGAGTTCAGAAGACTAAGAGGCGACTTGCTAAGAACCTTTAAGATTCGGAGGGGTATTGACAGGGTGGATGTGGAGAGGAGGTTTCCTCTTGTGGGAGGATCTAGAACGAGGGGGTCACTGCTTAAAAATAAGGAGTCGTCCATTTGAAACGGAGGTGAGGCGGAATGAAATGAAAGAAAAGCGCTTATTGTCACAAGTAGGCTTCAAATGAAGTTACTGTGAAAAGCCCCTAGTCGCCACATTCCGGCGCCTGTTCGGGGAGGCTGGTACAGGAATTGAACCCGTGCTGCTGGCCTGCCTTGGTCTGCCTTAAAAGCCAGCTCTTTAGCCCAGTGTGCTAAACCAGCCCCAGTTTCTCTCCTCTCTGATGGTCATGAGTCTTCGGAACTTTCTTCCTGAAGCAGAGTCTTTGAATATTTTTAAGGCAGAGCTGAATAGATTGTTGATGTGCAAGGGGGTGACAGGTTATCGTGGAAGGTTGAGGATGCAAACAGATCAGCCATGATTTTATGATTTTATTAAATGGCGGAGAGGCTCGAGGGCTGGGTAGGAGCTCGAGCTCCTAATTCGTATGTTCGTAAGCTAAACCTGCCGAAGAACACGCTGGACACATGCCTCTCCTGCTGATGCCATATCAGCATGGCGGTGAAATGAGTCCCAATTCAGAGCATTATTCGCTAACTTAAGGGCCTTAATCTGGCCACAGACCAGTGACCACACCCCACACCCCCTCTGATACCCTGCCCAAATCGTCGTGGGGCTGGGGGCGAGGCTGGAATCGGTCAGCACGGAGCTCTAACTTATGGGTTCACCTGACTGTTTCCCAGCCTGCAGGTGGCCCGAAATGTTCATCTTGAGAAGTCTGCAGAAAGTGAATGAAAATAAGTGTAGGAACTGCGTGCAGAGGTAGTGATCAGTGTGTGGAACTCAGGCTAGGCAAGTGAAGGAAACATGGGAGCTTTTCACATTGCAAGTTATATGTGCTCATACTGAACGTATTATAAGTTGTGGTGAATACAGGAATTTTAGATATACATTGTATATACAGGCCGAAGGGCCTGTTCCTGTGCTGTATTGTTCTTTGTTCTTTGTAATATTTATATCTGGTGCAGTAATGGTTAACAGCCTGGGCTCGTGCGTGTGTCCTTACTGCAGTATGGTTTCTAAAAATCCTGGCTTCAAAGACAGACACTGCAGCCGCAGAAGGGGTAATTAAAGCATCGTAAGTGTAGGATCATCATTTATTCCAACTGCCTGTAGTGTTTGCCTAAATAGGGCTAATCAAATTTTATTTATAGAATGAAAGTTCCCTGGGGTTTAGATAATTGTGGGGTTGTGGTTAGCCTTAGTAAGATGGTCATAAACCAGCTAGTGGGATAGAGATGATGTAGTTAATGGGAGGAGTCTGGTGTTGAGTTTCAGTTTAGATTTTGCCAGATGCTGGGAAGTAAAACAATTGCTTGACACAGGCAACAATCTGCAGGCTGGTTCCTGAAGGATTTCTCTCTCTCTCAAAACAGTTTCTCCAAGACATGTCTATACAGCAAGTATTTCTGTGTTTGCCAACTGTATTTAAAAGTGGATTTTGACCTGAGATATGTTTTGCATGATTAGAGATAAAAGATACCAGTTAAGAGTTGAAGTGTTTCATTTTATTGTTAAGGGTCATTTAACTAGCAATTGCAAGCTATTGCTTGTATGATGTTAAAGTTAGTTTAATACAGTGTTAGTAATAAAGTTTGTTTTAATATACCATATCCAAATTTGTGCACGTAATCACTCCTGGAGAGAGATATCCTTTCCTCATAGTCTTAAAAAAATTAAAATAAAATGTTGGGGTTTCTGTCTGGTACCCTAGCAACTGTTGGGGTCTGATCTGGGATTGCAATAAATTGGGGATTCTGATATTAGACTATAAGACATAGGAGCAGATGTAGGCCATTTGGCCCATCGAGTCTGCTCCGCCATTCATGACTGATATGTGTGATAATCTAATATTATGGCATAGTGTCGAATTTTGCTTTCTAACCCTCCTATGAAGCACACTGGGTTGTGTTATTATGTTAATTGTGCTATCTAAATATATGTTGTCATTAATGATTGATTAATCATTCAAAATATGACACTTGAACTCGATGTTTGCTGGCCAGGACTTTGACTAATTGCAGCCAAGGAAGATCAATGGACTGAAGTTACAGATCAGCCCAAACTCTTTGAATGATGGAATAGGATCGAGGGGATGAATGGCCTGCGTCAGTCCCAATGATCCTGTGATATGGAGTCACACCTCTTATAAAATAAATGATTTCCTATGCAAGCAATCTCAAGTGCCCAGACCAATATAAGCAAATGTTCAGCCCTGCTTGAACAGCACTTGTTTAGCACTAAGATTTCTTGAGCAAGCAAATTGCGCACTACCTATATTTAGGCTGAGGGCTGGCTCGTACGTGGCAGTTCAATGTCACCCTCCCTTCAGTCGAACCTTCGGGATACAGGGTGTTTTTTGGCTGCTCTTCAAACACTGGCCCGAAATCCCCTTTCACGCTTTGGACAGCAGCCCAGTCTGTAACAGAGAAACAAAACACATCAGTTCTCAAGCTGTCAGCATTGTGTTTATATCTATCTTCTCCTCTGAGAGAGCCGACAGAGCTCACTGCTGTCTCCACAGTATTAGCACTTCAGTCAACCATTGAAATCATGTGTGCATAAAAACGGTGGACCCGATACTCGCAGAAAATGACAAAGTGCCATTGTGGGCGGGTTTGACGGGCTGATTCGTGCCGAGTGTTTGGGCGCAATCTAGATCTGCAGTCATCGACATTTAATCATTTGTTTGGAGCTTGGGGAATTTCTCACCTGTAAATCCCGTGCTTAGAATATTTTTCCGCACTGGGGAACTAAATTCGCCGGCAAGACCAGCTCCACAGAGATGGGGGCGCCATTTTTAAAAGGTATCCAGATCCCAAAGTGAGGTTGAGGGTCCCCAACCCATGAACATCATGACCCCCGCCTGCCACGGACGTGGGCAACACCCCCAACCCTTGACTACCCATTACTAAAAACTTGCTTGACTCCGCCCGTCTCCCCCCACCACCCTGGCATGAGGGTGACCTGGCCCCACACTGGCATTGGGGCATTGTCCCCTCCACCCCCCAAGTGAGCAGACCCCCAATGGGGCCGCTGCAGGCCCTTCCCCCCATCTTTCAGCACCCCCTTTCAGTAACCCACTTGAAACCCGCCCTCATTATCAGGACATCTCCCCTTCATCCCTCTACCCTTCATACTTCCCCTTTCATGGGCACAGTCCACTCTCAGGCTCCGCCCCTTGGCAGTGCCCCCAGGTATGCCAACCTGGCACCCCCACTGACAAGGTGCCCGGTTGGCACTGCCTGGGTGCCTGTGGCACTGCCCTGCCCTGTCCCCGACAACCCAGGGGGCTCCAATGGCCTCCTAGCCCCACCAGCGAGGCCATCATGTCTGATGTCTATTTGAGGAGACCAGAGGCCTCACTGGCGTGACTGGTGACTATCGAGAACCGGGAGAATGCGACCTGAAACGGTCTACGCATATCTATATGAGCCTAATGTCTCATTTAAATATGATTATCTGTATCACGCGCAGTGAGGGAGTGATCCAAATCCCGGCGGGTGTAATGAGTTGGGTGCATTGCGATTGGATCGGCGTCCCTGCCCAGCGTAAGACCCAATTTGGGCCTCGCCCAATGTGCACCCGGCTCAGCGGGCTGGCGAAACACCGGCCAGTGTCTTCAAAATGGACCACGATGCAGGGATTCTGGAATAATTTCTTAATATGGAAATTGAGGTCATTAGCAAAAGAGTAAGCGAGGAAGATGAGGAGAATTTGTTTTGTTATGATTTGGAATGCGCTACTAGAAAGTGTGCTGGAAGCAGACTAAACTTCAGGAGGGGATTTGGTAAACACTGGGAGGGGAAAATTGGCAGGAATCCGGAGAAAAACCAGACTTGAATGAGCTTAATTAAAAAGCTTGTTCTAAGAGCTGGAACAGTCCAGGTGGGTCAGATGATCCCCTTCTAGAATATGTTATCCGAGTATGTTTTTCGATGGCATTGGTTATTCGTATTGTAGTTAACAACAGAATAAAGTTTGACCTTCCCCCACCTTAATTTAACACTGGACAGAGATGTCTGTGGAGGTGTGATTGATTTTGTATTTCATTCGTGGGATGTGGGCACCAGTGGCAAGGCCAACATTTATCCATTTTGGAGGGAATAACAGCAAAAGGAATTATTATTTAAATGATAAAATATTAAAACATGCTGCTGTGCAGAGAGACCTGGGGGTGCTAGTGCATGAGTCGCAAAAAGTTGGTTTACAGGTGCAACAGGTGATTAAGAAGGCAAATGGAATTTTGTCCTTCATTGCTAGAGGGATGGAGTTTAAGACTACGGAAGTTAAGCTGCAATTGTATAAGGTGTTAGTGAGGCCACACCTGGAGTATTGTGTTCAGTTTTGGTCTCCTTACTTGAGAAAGGACGCACTGGCACTGGAGGGTGTGCAGAGGAGATTCATTAGGTTAATCCCAGAGCTGACGAGGTTGGATTGTGAGGAGAGGTTGAGTAGACTGGGACTGTACTCGTTCGAATTTAGAAAGATGAGGGAGGATCTTATAGAAACATATAAAATTCTGAAGGGAATAGATAGGATAGATGCGGGCAGGTTGTTTCCACTGGCGGGTGAAAGCAGAACTAGGGGGCATAGCCTCAAAATAAGGGGAAGTAGATTTAGGACTGAGTTTAGGAGGAACTTCTTCACCCAAAGGGTTGTTAATCTATGGAATTCCTTGCCCAGTGAAGCAGTAGAGGCGCCTTCATTAAATGTTTTTAAGATAAAGATAGATAGTTTTTTGAAGAATAAAGGGATTAAGGGTTATGGTGTTCGGGCCGGAAAGTGGAGCTGAGTCCACAAAAGATCAGCCATGATCTCATTGAATGGCGGAGCAGGCTCGAGGGGCCAGATGGCCTACTCCTGCTCCTAGTTCTTATGTTCTTATTGTTTATCCCTAAGTGCCCGTGAGAAAGTGGTGGTGATCTGCTTTCTTGCAGTGTTGTCAGGGAGGGACATCCAGGATTCTGACCCATTGACAGTGAAGGAACGGGGATATATTTCCAAATCAGGGTGGTGAGTGGCTTGGAGGGCAACTTTCAGGTGCTGGTGGCCCCAGGTATCTGCTGCTCTTGTCCTTCCAGATGGTTGAGGTTGTGGGTTTGGAAGGTGCTGCCTAAGGAGCATTGGTGACTTCCTGCAATGCATCTTGTAAATGGTACACCGGCTGCTACTGTTTGTCAGTGGTGGAAGGAGTGAATGCTTGTGGACGGGGTACCAATCAAGTTGGCTGCTTTGTGCTGGATGGTGTCAAACTTCTTTTTTTAATATACATTTAGAGTACCCAATTCATTTTTTCCAATTAAGGGGTAATTTAGCGTGGCCAATCCACCTACCCTGCACATCTTTGGGTTGTGGGGATCAAACCCCACACGGGGAGAATGTGCAAACTCCACACGGACAGTGACCCAGAGCCAGGATCGAACCTGGGACCTCGGCGCCGTGAGACAGCAGTGCTAACCACTGCACCAACGTGCTGCTCTGGTGGGATCACCATCAATAAAGGGATTAAGGGTTATGGTGTTCGGGCCGGAAAGTGGAGCTGAGTCCACAAAGATCAGCCATGATCTCATTGAATGGCGGAGCAGGCTCGAGGGGCCAGGTGGCCTACTCCTGCTCCTAGTTCTTATGTTTATGTTCTTATGGTGTCAAGCTCCTTGAGTGTTGTTGGAGCTTTACTCATCCAGCCAATGGAGAGTATTCCATCACACTCTTGACTTGTGCCTTGTAGATAGTGGACAGGCTTTGTGTGTCAGGAGGCGAGTTACTCGCCCACAGGATTCACAGCCTATTGTAGCGATGGTAATGCAATTGAATGTCAAGGGGTGATAGTTAGATTCTCTTGTTGGAGATGGTCATTGCCGAGCACTTGTGTGGCATGAATGTTACTTGTTCCATGTCAGCCCAAGCATGGACTTTGGACAGGTCTGGCTGCATTTGGACGTGGACTGCTTCAGTATCTGAGCCATGAGTGGCGCTGAACATTGTGCAATCATTATCGAGCATCCCCACCTCTGACCTTATGATGGCAAGAAGATCACTGATGAAGCAGCTGAAGATGGTTGGGCCGAGGACACTATTCTGAGCAACCTCTGCAGTGATGTCCTGGAGCTGAGATGATTGGCCGCCAACCACCACGACCATCTTCCTTTGTGCCGGGTATGACTCCAGCCAGCGAAGATTTTCCCACTGATTCCCATTGACTTCATTTTTGTCAGGGCTCCTTGATGCCACGCTAGGTGAGATGCTGCCGTGGTGTTAAGGGCAGTCACTCTCACCATTTTTCACCGTAAACTCAGTGGTGGCTTATTAGCAATCTGAGAGAAATTACATAAATGACCATTTGTGCTATCTGTGCTGATCTCCCACCAAAGGGTGAATTAAATATCAGTAGAACCGCAGCAGAAAATTTACTGACGTTACTTGCGAATGTGGTGATCACTGGTAATGCAGGCATTCATTGCCCGCTTCGAGATACTGTCAATGTAGCACCATTGTCCAGTTTATGTGACCACTTCGGAGTGATGTAAATAGTCAACCGCAGCGGCATGGGACTGAAAACCCAGGTAAAGGTGGCAAATTTCTTTCCTCAAGGACATCAGTGAGCCAGTTAGGATTTTATGACAATCCAACATCTTCCTGGTCACTTTCACTGAAGCCAACTTTTAATTTTTATCTTCGCTTATTTACTGAATTCAACCTCCCAAATCACCAGGACGGGATTTGAACTCACATCCGATGGATTATTCGTCCAGACCTCTGGGATACAAATCCCAAAGAAAATTTCTACGGGTGCTGAAAATATGAAATCAAAACAGAAAATACGGGAAGTACTCAGCAGGTCAGGCAGCATCTGTGGAGAGAGGAACAGAGTTAATGATTCAGGTCGATGACCTTTCATTCGGTGATTTACTAAACTGGCAATGAGGATGGGATACTGGATTGGTGTTGACGTTGAGCAACCTACCCGCTATTTCGGGGCACAAGTTTGAATTTCCTTGATTCGCCGTGCCTCTGTTTGGACGGTTCGATACATTTGACGCCGGTGTTGACGACTGGACCCAATACGCTGAACGAATGCGTTATTTCTTCTGGGCCAACAATATCACGGAGAACAAGTGGCAGGCAGTTATACTGTCGTCGGCCTATGGACCGCATACTTTTTGCGGTGATCCGGAGTCTCACGAACCCGGTGACACCGGATATGCGATCATGCGACCAGTGATCCCCCCCCCGGGGTCAGAGCCCCCCTCCCCCCCCCCCCACAGGCCACCCCCGACCCTGCGCGCAGAGTTCCCACCGACTGCGACCAGGTGTGGACGGCACCGGCGGGACTCTGCCTTTTTAGAGCGGCCGCTCGGCCCATCCGGGCCAGAGAATTGGCAGCCCGGCCGCGTAGAGCGGCCCGCGACCACGGAGAATGACGTGCTGGCGTTGGGGCGCTGTGGCGTGGTTGCGGGGATTCTCCGACCTGGCGCATGGCTGGGAGAATCCCACCCCATATCTCAGCTACGGACGATAGCCGATTATTGTGAGTATGGATCAGTTTTATCCGAAATGCTCCACGATTGTCTGGTCTGTGGCATCAGTAATATGGAGACTCAGAAAATAGTTTTCACTGAAGTCTCCCCAACCTTTCAGCTGGGACGTGCCAGGGTGCCAGGCTGGCAGTGCCAAGGTGCCCAGTGATACACCATCAATAACACGCGACGAGTGATGAACGTGACTGAGGCTTTAATACACTAAACAGCAAGTTTCCTGCCTCTGGACCCGAACTGGGTCCGGAGGCGGAGACTTGCCACTTTTATACAGAAGCCCGAGGGGAGGAGCCACAGGCGGAGCCAGCCTGGACAAGCACAATACAATACAATACATATAATACAATAACGTGGTTTACCACATTCACCCCCTGTTTAAAAAAGAGTCCGGCGGGGGCGAAGTGGTCTTAAAGGTCAAGTCTGTCGGGGCCTTAACCTTCCGCCGTGATCGCCTCAGTCCCGGCTGTGGTGTGGGCGCCGGCGTCGAGACCTGCGCGTCCGGGAGCGTGTTGACTTCTTCTTCTTCAACCAGATGTTGAGTTGGCAAAGGGGGGAGCGCCGTATGGGCGGAGGTGGTGGTGCTTGTCGCCGGTGGACCTGCGGGTGTTAATTTGTGAGGGAGGTGGGTAGAGGTGGGGGAAGACGGTGTAGGGTGGGGGGTGGTGGTGACGGTCGCCGGGGAGCCTGCAGGAGCCAAATCCCAAAGGGAGGCCGTGTCCTGCCGCCCGTCCTGGTGTGTCACGTAGGCATATCGGGGGTTTGCATGGAGGAGCAGGACCTTCTCGACGAGGGAGTCGGTTTTATGGCTCCTCGCATGCTTGCGGAGAAGGACGTGCCTGGGGACTGTCAGCCAAGACGGAAGCGAGGCCCCGGAGGTGGACTTCCTGGGGAAGGCAAACATATGCTCATGAGGAGTCTGGTTAGTGGCTGTACGTAGAAGCGAGCGGATGGAGTGAGGCACATTGGGGAGGACCTCCTGCTAGCAGGAGACCTGGAGACTTTTCGACCGTAGGGCCAGGAGGACGGCCTTCCAGACCGGCGCATTCTCCCTCTTCACCTGTCCGTTTCCTCGGGGGTTATAGCTGGTCGTCCTGCTGGAGGCGATTCCTTTGCTGAGCAGGAACTGACGCAGCTCGTCGCTCATAAAGGAGGAGCCCCGATCACTGTGGATGTAGGCGGGGAACCCGAACTGAGTGAAAAGACTGTGCAGAGCCTTGATAACGGAGGCAGAGATCATATCAGAGCAGGGGATGACGAAGGGGAATCTGGAGTACTTGTCCACGATGTTGAGGAAGTACATGTTACGGTCAGTGGAGGGGAGGGGCTCTTTGAAGTCCATGCTGAGGTGCTCAAAGGGGCGGGAGGCCTTTACCAGGTGTGCTGTGGCTGGCCGATAGAAGTGCGGTTTGCACTCCGCGCAGACCTGGCAGTCCCTGGTCACGGACCTGACCTCCTCGATGGAGTAGGGCAGGTTGCGAGCCTTGATGAAGTGGAAAAACCGGATGACCCCCAGGTGACAGAGGTCGTTGTGGAGGGCCCGGAGTCGGTCTACTTGTGCGCTGGCACCTGTACCGCGGGAGAGGGCATCTGGGGGCTCATTGAGCTTCCTAGGTCGATACAAGATATCGTAGTTGTAGGTGGAGAGCTCGATCCTCCACCTCAGGATCTTGTCGTTCTTGACCTTGCCCCGTTGTGGGTTATTAAACATGAAGGCAACTGACCGTTGGTCAGTGAGGAGAGTGAATCGCCTGCCGGCCAGGTAATGCCTCCAATGTCTCACAGCTTCTATGATCGCTTCGGCTTCCTTTTCGACGGAGCAGTGTTGAATTTCAGAGGCATGGAGGGTACGGGAGAAGAAGCCACGGGCCTGCCCGCCTGGTGGAGTGTAGCAGCCAGCGCAAAGTCCGACGCATCACTCTCCACTTGGAATGAGATGGACTCATCCACAGCGTGCATCGCGGCTTTGGCAATATCTGCCTTGATGCGATTGAAGGCCAGTCGGGCCTCAGCCGTCAGGGGAAAAATGGTGGATTTGATCAGTGGACGGGCCTTGTCCGCATAGTTGGGGACCCACTGGGCATAGTACGAGAAGAACCCCAGGCATCTCTTCAGGGCCTTGGGGCAGTGGGGGAGGGGGAGTTCCAGGAGGGGGCGCATGCCGTCGGGGTCGGGCCCGAGGACTCCGTGTTCCACGACGTAGCCGAGGATGGCCAGGCGGGTTGTGCGGAAGACACATTTCTCTCTACTATGAGTTAGGTTCAGGAGTTTCGCAGTGTGGAGGAAGTGCCGGAGGTTCTCGTCATGGTCCTGCTGGTCACGGCCGCAGATGGTGACGTTGTCTAGGTACGGGAATGTGGCCCGCAGCCCGTACTGGTCAACCATTCGGTCCATTTCCCTTTGGAAGACCGAGACCCCGTTGGTGATGCTGAAGGGAACCCTGAGGAAGAGATAGAGGCGGCCATCTCCCTCGAAGGCAGTGTATTGGCGGTCCTCCGGGCGGATAGGGAGCTGGTGGTACACAGACTTCAAGTCGACTGTAGAGAAGACTCAATATTGCGCAATCTGATTGACCATGTCAGATATGCGGCTGAGGGGGTACGCATCGAGCTGCGTGTACCGGTTGATGGTCTGACTGTAGTCGATGACCATCCGGTGCTTCTCCCCAGTCTTGACGACCACCACTTGGGCTCTCCAGGGGCTGTTACTCGCCTCAATGATCCCCTCTCGCAGGAGTCGCTGGACCTCTGACCTGATGAAGGTCCTATCCTGGGCACTGTAGCGTCTGCTTCTGGTAGCGACGGGCTTACAGTCCGGGGTGAGGTTTGCGAAGAAGGAGGGTGGGGCGACCTTAAGGACCGTGAGGATACAGACGGTGAGGGAGGGCAGGGGTCCGTTGAACTCTGGAGGTGGCACTGGAAGTCGAGCCCCAGTAATAGGGCAGCGCAGAGATGGGGCAGGACGGAGAGCCTAAAGTTGGTGTACTCTACGCCTTGCACAGTGAGGGCCGCGACACAGTACCCCCGGATTTCTACTGCGTGGGATCCGGAAGCCAGGGAGATTTTCTGGGTCGCGGGTAAGATTGGGCGGGAGCAGCGCCTCACCGTATCTGGGTGCATAAAGCTGTCTGTGCTCCCAGAGTCGAAAAGGCAGGCCGCCTCGTGCCCGTTGATCCGGACGGTCAGCGTGGACTTCGCGAGGTGGTGCGGCCGGGACTGGCCGAGTGTGACGGAGGTGAATGTCGGAAGGCGATTGGTAGGCCGGTCGGAGATAGCAGCGGCCAGCGTACGGTCGGGTGAGCAGGGCTCCCGGGAGGTTGCGGAGTGGTCCCAAGATGGCGGCCCTCATGAGTCGCACATGGCGAGTGAGGTGCAAGATGGCGTCCAAGATGGCGGCCCCATATGTCGCATGTGTCGGCTGAAATTAAAGATGGCGGCGCCCACGGGTCGCAAATGGCGGGTGGCACGGCAGTTGGGGGCGGCCCCGACAGGCAGCAGGCAGCGCTGCTGGGCCTAGAAGATTTAGGGAAAGCTCAGGCCTGACAGGCTTTTGAAAAATGGCCCTTCTTCCCACAGCCGTTACAAGTTGCGTTCCCTGCCGGGCAGCATTGTCGGGGGTGATTACTCTGGCCGCAGAAGTAGCACTTCGGGCTTCCGGCGTTGGCGGGCCGCTGCCCGGCGCAGGCTTGCGCCGCATCCAGGTCAGCTGATGGCTGCGCCCACGAGGCCCACGAGGGTGCAGCGTGGTCGGAGGTGTAGACCCCCGTGTTCTGGGAGGCCACCTCCAGTGAGCTGGAGAGTTGTACTGTCTCTGGGAGGCCGAGTGTTCCCCCTTCTAATAATCGCTGGCGGATATAGTTCGAGTGCATGCCCGCAACATAAGCATCCCTGATCTGCAGCTCCGCGTGCTGGGTAGCCGATATCGCCCGACAGTCACAGTTCCGGCAGAGGATGCGCAAGGCACACAGGAATTCCGCGAGTGATTCCCCAGGGCGTTGCCGTCTCGTGGCGAGGAGGTGCCTTACATATACCTGGTTAACAGATTTCACGTATTGTCCGTTTAGCAGCGTTATCGATTCCGCATACGAGGGGGGGTCCCTATGGAGGGGAAAGACCCTTTGGCTCACCCGTGCATGGAGGACCTGCTTCTTCTGGAGGTCTGTGAGGTCTTCGATGAAGGATGCGAGGAGGCCTCGAAGCAGCTTAGCCAGTGTTCAAAAGTCTCTGTAGCGTCGGCTACTTGTGGGTCCAGTTCCAAGCGAACAGGCTTGAGTGATGAGTTCATCTTGAGGAGTTTAGTGTATTAAATTGATGCACCATCAATAACACACGAAGAGTGATGAACGTGACTGAGGCTTTAATACACTAAACAGCAAGTTTCCTGCTTCTGGACCCGAACTGGGTCCGGAGGCGGAGACTTGCCACTTTTATACAGAAGCCCGAGGGGAGGAGCCACAGGCGGAGCCAGTCTGGACAAGCCCAGGCATGCACAATACAATACAATACATATCATGCAATGACGTGGTTTACCACACCCAGGTGCCAGGAGGAGTGACAGGGTTCCACTTTGCCCTGTCCCCGGCTACCCGGCGATCTCTGATGGCCTGCAAGACCTTCCGAGGTGCCACTACGCTCGGTGCACGTTTGTGGAAACCGATGCTAAACGGCATCCGGTTGAGGTCTTGCGCGGTTGTCGACACATAATGGCTCATTTAGACATGCAGATCTGGATCTTGCCCAGCGAGGATGAGATCCAGATCTCGGCGGGCGGAGTGAGTCAGATGTAAAGCCCGGATCCGTGCCAGGCACATCACGCTTGCTGAATCGTGCCTGGGAAAAGCGGAAACACCAACACCAAGTGAACATAGCAGCCCCATTATACCCACGACATTAAAGCAGAACGATGCTGAACGGGACGACTTAAAATGAGGACTTACAACCCATTGATGAAAGAATTAATCAGTGAGAAACTGATTGGAAATAGTCATTCGTATACAGAAACAATGGGACACAGAACGGGAAATGTAGAGACAGGTACCGAGAAATTTTGACTGCTAATGTTTTTAACGTCAGTTATAAATGATGATAGAAAGAGATACCAATTGGAAAATTCAGGATCGACAATGTTTCTAAAAATGTCCTCCTCCCTCCAATAGGATCTGAAGCTCTGATCGTCTTCCCCAGCGAGTCCTGATGTAATCTTGTGAATGGACAAAACTGGTGGGCAGGAAAAAGCCTGCTGGTCTCATCGAATCTGCCGTTTCTCTAAGTCTACAGAACTGCCGCCCCACTCTCCACCTCCCCCCCACCTACCCCATTCCAGCTAATACAGACCCCAAAAGGAACAGGAAAAGTCTGGCTTGTGCAAAACCATGCAGCATTCTCGCAAGTAAATTATTCTTAATGAAATATGATTGAGTATTGGGGTTTGAGAAATAGAAATTAAGATCATAAATCACCACTCTCCACTGCCCAGCACAAGGTAAACTTCAGTTGTAAACGACGTGCAAACTCCAGCGATGGGTTTTGTAATTCGTGACTGATGACTCAAGAGGAGACAAAGTGTGGAGTAACATTTCGCAGTAAACAGATTCTTCCATCATATAATGTCTGAACTGCAGGAGAAATAAATTAGGCTTGTTCGATACACTGATAGCAAATATAGGGTAAGCGTCTCGAGCAAGGAGCAGCCTGAAGGAACTGAACACGGCGCATTACCCACAATGAAATATTCAGAGCGAATCTATTTAGTTGAGCCGCAAAAGATGTCAGGACATCTGAAAGTCATACTAATTGTGCTGTCTTGTAGCGAGACAAGCATGCTTGTTCAGTATGCACAGATAATACAAACAGTAGGGGAAACACTCAGAGCACAGACGCACATTGAGTGCTCTTTGACCAATTCAAAGCCAGGTGCAGTGTGCTTGCTGTCTGAACACCAGGAATGAGACGCGCTGTGCACAAAAATGAAAGGTTTGCAGTTGCACAGCTTATTTCATCAGCACTGGATGAGCCAAAATGCTTTACAGCCAATTAAGTACTTTCCTGAAGCACAGGCACTTGTGGTGTTAGAAACACAGCAGACTTCCACCAGGGGGGCCGGTTCAGCTCATTTGGCTGGACAGATGGTTTGTGATACAGGGTAAAGCCAACTGCGCCGGAACAGTTCCCATACCAGCTGAGATAATGGGCGGCACGGTGGCAGAGTGGTTAGCGCTTCTGCCTCACAGCACCAGTGACCCGGGTTCAATCCCAGCCTCGGGTGACTGTCTGTGCGGAGTCTGCACGTTCTCCCCGTGTCTGCGTGGGTTTCCTCCGGGTGCCCCGGTTTCCTCCCACAGTCCTAAGGTGTGTGGGTTAGGTGGATTGGCCACACTAGGTTACCCCTCTTAGCGTCCAGAGATGTGCAGGCTAGGTGGGGTTATGGGATAGGGTGGGTGAGTGGGCCCAGGCAGGGTGCTCTTTCCGAGGGTCAGTGCAGACCCGAGGATCCGAATGGCCTCCTTCTCTACTGTAGGGATTCTATGAAAAAACTATGGAAATCAGCAGATTGTGTGTTGCTGATGTTGATGTCGGACAACTATTGGTCAGAACACTTAGGTCAGTCTCCTGCTAGACTTTGAAACAGTGCCTGTCGTGGGTTGTCCACCTGTGAGTACAGAGGGAGCCTCGGTTTAACATTTTATTTGAAAGACGGCATTTCTGTCAGGACAGCATTCCCTCAGTATGTCACTGGAATGTCGGCCTGGGTTGTCGCATTCTGGTCCTGGAGCAGGGCTTGAAGCTACAACCTTCCGACTCACAGGCATTCATTAAAAAAAATATTAATCCTGGGGACTGGCCGTACTGAGTTGCCCTTGAGGAGATGGTGAGGATCCGCCTTGCGGAACTGCTGCAGTGTATGCGGTTCTGGAATGTTCACCCAGTGGCGATGAAAGAACGGCGTTATCTCTCCATGTTGGGGTGATGTTTGTGACTTGCAGGGGTTGCGACTGGTGGTGCTGCCTCGCAGCTGCTGCCCTTGTCCTCGGCGATGGCACTCGCAGGTTTGGGACTGTTACGTGCTGTAACCAATGCCTCTCTGAGCAGGATGTCACATGATAATGCAGTAACATCATCAGATGCGCTTGGGAGAATTCCCTCCCTTCCATCTTTAGACTGTGAGCAAGCAACACTTCCGCAATAAACTCTGTCACCTGGTTAAGTAACCTACGGTGTGGCAACCTTATTCACCTCTCTTAGACTGTGAGTGAAAGTAAAACCCCCAAAATCATAACAGGGAGGTAATTGTGCATTTCTGTTTGATACCTAGGTGTTTGCATGTCGCCCCGAACAGGGGCCAATCTTATTCAAAGTGCAATGGTCTGTCACAATCTTTTGTGAGTGTATCTTTGCCCCTGCTCTGTATTTTCCCCTTGGGCGATAGTTGGGGAAGAATTTCTGAGCTGATTATCAACGCGTTGAATTGCGTTATAAACACTGTCTCTATGGCTACAAGTCCTGGCGTTGGATATGAACGCGGAGCTTCTCCTCCAGAAGTAGGGGACTACTAGTTTAAATAATGAGTATGAACGATGACGGAACTCAAATCTGCACCTTCGGACCCAGAGGGGGGAGTTCGATAAGTTGCCTCCAACATTTGTGTTACTTGTGTTGTAATGTCGTTCTGAAGTTGGATTTAGTTTACCGAGGGTCAACACGACTACAACAGCAACAGCGTTTCGTACAATCACATTGCAGACCAGTGAATAGTTGTCAAGATCGTTCCATGTTACTGCGCACCTTTAATGCATTAATAGTTTTTATTCAAAACACAAAATTACACACAGCAGGAAGCTTAGTTATTCAGTCAATGTAGCTTCTGTAACTCCCATATCAAGACATAGAAAATAGGAGCAGGAGGTGGCCATTCGAGCCTGCTCCGCCATTCATTATGATCATCTTACTCAGTAACCTGTTCCCGCCTTCCCCCCATATCCTTTGATTCCTTTAGCCCCAAGTGCTACAACAAACTCTTCCTGAAAACATACAATGTTCTGGCCTCAACTGCTTTCTGCGGTAGCAAATTCCACAGGCTTACCACTGGCTGGGCAAAGAAATTTCTCCTCATCTCAGTCCTAAATGGTCTACCCCTTGAACTCAGACTGTGACCCCTGGTTCTGGACTCCCCCGCCATTGGGAATATTCTTCCTGCATCGACCCTGTTTAGTCCTGTTAGAATTCTGTAAGCTTCAATGAGAACCCCCCTCATTCTTCTGAACTCTAGCAGATATAATCCGAACCAACTCAACCTCTCCTCATGTGTCAGTCCCGCCATCCTGGGAATCGGTCTGGTAAACCCTTGCAGCACTCCCTCCATCGAAAGAACATCCTTGCTCAGATAGGGCGACCAAAACTGCACACAATCCTCCAGGTTTGGCCTCACCAAAGGCCCTGTATAATTGCAGCAAGATATCCTGTTCCTGTACTTAAATCCTCTCACCATGAAGGCCAACATACCATTTGCCTTCTTCACCACCTGCTGTACCTACATGCTTATGTTCAGTGACAGGTGTACAAGGACACCCAGGTCAGGTTGCATATGACATTTAAGAAGATAAATTTGATTATCAATTCTACAACAGATAACTCCGGGAGGGACCCGAAGTTAGTCATTAGTTAGTCTGTCGATACTCGATGTGCTGGGCAGGAAATAGGTGGCAGCTAGTTGACCACCTGTTTGAGACCCCACCCAATTCCCTTCCTATTGGGACATTCAGTCCCTTCAGCCTGCTTTGCTATCCAAGCTCCATCTACCTGCTGTGGCTCCATGATGCATTCAGTTAGCAAAAATCTATTGATTTCAGCATTAAAATAATGATTTGAATTATTGGGCTGGATTCTCCGATTTTCAGGCTATGTCCCGAAGACCCGTGACGTTTTATGCGGGAAAGATTGGCACCGCCCCAGCACCGATGCTGCGACCGGCGAGGGGCTAGCAGTCATGCCACGTAAAACGCCCGGCCTCCATGACAAAAATGGCTGGAGAATTGCCGGGTCTCTGGCCGCGCATGCGCCCGGCGACGATCTGCAGCGGTCGCGCCGTACAGCATGGAGCCGGCCGTGCGCCGGCCCGACCTGCCAGATAGTGCCCCCCCCCCCCCCGCCCCCGGGACACCCCCTCGCCACCCTCCAGCCACCCGCACTAGTCCTCCGGTCCTCGCCGAAGTCCGTCCCCCCCCCCCCCCCCCCCACCGGTCAGCAGCATGCTTCCCGCCCAACTATGGCGGTGCTGGGCACAGTCCGCAGCTGTCACGCCGGGTTCCCGACCGCTGAGACCACACGTCAACCGCGCGGTGGGGAACCCAGCCTATCGGGGGCGGAGCATCGGGGTGATACCTTCAGGTGATGTCCTGAGGCCGTCCCAATGGCGTGCGGCGCGATGACGCCATTTTGGAGGGTGCGAAGCTTGTGCAGCCTGCGTAAAACAGGCGCCGCCCCCGATTCGGTCGCAAAAATGGATTCTCCGTCCGACCGGCGATTACAAAATTGGTGTTGGGAAATGGACAATCCCGCCCACTATCTACTGCCTTTTGTGAGAGAGAGAGTCCGACACATTGACCAACCTTTGCATGACGAAGTGTTTCCTGACTCCTTGCCTCACTGGGCCTTCCTGCTGAGGTTAAGGCTATGATCCCATCTCCGATCGATTCCAGTCAAAATTCTAAAAACCTCAATCAAATCCCCCCCATGGGGAACAGTTAAAATCTCTGGAGAAGTCAGTATGGAGAGAGAGAGAGAGAGAAAGGGAGAAAGAGAGTATGACAGAGATACGGAGAGATGGAGAAGGAGAGAGAAAGAAAGACAGTGGGCGGGATTCTCTGACCCCGGGGCCGGGCCGGAGAAACCTCGCGACCAGCGCCAATCGCGCCTCGCTGACCCGACGCCGGCATGCGATTCTCTGCAGAGCGGAGAATCGGCGCCTTTAGCGCCGGCGTGGTTGGCGCGGCACGGTCGGGGGCCACTCTACAGGGCCCCCCTCGCCGATTCTCGGCCCGGGATGGGCCGAGCGGCCGTCGTAAAATACCCGAGTCCCTCCGGCGCCGTTCACACCTGCTTTCAGCCGGCGGGAACTCGGCCTGGAAGGGTCATAGGGCGGCCTGTGGGGGGGGGGGGGGGGGGGGGGAGGCCTCCGATGTGGCCTGGCCCGTGATCGGGGCCCACTGATCGGCGGGCCGGCCTCTTTGGCTGGGGGCCT
This sequence comes from Scyliorhinus torazame, assembly GCF_047496885.1. Taxonomy (NCBI): domain Eukaryota; kingdom Metazoa; phylum Chordata; class Chondrichthyes; order Carcharhiniformes; family Scyliorhinidae; genus Scyliorhinus; species Scyliorhinus torazame. Next base: position 16,238,659 of record NC_092723.1, on the reverse strand, counting down.
CGATTCCTCCGCACCGGCCCCTGTAGCCCTGCGCCATGTTGCATCGGGGCCGGCGCGTTGAAGGAAGGCACTGCGCATGCGCGCATTGGCGCCGGTGTCACTGTGCATGCGCGGGTCCCGCGGCGCCCAGTTCACGTCGGAATCAGCAGCTGGAATGGCGTGAATCGCTCCAGTGCCGTGCTGGCCCACTGTCGGGGCCAGAAGTAGTCGTGGGGTCGGCCCGTTCACGCCGTCGTAAAACGCAACGGCGTTTACAACAGTGTGGACACTCTGCCGCGGGATTAGGGAATCCAGCCCAGTGAGACATAGAGAGAGGGAGAGTGAGACAGATATAAAGACACCGGGACTAAGTCATGTGGCAGTGATGGGGAGGGGGAGTATTTTCCGTTGGGAAGCTACACCATGGGCGGGATTCTCCGATCCTGGGGCTGACTGTTGACGCCGTCGTAAACGTCAGAGCGTTTTACGACGGCGTCATCAGGCCCCTAGGAGCTGCGATCCTGCGCCGCACAGGCCCACCCGCCCCCCCCCCCCCCCCCCCCCGGAATAAGCCCGCCCGCCGATATTGGGGTTATGGGATAGGGTGGAGGCCCCCCCCCCCGCAGAGTCAGATCCCTCTTCCCCCACACCAGAACGGCCCCCGCAGCACGAACGCCGAGGTCCCGCCAGGTAGGACCACACGCGAATGTCGCCGGCGGGACTCGGCCGAACTTGGCAGGCATTCGGCCCGTCGAGCGCGGAGAATCTCCAGGGAGGGACCCGACCGGCGCCGCGGCGACCGTGTGGATTCTCCGGTCGCCGGAGAGTCGGCGTCGTGTGATTCGTGCCACCCCCCCCCCCCCGGTCGATTCTCCGACCCGACGCAGGGTTGGAGAATCCCGCCTATAATTTGAAGCCCTGACTTCATTAATTATGCACCCGGAGGTTCAGCACTGTTTTCCGTGGCAGAGCGGGTTTGAGGGCAAGCGCCCTGCCACCATATCTGAGTGCCATATTTAAAAGGTGCCCAGTGACCCACTGTTAATGGAAGAAGATGGATCTCCAGGAACACTCTGAGTCTGGAAGACAGACCCCCTCGTTGACACTGAACCTGGAAAATCCATCTGATAGATGCCACCCCTCGAACCTTCCCCCCCCCAAACCCCTGCTGTGGCATTCCGGAGTTCAGGGTTGCCGGCATCCTGCATCCCAAACTCCAGAGGCATCCCCAGGCATTGTTCTGGTGAGATCCGCCTTCTGCACGCCACGTTGTTCCCGACGTGTTCTGGACCTGCCCTGTTTTCCAGCTGGCGGCGTGGAGAATGGCGCCTGGTGGAGGATTCTGGCTGGGCCTTCATCCTCATCCCATTAGCGAGATGCAAATCAGTTTCACACTGGCCTCCTGTGGGATTCTAGATCCACCATGGCGGGCACCAGCGGAAGATCCCGTGGGAAATTCACGCCAGTGCGAAACCAATATTTTGGCCTCCCGCCTAGTTCCGCCCCACCCCCAGCAAAACTTTGCCCGCCATTCAACCTGCCAACGGGGGCTTGGGAGGATTCCACCCAGCAAGAGAGAAAAGAGGATAGAGAGGTTGTGTGAGAGAGAAAGAGAAAGATAAAGGCAGGGTACTGCTTGCTTGTAAATGAGATCAGCCCTTAAGAGCGTAATCTCATTATGTTTTATGATGTTAACAGCAGGGAACTGATTGAATCTCAGGCTGCATCCTGTGCATTCATGTCCTACATTTGAGACTAGTTTGTTAATTCATGAACTAGCTGTGGTGAATGTATTCACCATAATGAATGACACTGTAACCATTGTATCCACCTAATGTAACCTTTGACCTGGAAGTGGTGATACGAGCTGCTTCCAGGTACTGTACTGTAACCCCGGTGGGCTCCGCCTCTGGCTCCGCCCTCACCGGGGCCATATATAACCTGGCCACCTGCGGGTGGCACTCATCTGCACAACCGACTCTGGCTAGGCAAGTTCACGGATAATAAAGCCTTATGTTCACTCGCTCTCTCGGCCTCTTGGTGAATTGAAGGTATATCACTCGCTTTATCTTGCTGCAGTCCACCTCCTGATACGAGTATATGGCAGAGTGCACAAGATCATTGTATTCAATACTTTTTGTTATGATCTGTTGGTCATGTCATTGTTTAACTGGAAATTGATGCATTCTGGATGATGGTAGACGTGTTTAGGGGACTGGCTGGTGACCCTGAACTCAAAGATTATTGACGCTAAGTTTATAAATTTGTACATGTTGAAAACCTTTTTAGAATAAGTGGCATTATTTACTCATTTTTAAATGATCTTTTTGTGGCTTGTGTGGAATATATTAAACAGTCTCTCAATGGATGAAATTAAGTTTAGTTAATTTAGTTAAAAGCAAAATTCTGGAGATGCTGGAAATCTAAGATAAACATAGACAATGCTGGATATACTCATCAGGCCTGGCAGCATCTGTGGAGAGAGAAACGGAGTTAACATGCCACGCCGAGGCTGTACTTGCCTAATTTCCGGCACTGACGATCTGAGCTCATCAGTGCGGGAAGAGTCCGGGGCACCAATTTTAAATGCCGCCCCGATCTCGCGACTCCCCACCTCAGTCTCCAGGCCCCACCCAATGCCCCAGCGTACCTGTTAGGATGTCCTCAAGCAACCCCCCCCCCCCATCCTCACCCCACCTCCTAAGGGCAGGGCACCCCCAGGCCCGATCTTTGGCATGGGTGATCTGACACACACCTGAGCACCTTGGCACTGCCACCCAAGCACCCTGGCAGTGCCACCCAGGCACCCAAGCAATGCCACCTAGGCACACTTGGCACTGCCAGAGGGGCACTGCCAGGGTGCCTGGGCAGCAGTGTCAAGGCGCCAGGGTACTACTAAAATAAAAATAGCCCTTGATGGATAAGCAGGTCTAGCAGCATCTGTGGAGAGCAAAACCACCCAGGGGCCTCCGATGGCCTGGAAGACCCCCCCTCACTCCAGGCGCCCCTATGTGGACCAGTGTTAAACGGCGCCATGGCGCGGATTTCCTTCCGCAGGCGTTCGTTCCTGGGCCTTGGGAGAATCAGGCAGCAAAATATTTAAATGAGCCGAACTGTTCACTTAGTTCCAGCGAAGGTGGGATCCAGATCGCGAGGTCTCGTTAGATCTCTTGGGACGTTCTGAGCGTCGCAAATCTCGCGAGAGGCCTCTCGTGAGAATTAGTGGCTTTGGCGCGTCACCGAGCTGGACGTGACGAGGCCGTTCGACCATGCCCAACGTCTGGAGTCCAACCTGCTTCATAACTCTTCTTCCTGCGTGCTCGACTCAAAATATTCCCTGTGTTCCTATTCCTACAGATGCTGCCAGCTCTCCCGAGGGTTTCCAGCATTTTCAGTTTTTAGTTAAGGTGTCTGCAAAAACCGTAAAGACGAAATCCCCCAATCCAGCACAATCTAATCCTCCTGTGCATCAATTACTGATTCTTGCAGATGTCATTATTTAAAAGGGAAATTCAGGAGCAAAGCTACACCTGAGGAAATGGAGAGAGAATGCAGAAAGCTGGAGCACAAAGGGACTTTTGGGTCCTTATTCATGAAACCCACAAAGCTAGCATAAAGGCGCAGAAGGTAAGAGGGAAGGCAAATGGAATGATGGCTTTTATTTCAAGGGGGCTGGAGTATAAAAGTAAAGAGGTTTTGCTGCAACTGTACAAGGCACTAGTGGAGGCCACATTAAGAATACTCTGTACAGTTTAGGTCCCCTTATTTAAAGAAAGATAAATATAATAAAGAAAGATATATTATCATTGAAGGAAGTAAAGAGGAGATTTACTCGGGTGATCATGGGTATGGTGGGACTGCTATATGACGAAAGATTATACAGGTTGTGTCTGTACTCCTTGAAGTTCAGAAGAATGAGAGGCGACTTAATTGAAATGTATAAGGTTTTCAGGGGATTGGAGAGGGTAAATGTTGGGAGGATGTTTCCACTCCTGGGAGAGTGTAGGACCAGAGGGCGTAGTCGCAGAATGAGGGGCCACTCATTTAAGACAGATTTCAGGAAGACTTCAGCAAAAGAGTGGTGAATATTTGGAATTCTTTATCGCAGGAAGCTGTGGAGGCCGGATCAAGGCTGAGATGGATAATCAGTTCGGGAATTAAGGGTAACGGAGGTAAGGCAGGACTTAGTGAGTGTGAGATCAGCCATAACCTTACTAAATGGCACAGCAGGCTCGAAGGGCTGAATGGCCAACTCCTATTCCTATTTCTCTGGTCTTATGGTCTTCTGAAACAAACTTACCCAAACATTTTCAAACAAGAGAAACCAGGGATCAAACAGATTAAGGTTTGCCTTTTCTCAGAGTATCAATGCAGGATTCTAAACATAATCAGTTAAGAATTGCAGAGTCCAGCAAATACAGTTCGGTCCATAATCTGATGACTGTGCTCACTTACCAGAGGCAAGCGAGTGTATCAAATTTTCATAATTTTTTTAGGAACCACATGGGATGGAAGGTGAGCAGAGGTAAGTGGATGGTCAAATGGCCTTCAGCCCTGAACTTGGAATGGACATTATGGGCGCGATGTAGCAGGTGCATTCGCCATGGGTGCAAATCCTGTAATGGCCGCTAAATATTGCCAGAGGCTAAAAACAGAATTTGCGTCGATAAGATTTCCAAACACCATCTCCCAGTGCCTTCCCTGATTACATGATGGGCAGCACGGTAGCATTGTGGATAGCACAATTGCTTCACAGCTCCAGGGTCCCAGGTTCGATTCCCGGCTTGGGTCACTGTCTGTGCGGAGTCTGCACGTTCTCCCCGTGTGTGCGTGGGTTTCCTCCGGGTGCTCTGGTTTCCTCCCACAGTCCAAAGACGTGCAGGTTAGGTGGATTGGCCATGATAAATTGCCCGTAGTGTCCAAAATTGCCCTTAGTGTTGGGTTGGGTTACTGGGTTATGGGGATAGGGTGGAGGTGTTGACCTTGGGTAGGGTGCTCTTTCCAAGAGCCGGTGCAGACTCGATGGGCCGAATGGCCGCCTTCTGCACTGTAAATTCTATGATAATCTATGATAATGATCAGGTGCACGCTCAGTATGGGCACAAACCCAATTACCATGAATTTGAATCCATTACTTTTTGTAATCCATTGCGTTTCAAAAACGGAACCAGGCGCCATGACCTCCGAGTGGGAGGGAGGAGGTGAGCACCACCGTCTCCACTGAGCACCAGGGGGTCCAAGGGAACAGAGCCCTCTGGCCAGCTCTGGAGAGGGGAGCAGTGGGGGGAGGGAGGGTGTCTCTCCGGTTTCCTCCCACAAGTCCCGAAAGACATGCTTGTTAGGTGAATTGGACATTCTGAATTCTCCCTCCGTGTACCCGAACAGGAGCCGGAATGTGGCGACTCAGGGCTTTTCACAGAAACTGCATTGCAGTGTTAATGTAAGCCTACTTGTGACAATAATAAAGATTATTATTATTAATACTCCTCAAGGAGCACGGGGAGGAAACCGGAGCACCCAGAGGAAACCCACGCACACACGGGGAGAATGTGCAGACTCCGGACAGACAGTGACCCAAGCAAGGAACCGAACCTGGCACCCTGGCGCTGTGAAGCAACAGTGCTAGCCACTGTGCTACCTTGCCGAGCTCCCCCGCTTGGGGCCATTCTTGTATAAAAGGTCGGCATGCCTGGAACCTACAGACTGGAGAGAAAGCCTCTGGTGAGGTTCTACCGGTGCTCACGTATATAATTGTTGTATGATAAATGTTGCTTACCTTTGCTCATTTTGGACTCCCCGAGCATTATTAAAGAGAGCAACTCCAAAACAGCTGCACACCGCCAGGTAGTCAGACTAGATTTCTGCAAGGGTTTTCCTGTTCATACAGAGGACAGACAGGAGTGCTCCCTAGGGAAGTTCGCCCCTATAAGGATTGATGGATGATGAAGTGGGACCACTCACCAGTTGGGAGAATACGCACGGTTTTTCCTCATGAATCCAGGTTGGTGAGATTACCAAATTCACGGCAATCAATTGGCATGGAATGAATTACTGTGATTTGTGAATAATCTCCTGTAATGGTTTGGATCAATTGAGTGGGCCGGAGAGACAGTTTGCAAAGTATTCTTTCCCCTTAGTAGTGCTGGGCTCTTTCTCAAAGAACAAAGAACAAAGAAAAGTACAGCACAGGCCCTTCGGCCCTCCAAGCCCATGCCGATCATGCTGCCCGACTAAATTACAATCTTCTACACTTCCTGGGTCCGCATTCCTCTATTCCCATCCTATTCATGTATTTGTCAAGATGCCCCTTAAATGTCACTATCGTCCCTGCTTCCACTACCTCCTCCGGCAGCGAGTTCCAGGTACCCACTACCCTCTGTGGAAAAAACTTGCCTCGTACATCTACTCAAAACCTTGCCCCTCGCACTTTAAACCTATGCCCCCTAGTAATTGACCCGTCTACCCTGGGGAAAAGCCTCTGTCTATCCACTCTGTCTATGCCCCTCATAATTTTGTAGACCTCTATCAGGTCGCCCCTCAACCTCCGCCGTTCCAGTGAGAACAAACCAAATTTATTCAACCGCTCCTCATAGCTAATGCCCTGCATACCAGGTAACATCCGGGCTGGTTTAGCACAGTGGACTAAACAACTGGCTTGTAATGCAGAACAAGGTCAGTAGCGCAGGTTCAATTCCCATACCGGCCTCCCCGAACAGGCGCCAGAATGTGGCGACTAGGGGCTTTTCACAGTAACGTCATTGAAGCCTACTTGTGACAATAAGCGATTATTATTATTAAAAAATCTCTTCTGGACCCTCTCTAAAGCCTCCACATCCTTCTGGTAGTGTGGCGACCAGAATTGAACACTATACTCTAATTGTGGCCTAACTAAGGTTCTATACAGCTGCAACATGACTTGCCAATTCTTATACTCAATGCCCCGGCCAATGAAGGCAAGCATGCCGTATGCCTTCTTGACTACCTTCTCCACCTGTGTTGCCCCATTCAGTGACCTGTGGACCTGGACACCTAGATCTCTCTGACATTAAACTCTTGAGGGTTCTATCATTCACTGTATATTCCCGACCTACATTAGACCTTCCAAAATTCCCGGAAGGGTGGAGGAGTTGCGGGAGCGGTCAGGGGAAGGAAGAAATGTTTAGTCGCAATGATTGAATCACCATGGGATAGGGCAGGCTTGCTGGGTCAGATGGCCTGTGCCACCCCAAAACCTTTGCATATTCATAATTATTTGTTCCACTTGTCAAGACGGAGGGGGGAGGGGGGGGGGAGAGACTGATTTCACAATTTGATGAGATGAGACACAGCGGTTTAAAGATTTATGCGTCGCGCTGGGTGAGACGGTGTGGGTGTCAGAAAAGATCGTTCCTTTCGCTGACTGCTAATTAAAATGCATCAGAAAGCAATATTTCTGAAGGACATGGAGCCATTGGAGAAGGTGCAAAAAAAGATTTGTAAGTTTTCCAGATTTGACAAGTATTTTTTATGCATTGATGGGATGTGGTTACTGCTGCCCAGACCAATGTTTATTACCCACCCTGGTTTTCCTTGGGAAGGTGAGCTGTCTTGTTGAACCGCTGCAGCCCGTGTGGTGCAGGTACACCCATCGTGCTTCTCGGGAGGACGTTCCGGGTGAAGGAACAGCCGATATAGTTCCACGTCAGGCTGGCGAGTGTCTTGGGTGGAGCTGGGCGGTAGATTCCTTTACCAAAGGATGCTAGTGCGCCAGATAGTTTCCATAACAGCCCTATCGTTTCACGTCTACCATTACTGACACTGGCTTCATATTGCAGAATGATTTAATTCATTGAATTTTAGTTGCCCAGCTGCCATGATGGGATTTGATTTCATCTCCATGGATCATTAGTCCAGGCCTCTGGATTGCTAATGCGGTATTATTATCGCCTCTCCGCGCTATCAGAAAGAACAAGATAAATGCTGGGGCTCGTTTCTCTCAAAGACTGAGGGGCGAACGAGGATTTCAGATTGTGGCAGGGTTTGATGGTGTGATTATGGAGAAGTTGTTTTCTCTTATGAGCGAGTCTAATACCAACGGCATAAATATAAGCTCGTCGCTAATTAATCAAACGGGGAATTTAAGAGACACTTCCCTACCCAGGGCGTGTTGAAGAATGCGCAGCTTACTACCGCGTGGGGCAGATGAGGCAAATACGGGAGAGATGCATTTAAGGGGAAGCGGGGTGAAAACAAGAGGGAGAAAGGATACGTTGATGAGGTTCAATACCGTCGGGTGGGCTGCCTCTACGCTATCGGCCTGTTGTGATTCTGTACTGTATTGGAAAATGGGATTCATGCACGTATGACAAATGGAGATAATGGCCTAAAATGTCCTGAGTTTAGGCGCAATTTGAGGGCAGCAGCAGTGTCTGAAAAGGCTGATGGTAAATTGACCTGCTTGTGCCATTTGTATAACAACATAAGAACTCGGAGGAGAATCAATTTGGCTCTGCTTTGCCATTCAATAAGATTGCGCCTGATCTTTTCCACTTTCCTGCTCGATCTCCATGTCCTGGATTCCCTCAGTGCACAAATATTGACTGATTTCCGTCTTGAATATACCCAACGACTGAGTATCCGCAGCTCTCCGGGACTGGGAATTCCAAAGATTCACAGCCCTCTGAGTGAAGATGTTTCTCTTTACGTCGGTCCTACAGGCAGACTCTGCACAGACAGTGACCCAAGCCGGGTATCGAACCTGCGACCCTGGAGGTGTGAAGCAACTGCTTATTTACTCACCTGTTGAAAAAATATTCCACTTTTCGACTCTGCCCCCCAAAGTGGATAATTCCACACTTCTGGGTGACCTGATGGGACCACACATGGCTCAGTTACTGGGAAGGTTGCTGAGGGTGCCAGGTAATTCATGGAGACCATTGAGCTCATTGTGAACCTTGACTGCTCTTCAAAGGACCTGTCCAGTTAGTCTGGCTCTCCCACTCTTTCCCCTTGGTCTGAACCAATATGGCATCTGGTGCACTGCTGGCACTGACTGGGTGCGTACATGTCAGAAGTCATGGTGGAACCTTCCATATCTGTTTTTGTGCTCAATAAATGGGTAATGTGAAATCATTATGAAGAGTACTGCTGGAGAGCTGCATTCTCATATCAGACATGCACACACACACTCTCTCTCACACACATACCACTCACTCTCACCTCTTTCTCACACACACACACTTCTCTCCCTCTCTCTCACACACATACCACTCACTCTCACCTCTCTCTCACACATACACTCCTCTCCCTCTCTCACACACACTCTCACCTCTCTCGTACACGCACATACTCACTTCTCTCTCACACACACTCTCACCTCTCTCACACACACACTCTCACTTCTCTCACACACACGCACACATACTCACTTCTCTTTCTCTCACACACACACTCACCTCTCTCACACACACTCTCACCTCTCTCACACACACACTCTCACTTCTCTCACACACACGCACACATACTCACTTCTCTTTCTCTCACACACACACTCTCACCTCTCTCTCACATACACACACACTCACTTCTCTTTCTCTCACACACACTCTCACCTCCCTCACACACACGCACTCACTTCTCTCCCTCTCTCATACTGGCTTTCACCTCTCTCATACACATACTCTCACCTCTCTCACACACATACTCAATTCTCTGTCTCTCTCTCTCGCACACACCCACCTCTCTCTCTCATACGCACTCTCACCCCTCTCTCTCTCTCTCAAACATGCACACAGTCACTTGTCTCTCTCTCACAAACACACTCTCACCTCTCTCTATCTCTCTCTCTCATACACACATACATACTCACACTCTCATGATGGTAAAGAATAGTGGAGTTGGCTCAAGGGCCATATGGTCAGCTTCTGCTCCTATTTAGAATCATAGAATCCCTCTGGTGCAAAAGGAGGCCATTCGGCCCATCGAATCTGCACCGACCCTCCGAAAGAACACCCTACCTAGGCCCTATCCGTCACGCTATACCCGTAACCCAGTAACCGCAAATAATCTTTTGGACACTAAGGGACAATTTAGCATGGCCAATCCACCTAACCTGTGCATCTTTGGACTGTGGGAGGAAACCGGAGCACCCAGAGGAAACCCACGCACACACGAGCAGAATGTGAGAGCTCCACACAGACAGTGACCCAAGGTTAGAATCGAACCCGGGTCCCTGGCGCTGTGAGGCAGCCGTGCTAACCAATGTGCCACCCTTTCTTGTGTTTCGCCCTCATTTCTTGTGTGCTTGAATTTATATACCACCTAGGATGCAGCAAAACATCCTCAGCTGTTTCACAGGAGTGTAACCAGAGACAAAATGGCACAGAGCCAGGGAAAGCGTAATTAGGACAGGTTAAAAGTGATAGATCTCAATGAGCAACTGCAAGGAGGTGCAGAGGTAGAGAGGTGGAGATAGTTAGGGAGGGAATTACAGAGCTGTGTCCATCAGCAGCTGAAGGCTTGGCCGCCAATGGTGCAGCAATGAAACTTTGGGGACGCGTAACAGTCGTCAATTCAAGGAATGCAGAGACCTGGAAGGTTAAATGGGTTGGACGAGGTTTGCGATAGAGGACGCGGTAGCGTAGTGGTTTTGTCACTGGACTAGTAAATCACAGGCCCAGAGTAAAAAAGGGGGCAGCACGGCAGCACATTTGATAGCACTGTTGCTTCACAGCTCCAGGGTCCCAGGTTCGATTCCCGGCTTGGGTCACTGTCTGTGTGGAATCTGCACGTTCTCCCCGTATCTGCGTGGGTTTCCTCCGGGTGTCATAGACTTTACAGTGCAGAAGGAGGCCATTCGGCCCATCGAGTCTGCACCAGCTTTTGGAAAGAGCACCCGACCCAAGATCCACACCTCCACCCTATCCCCATAACCCAGTAACCCCACCCAACACTAAGGGCAGTTTTGGACACTAAGGGCAATTTAGCATGGCCAATCCACCTAATCTGCACATCTTTGGACTGTGGGAGGAAACCGGAGCACCCGGAGGAAACCCACGCACACACGGGGAGAATGTGCAGACTCCGCATAGACAGTGACCCAAGCCGGGAATCGAACCTGGGACCCTGGAGCTGTGAAGCAATTGTGCTAACCACAATGCTACCGTGCTGCCCAAACTGGGTGCTCCAGTTACCTCCCACATTCCAAAAATTTGCAGGTTAGGTGGATTGGCCACTCTAAATTGCCCTTAGTGTCCAAAAAGGGTTAAGTGGGGTTATTGGGTTACGGGGTTAAAGTGGTGGCATGGGCTTAAGTAGGGTGCTCTTTCCAAGGGCCGGTGCAGATTTTATGTGCCGAATGGCCTCCTTCTGCACTGTAAAATCTTTGATTCTATGATTTTATGGGGCAAAGTGCCTGGAAGAGGTTCTAAGCATCTTGTTTGAAAGCTGAAGGAAAAAAGCATAAACAGTTATGTGGTTAACTCAATGCTATGGCTGGATTTTACGTGCTCCACTAGGGGTGTTTCAACAGGTGGGCTGCTGGAGGGGTAGGAATGTACAATAGAGCAGGTGCCCAGCGCATCACCTTCCCACCCACCCCGAGCCTCACCCCGTAACACAGTAGATGAGAGGGGCCAAAATCAGCAGCCTGCCCACCATATGGAAATAAATAATTAAGTGTGAATTGGCACACTGATATTATACTGCCCATGCCACAATATGGTTGGTGTAGGTAGGCGTGCTGGAGTGGGCAGCCCTTTTGTGAAAAATGTTTTTAAAAGGGCAGGAAGGAAGGAAAGTATTATCTTTGGTGCGGTTTCCTTTCCACATTGGGGACAGCCCCCCAAGATAGTAACCTCCCTTCCTTCCTACACCCCCGTCCTCTAAAATTCACCATCTCCCTAAGCTGGCTGCTGAGTAGGAAAGATGGCTAACCTTGCACCGTGAGGGAGGCATGATGGTAAAAGAGGACAATGGCTAACATTAAAGAGGCTAACAGACAAAACTGCAGCTCTCTGCAAAATGAATTTTGGGGGAACAGACAGAACGACGGCTTACCACTGGACATTTTGCGAATAACACTTTGGTTTGGAACAGCGAGAGCAAGGCACTCTCAATGATGAATAATGCATATAAGCAACAAACTAAAACATTATCAAATAGCAGGCACTTCTGAGATTCAAGGGCGATAACTCCGGGGTCAACATTCGCAAGACGGACCTGTGTTTGGAAGCTCACAACCTCCAGAGCGAGCTGGGCCAAGTTCTCTCTAGCAGGTAGTATTTTTGTTCAAGTTGCGAGTCTTGAAACATATGTAACTGTTTAAATAAAGACATAGCTAAAGTCTGAGTTCAATAATAAAAGCCGCATTAGTCCAACTGGCAGTGAGTATACAACTTGCCTGTTTTCGTCAGTTGAAGCCCCTCGTTGGCACCAACTTATTGGTACTCCAGATGGGACAGTCTAACTTTGGAGGCAGTCGGTCCGGGTCTGAGTTAAACATCTCAATCACCCAGCCTCAGCCGGAATTAAGAGGGCAGCAGCCCCACGTGCTGGCCACGATTAAATGGGTGAAGGGAGCATGAAAACAAAGGACTGGGTAGCGGATTGGTTCTGAGGGAGCGTTCGGAATGCTGACATTGCAGACAAATTGTGAGAGTAAAAGATGAGAGCGACCAATGGTTAACAGCAAAAGTAACCTCCATTAATCAGCATTGAAGGGTTTTCGGCAAACCTCAAGTGCAACGACGAGGAGAGACCAGACGGGAAGTTAGCAACAAAGGTATCTGGGAAGTAGTTTAAAAGCGTTAAGAAGAGACACTCTCTTCTCTTCCTCTCCACTAAGCTCGGCCCTGGACCCCCAAAATGGTCAGTTAGTACATTGATTAACTGAATTGAGAAATGGCTGCGCCTCTGCCAGAATGGGCAGTGTGAGTGAGCAGCATGTCAACAAGTTTATAAGAACTGCGTAGGTTCGAAAACTGCACAGACACAGGTAGTGATAGAATGCCATCTTCAAAAGAACAAGAGAGTACCATGAACTTTGATTGAGGAGCTAAGGGCTCCATCACAAGGTTTGTAGTAGAACAACACCCCAGATTGTAGAGTAGTGCAAGAATAGGTTAACAATGGTTTTGGCTGGAGTGTGACTGATAGGCAGTTGAACAACAGAAACTGGAACATCATGAGCAAACGATGCCCTGGGAACTATAGAAGAATGTGACGGAGATTACATATCCTTGAAAGTCTTTCTAGAGCTTCAGAGAGGAAACAGTGAGTTGGAGAAAGTCAGGAATAACTTAGTCTACAGTGCACATCTGTGTGCCTATCAGCTGAGTAAAAGGTGCAAAGAGTTAAGGTGAACTGGAAGTTAAGCTGCAGAATGGAACTGATTGCTTGCAGGAAAGTACGTCTGTCCTGAACAATCAGTTATGTTGGGAACAGAAGGCACATGGTGGGGTGCATGGTGTTAAGAAAGAACTACTGTTGTTAGACCAAAGATTGGAACAAGGTATTGATTTACAGTCAGAAAATACCAGACCAAGGGAGGAGTTAGAAGATGCGGGGGGGATTTTGAGGAAGTTAATTCAGCCACAAAGTGTCACCTCCCATGAAGTAAACCACTCCCGTGTTTAGATAAACTTAAACCCGAGACACAAATTAGTTATCTCGCTTTATCTCCAAAACCAGGACAGCTGAAAGCTCCTCTCTCTTCTCCACCTCTCCTGTGTGATAACGGAATGCTGGTGTGTGAGGTTAGCCATGAGTTCTGCACCATCCTGATCCATGACCCTTGCCCAGTTGAATGACTAACATACATTTGAGTCAAGTTATTGTGAAAGCAGCGTTTTGTTTGCCAGCATCATAGATTCAAATAATTAGTTTGGAAAGGGAATTTGAACTGCTGTGTTTCTGTTTAAATGAAATTCGAATCATGCTAGAATTCAAAAGGGTTGTGCTGAAGTTTGAAACCTGTCGGTTTCTAAACAAAGATAACATGAGTTTGGCAGCAGTCCAATTTGAATTTTCCAAATCATTTGAGGTATAAAGAAATGTTGATAGTCAGTTTCCCCCGTTTTGTAAAATATCTTTGGTTAAGTAGCAAATATTGAAAATTAAAAGTGTAAAAGTGATTATTGAGTGAGACTAAATTTGGAGTAAGGGACTGTGAGTTTGCAGTGTTCTGCCTTTAAGGTCCGATAGCTACAAGAGAATGAACTGTTTGAACTTTACAGCTGTGAGAATGTGCGTTGCTTTTGTCTTATCCAAAGCGGGGAGAGTTCATTAGACCACATAGAATGGGGTGGGGAGCAAGAACTATCTCACACAGCCCTGAAATGGGCACTCGCACAAGCTCCAGCTTTGGGGTTACCATACTTGGGGCAGGCATTTCATACGAAAAACTTGCCAGCAAGGTTATTTGCCTTTTAAAAGAGCAGACAATTTCTAGCTAGTTTACAACAATAATAATCTTTATAAGTGTCACAAGTAGGCTTACATTAACACTGCAATGAAGGGCAGCACGGTAGCATTGTGAATAGCACAATTGCTTCACAGCTCCAGGGTCCCAGGTTCGATTCCCGGCTTGGGTCACTGTCTGTGCAGAGTCTGCACGTTCTCCCCGTGTCTGCGTGGGTTTCCTCCGGGTGCTCCGGTTTCCTCCCACAGTCCAAAGACGTGCGAGTTAGGTGGATCAGCCATGCTAAATTGCCCATAGTGTCCAAATTGCCCTTAGTGTTGGGTGGGGTTACTGGGATAGGGTGAGGTGTGGACCTTGGGGAGGGTTCTCTTTCCAAGAGCCGGTGCGGACTCGATGGGCCGAATGGCCTCCTTCTGCACTGTAAATTCTATGAAATTCTGTGAAGTTACTGTGAAAATCCCCTAGTCGCCACACTCCAGCTCCAGTTCGAGTACACTTGAGGGAGAATTCAGAATGTCCAATTCACCTAACAAGCACATCTTTTGGGACTTGTGGGGGGAAACCGGAGCACCCAGAGGAATCCGCAGAGACATTGACTCAAGCCTGGAATTGAACCTGGGTCCCTGGCACTATGAAGGAACAGTGCGACCGTGCTGTCCTAAAACAAGCTTTGATAACAAACCTACGCAGGCGAGATCAGAGTTTTAAAGTAAACTTAAAAAACAGAATAAAGACTTGGAAATAGAAAATTTAAAACAAGAGCTGAAAGCTGCAAAATCAGATTCACTTGCAGAGGTGCAAAAGTGACAGATGAATTTGGCAAATTCCAAATGGAAACTGAGAAAGTTTATCTGGAAAAGGGGCGAAATGTTAGTGAATGGAGCTCAGCCCAGAAAAAATTACAAGGTTGAATACGAGAGGTGCTAATTTACAAGCAACCGTAGACGCCTTGCTCAAACGAGTAAAACTTTTCGACATCAAACCACTGACCACAGATGTCAGCACAAGGTAGATAATTTGAAGTCACAACTCCAGATCCGGTGGGACCTGACGTGCACCTTTGGAGTTGTAGATTCAAAGAATACGACGGAAGGTGGACGAATACGGCGATTGGGAGGAAGTCGCCTGGACTGACCCCCCCTCCTCCTTGGTCTGACCAGCTTAGCCCCACCGCTCCGCAACCGGTTCCCATGAACCCCATCACAACACAGACCAGGGGCATACGTGGAGTACGACACGCCACATACAGTGGCCCAGTTAGCAGAAATAGCAAAAACGATCCTGGTATATGAACCAAAGGCAGATCCTCACAAGTTCTTTAATTATGTCCATCAAGAGGGCGTTCTTCAGGGTTTAGATGTGGATGAGCAGAGGAAGCTCGTGTAGATGTGTTTAGGTTCGGCTGTTGTTCAGGGGGAACACTCGAAAAAATGAAAGCGGCCTTACTAATGGCTGTGGGATACAGTAGACAGGACCCTGTAGAAGGTCTGAATAAGAGCAGGCAAAGGAAAGGGGAACATCGCATGTCCTTTTCTAACTGCCTGTGGACACTAATGACACTACAGCCTGGTTTAGCACACTGGGCTAAATAGCTGGCTTTTAAAGCAGACCAAGGCAGGCCAGCAGCACGGTTCAATTCCCGTAACAGCCTCCCCGAACAGACGCCGGAATGTGGCGACTAGGGGCTTTTCACAGTAACTTCATTTGAAGCCTACTTGTGACAATAAGTAATTTTCATTTCATTACAGTTAAGAGATCCAGAACGCCTATCTTCCTCGCAGACAAACTCGGTTACGAAGGGGAACAACATGAATGTCAGGTCTTGACAGTGAACGATTCCAAGGATCGTTCGTGCCAAAACAAAAAGGGGGGGAAGCCCGGGACCGGCACCCCCACACTTTAAAAACGTTTTTTTGTCAAAACACAGACGGCAGATGAGGGTTTTGAACAGGTCAGGGATGGAGTGTTTCCGGAATCTTATAACAAATGGCAAGCCCAAAATAATCCAGCCTACTTTGCTGGGAAAGGAGAGCTTAGACACACCAGGCTGCTAAATGGGACATGGACGAATTTACAAATGAACTGTGTGGGCCCCTTGCCACCATATAAAGGGGGTTAAAAACACACTTTGGTCATCATTGATATTGAAGCATTCCATACCTGGAGGAACACAACAAAAGTAGCAACCAATGAGCAGGTACAGCGGGTGCTCATAAGATGGGGACTCCCCTGTCCACACAGCCTATCCTCCACAGTCTCGCGGTATAGTGGAAAGAATGAAGCTAACTTTGAAAGACTTGATTCGGAAATCTGTCCAATAAAATAACTAATCCGATAAGATCCTCGTGAAGAGGAGAATTTGTCCGATTGGCTGGCAAGATCAAAACTATAAATGGTTCTTCCCAATTTGAAGAACTGTCTAAGGTTATTTGTGATCCACTTTGCTCAGTTCAATGGATCAAAGGGGGGAGTGCTGCGTGGGAAAGATGGCTAATGTTGAGCCATGAGGCATGATGGTAAATACTACCTTGGTATCAATAATAGGTACTCAAAGATGGACCGTGAAACATATTTGGTGATTATGAATGTGGTGACCTTCAGGAGTGGTGGAACCATAACATTAACAGAGATAACCATCTATGGGAATTACAGCACGATATGCGGGATTCACACAGCGGTAACCGTGAAAGCGTGAAGCAGCATCTGACGGGGAAACATCAACAAACATGAATACACTGTGAAAACTGTAACAGGATCTGAAATTAGTATTGTCTTGAGGAATATCAGAAAAAAGGCTGTGCGGTAATGTACACCATGAATTAGTACCAGCTCCCGGACTGATGTCCAACTCAGATCAAGAGATGATATAATCGCCAGACTAAAATATTGTTAGGCCAAGAAGGAGGGAACGACGGAAAATAGAATAGAGGAAAGAGGGGTGATGCGGCAACCCTGTACAGAACAGGAATGATTAACACTTTAGATTGGAAAAATCTGGATGAAGAAATATCAAAAAGCACCTTAAATGTACTTATACGACATAGCGGAAACTTTTACAAGAAGTAAGAGCAATCAAAACTTACTTAAATGAAATTAAAGAAACTTGTTGGTGGGGTGAATTTTGGAACTGGGAAACCAATATACAGCTGTAGCAATGGGAATGAATTATATCACATTTAGTAATAATAGCCATGCTTATTGTTTTATTGTATCAAACTTATATTCTGATTATGTTAAAATGCTGGAAAGTTAAGATGGAGTTAAAATTAGAGATGGAGCTGTTTTTGTAAAAAGGAGAATGATTGATGGGGAAATTATATGCCAATGAATAATTATATATATATAAACGCATTAATGTTATTGCTTTAAGTAGTTATGATCAGTTGTAACGCAGCTTGGACTTGAACTGGCTAACGTCTGTGATCCACTTCGCTCGATTCAGTGGATCAAAGGGGGAAATGTTGCATAGGAAAGATGGCTAACGTTGTGCCATGAGGCATGATGGTAAAAGAGGACAATGGCTAACAGAGGAAACTGAAGCTCTCTGCAAAATGAATTTCGGGGGAAGAAACAGAACGATGGCTTAACTGGACATTTTGCTGAGAACACTTTGTTTTGGAACAGCGAGAGCAAGGCACTCTCAACGATGAATGATGCCTATAAACTACAAGCTAAAACATTATAAAATAGCAACTACTTCCGACATTCAAGGGCGATAACCCCGGGATCAACATTTGAAAGACAGACCTGAATTTGGAAGCTCACACCCTCCAGAGCGAGCCGGGCCCAAGTTCCCTCAAGCAGGTAGTACTTTTGTTCAAGTTGTGAGTCTTGAAACTTATGTAATTTTAAATAACGACACAGCTAAAGGCTGAGTTCAATAATTAAAGCTGTATTAGTCCAACTGGCAGTGAGTATACAATCTGTCTGTTTTCATCAGTTGATGTCCCACGTTGGACACCAACTCACTGCATCCAATAGCCCAAAGTTACCTCACTCGGGGATCCACTGGGCCTTCTTACTGCAGTTCCGGCAGTGCCCAATACTGAGCTGCTGGTGCTGCCGGGAGTGGTTGGAACTGTCAGCCAATCGGATTGGCCGGCAGCTCCCCAGGATGGGACCGCCTCCCAAGCGAGGGGTGGAAGTCTCAGAGTCAGGGCGGGAAGGAAAGGGTGTGCTATCTTCAGCCGGTGACTTTTGCATTTGGGGCGGCCCCCCTCCCAAGATAATACCCCCCTTTCCTTCGTAATACCCGCTCTCCAAATCCAGCCCCCTCAACACCCACCCCTCTCCCTGAGCTGGCCAAACTATCCCCGCCCAATATCCCTGACTCATCTCACTGTGGGATTTATTGGTTGCAGTCCCAGCAGTGGCCACTATAGAACTCTTGGTGCTGCTGGGCTGCCGGTGCTGCCGACAAATCCGATTATTTCCCAGAGCGAGATTTACTCCCAAGTGTGGGGTGGAAGTCCCATGGTCAGGGAATTTATCCTGCCCCATGGTGTATTATGGGTGCAGGGCAGAGCGAGTCAGCTGGAAGTCGACTTTCTTTCCGGCTGCCTCCTCCACAGGGGACTAGCCCACTACAAGGTAAATTACCTGACCAGTTCTGAGTTTTACATTTGGATAAGGGGACATGGAAGGGATTCAGTGATAATAACTGGGAATTCAAGAGAAAATTCATTTATGCAGGGAAAGACAATCAAAGTACAACGAAGAGAGAAGACTTAATAAATGGGAGCGAGAGAAGAGATGCATAATTTAATTAATACTGGCACCATATTTGTGGATTAAATGCAATTGGAATGCGTGAGACCCAGTTAAACTAGGACATGGATTAAGAGATTAAAATATCGAGGTATAGACTTATCGGAATACAAAACAAGTCAAGGACCTAAAAATAAATATAAATGGTTTGGTAGACACATCTGTGGCAACGTAGATCGAGGTCAAGCCTGGTAAAGCCAATAATTATGGGTTGTTACAATAACAATCTCCTGGAAAGGAGTAGAAGGTACTTCAGGGGATTTATTTTGAAAGATTAAGGATGCCATTGAAAACATTAATCATGTGGATTAATAAACATCTATATACTGAGCAGGAAAACACAAGAGGAAAGAAACAACTCAGGAGAAATGTCCCTTTCTGGAGGATAAGTTGCTCATTCAATTTGGTCACCACACCAACTTGCTCAGATGCTTTTCACCTCAGCCGCTGCTGAGATCAGTTTGCTGCGAACCTCCTCCACTGACCCTCTCTCCCAGCTCGGCAACAGTGGCTGGGTCAGGGGATATCACCTCTGGCACCTACCAGAGCTGGGTGCAGAGGGTAGGAGTGCAATGAATTCAGACCACCCATGGGAGGGGCAATTGCAGGGGGCAAATAACTTCCAATGCTTTGTTCCCATTGGCCTCGTTCAGTTGGGCTGGACAACTGGTCTGCGATGCAGAGCGAGGCCAATAGCGCGGGTTCAATTTCCATACCGGCTGAGGTTATTCGTGAAGGCCCCGCCTTCCCGCCTGAGGTGTGGTGATCCTCAGGTTAAAGGGGAAAGCAGCCTATGGTCATCTGGGACTATGGCGACTTTACTTTCCGTTATAAGGAGGCTAATAATATCACCAAGCTGACTGAATTGGGTTGGACGAAGTGGGGAATACTCCAGGCTTGACCAGTCCAGGCTGCTTTGAGCTAGGATATTGGTTACCCAGCACATCCTGGGGTCTGGGCCAGGGAACTTTGTAGACTTGGAGTCCCCTCCCTCACCCTCACACCCTTTGAGATGGATAGGCAAGGGTTTCAGCAGCAAACAAAATTTGTAGATACGCTCAGCAGAGAACAAGACTAGCGTATCAGGTTGCTGGTCTAATTCTTCGACCCTTTGCCACCCTCTCATCTGATCCCTCTGCAAACATGGGATCATCCGAAAACTCTGCTGCCCATGTCTTAACTCGCAAGATCGTCCGTTCCCCTGTCACCCCTGTGCTCGCTGGCGTACATTAGCTCCTGGTCAAATAACATCTCTGCCCCTCCCTTTCCCCCAACCCCACAACACTCTGCGAGGAGCAAGAGTTGGTCACACGGCCCACCAAACCTGCCCCATTATTTAATACGATCATTGCTGATCTTCTGATCTCCACTTTCCCGCCCAATGCTCATATATGAGAGAAATGTTTGTCTACCCCAGCCCTAAATGTATCCAATAACGGAGCATCCACAACCCTCTGGGGTAGAGAATTTTAAAGATTCAAAACCCTTTCAGTGAAGTAACTTCTCCTCATCTTAATTCAAAAATGATGGGCCCCTTTATCCTGAGAAAGTGCCTCCATGTTGCAGATTCCCCTGTCAATGGAAACAATCTCTCAATATCCACCCTTTGAAGTCCCTTCAGAATATTGTAGGTTTCAGTGAGGTCATCTGTTATTCTTCTAAATTCCAGAGAATATAAGCCCAATTTACTTCATCTCTCATCATAGCCCCTCAAGCCAGGGACCAATTTAGTAAGCCTTCACTGCACTGCCTTCCCTACAGAGTATATCCTTTCTGAAATGTGGAGACCAAACTCCTCAGTACTCCACACACCATCTCACCGAACCCCTGTCCAGTACTCTGGCCTCTGGTGCAGTCCCAATTGTAATCGCTCCACCATAGGCGGCCGTGTCTTCAGTTGCCTGGGCCCCAGTCTCTGGAATTCCCTCCCAACATCTCTCCGTCTCTCTACCTCACTTTCTACCTTGACATTCCTCCTTCTTAAAATCACTGGGCGAGATTCTATTCTTCCGCCGGAGGACATTTTCTACCAATTCATGTTCCCACTGGGAGTGCAAATGAGGAAGCAATTCGGTATTCCTCGCCATGCAAAGTTATGCGGCTGGCCACTCCCTCCCCCGCATCGCAAAGCAGCCACCACCGCCAGATTTTCTGAGACCCCCCTTTCCCCAAGTACGGGGTGACCCAACGCCACCCCCCCTCCCCCTCGGGACTCCGTAACTTGGGAGGCAGGCCAAAGAGACACCCTTAATAGGGGGACTCTCACAGGGACCCCTTTAATAGGGAGACCCTCACAGGATCCCCCTAACTAGAGGGACCTTGCACAGGGATCCCTAACTAAAGGAACCCCATATAGAAACCTCCTAACTAGAGGGACCCCCCTACAGACCCCCTAGGGAAAAAAACCTGTCTGGAAGCCAGAGAACAGTCCAGACTGGTGCCGTGACAGAAATGACAATTGCAACATTTCCCTGGAGGTGCGACATGTCCATTCCTGGAACGAGAACAGCTGTGACTTGTGTTTAAGCCCCTCAGATCCAATAGCTGCAAGCCATTCATTAATTTTTAGTCGTGGGCTGTGAGTGACAGCTTTCACAAAACAGCTGCAGCCTTGATCCACTCATCTCCCTTTGTGGGTGAGTGACTCTGTGCTGAAACCCCAGTGCTCACAAACATCAACCGCATCAAAGAGAGGTAAGTGCATTCCAATCACTAAGTGCATTCCAATCACGCAAGCATGTGATGGCCTCCTATTGCCCTCAGTTCATACGTTCATATGTCTTAGGAACATAGTAACAGTAGTCGGCCTCTCAGCCCTTCAAACCTGTTCTGATACTCAACTAGATCATGGTTGGTCTGTATCTCCAATCCATTCAAATCTAACTGAATTGAACAAGCTTGAGGAATGGTATGGTATGGTCTATTCGTGAGTCCAGAGAGACTGGAGTCATGTTTTGTAAGGTGAACAATATGGGGAGCAAAGGAAGGTAAATGGAATTGAGATGCTGGTCAGCCACGAGCTAACTGAATAGTAGGACAAGCTCGAGGGACTGAATGGCCTTCTTATGTTGTATCCCCGTCCCAGGTCCTGCATGTAATGAAAAACATTTGCGTATTCAATGCCATTTCTCACTGACTGAGCACAAGGGAGTACCTGGTGTTAAATCATGTATAGTAGAGCTTACCTGTTAGCCAGCTCGTGGCAGACAGAACGAAGATGGGACTGATTGACAGTCTCATCCTGAAGACCACACACAATGTGCCAGCGATGGAGAACTGCGAGAGACTTCCTTAATGCTGTTAATTTCCTTCGGGACCTCGCTTCTCACCTGCAAAACAGATACCATTGATTTGCATGTGAAAGATTACTTTGCGCGGTGTGGATTTCAATGTTAATATGCGGCAATGTCTTTTTTTTTAAATTCAAAAGCGAAAAGGCTGTGCACATGCTGGAAATCTGAAACAAAAACACGTAATGGTCGACATGTTCAGAAGGTCTGGCATCACCGAGGGAAATGTTGCAGATTGATTAATTTTTTTTTCTTTTAACAATTTTATTGAGGTATGTTGTGGCATTGTAAACAGTTACAGATTACAGAAGTATGCAAACATCAACAGAAAACCAATATTTCAATCAAACCATAATGCACATACCCACTCCTCTCCCATCTACACTCCCTGCCTGTTTATCCCTCCTACTCTACCCTAATCTACCCCCCCCCCGCTGATGCTCACTCTCCCGCGAAGAAGTCGATGAATGGTTGCCACCTACAGATCCCCTCAAGGCGAACTTGATTTTTTACGTACCCAGAAAACCTGACATGTCCGAAAGCCACAGTCCGGTCTTTGGGGGCTTTGAGTCCCTCCAGGTCAGCAGTATTCGCCGCCGGGCTATCAGGGAAGCAAAGGCCAGAACATCGGCCTCTTTCTCCCCCTGGCCTCCCGGGTCTTCCGACGATTGATGAACTTTTATCAGAATCATTCTGACAAAGATTAATTGGCTTGAAATATGAAACCTTATTTTATTCCTTAAACACCTGCGCCTACTGTATAACTCATTGCACCATGTGGAGGCGGTGGGAAAAACACAATATGCTGACCTAGATGTTTTGGTCAGGAAATGATAGCATTCCTATACCAATCATAGAATCACTCAATTTACAGTGCAGAAGGAGGCCATTCGGTCCATTGAGTCTGCACCGGCCCTTGGAAAGAGCGCCCCACTCAAGCCCACCTCTCCCCGTAACCCAGCAACCCCACTTAACCTTTTTGGGCACTAAGGGCAATTCAGCATGGCCAATCCACCTAACCCGCACGTCTTTGGACTGTGGGAGGAAACTGGAGCGCCCGGAGGAAACCCACGCAGGCACGGGGAGAATGTGCAGACTGCACACAGGCAGTGACCCAAGCTGGGAATCGAACCTGGGACCTTGGAGCTATGAAGCAACTGTGCTAACCACCGTGCTACCATGCTGCCCAATCCGGAAGAAGTCTGTCCACAAATTTCTAGCAATCCCTGCGGTGTGGATTTCCCCATCTCCAAGTGTGATTTTAAATCTGGTGCTAAGCTAAGCGGATCTCCAGGCGTCCAGCAACAGTGATGTTATCAAGCAGGAAAAACAGCCAGTCACATTGAGCAACTCTCACAGACAGCAAATCAGAAAGCAAACTCTACTGGTTATCCTTCGCTTTTAATTAAATTTACATGGAGCAAAATAAATGGTTGGGCGCAAACGTGGAATTAAGGTAGAAGCTGAAATGTTATGCACAGAGGTTATGGCCGTGATTCAGCCACCCTGTTACACCCATTGCCGGGTCGATCGCAGGCCACTCGACCCGCTTTGCCCAGTGTGATCTGGATCTCGCCCTCGCTGGGTGAGATCCAGATTCACCCAATGCCCGGGATTCAAAAGCCATGCCTGGGAGATCTTGCCATGGCACCGTTTAGTGCTGGTCCACACAAATGGTGGAGTCTCCCAGGACATTGGATACCCTCGGATGGTCGGGGAGAGGAAAGGATGAGACCCTGGCACTTCCCTGGCATGTGGGCACCTTAGCACTGCCAGCCTGGCACAGTGGAAGTGCCACCCAGGCACCCTGGCAGTTCCAACCTGGTGCCCGAGTGACACTGCCAGGGTACCAGAGCCAGTGACAGGGTGTCCAGATGCCAGGCTGGCACTGCCAGGGGTTGGGCCCAGGGGGGCTTTGCCAAGTAGAGGGGGGTGATGAGGGGGAGTTCCCGGGGGTTTCACTAAGGTTGGGTTGGTGAGGGGCGGTGTGTGAAAAAAGTGGGGGGGCCAGAAACGGGGGAGGGGGGGGGGGGGGCGGGGGGGGGCGGGGGGGGGGGAAGAGAGAGATCGGGGCTGCCGTCAAAATGGCATCCGATCCGAAGCTCGCCAGCAAGAAGTTTGCCAGCAGCGGAGTCCAAAAAAAACGGCAAAGTGCCTTTGGAATGCGCGCTGTGTGTCAGCACTGCAGTCATGGAGAAATACCCCGCTAAACGTGCCATTCAACGGACTGCTGATTGATTCTGCTGAATCGCCCGCTAAAAAAAATTACACATTCAAAAGTGTTATTTTTATCAATGTCAAGAAATGTAACATTCTACAAAGATAAAACTAGTTTTTTGTATTGGAGAGGGGTTTCAGCAATCATGCACTTAGTATGCCGTTAAAAGCACAGTTATACTTTGTTCAACAAGCTGTAACTTTTTAGAGGGCTTTTACAGCAAGGCTAATGCTGTAAAAAGGCAAGTTCTCATTGGTTCAGTGATTTCTGCTTGATTGCACCCTTGCGGGGACACCAACCGTGATCCTGGGGATTCACTGACAGCGACTTCTCGATTTCTTCATTTAACTCCACATGTGCCGGCTCCAGATGCCGTTGTCAGTTTTGGAGGACCAACAACAGTGACCGTTGACAGTTCTGTCATTACCACTGCAAAATCTGAACCATTATCATGGAACTCCCTTGGACTGATCTGTTCCCTGTAAGAACACTATTCACGACGCCCTATGCTGCTCTTTATTGGCCCTTGTTCCGCACTGTAACCAATCACTATTTGTTGATGCACCACTGTCAATATATTCTGTCGATTATTCTTTTGTCTCCTATTTACGTACTGTGTACGTTCCCTTGGCCGCAGAAAAATACGTTTCACTGTACTTCGGTACATGTGACAATAAATATCAATCAATCAATCAAACTAAAGCTGGTTTTAAATTGCACCGATACTTACGTCAGTGTCTCTAGTCACAGACATACGAATATTGTACAGACAGCTGCAAAATGCAAGTTACCTTGTTGGGATTTGTTCTGTCTGGTGGCCTGGCATGGCTGTTATTAGTGGGTATTGCTGCTCTTCCACTTAGCTGATTCCCAATATGTTAGCTTTCTGATCTGAGACAGTTGCAGCAGGTTTAGCCTCACTCGATTTGTCTGGGGTTTGCCGAGGTCTGATCACCATTTGCAACCAAATCAGTCACCGTACCTTGTACAAGGAACAGCAAATGATGGAATGTTTCCTGCTGTGCCGACACACAGTTACTGCAGACATTCTGTCCTCTCACATCATATCACCAGACGAGTTATCCAAAATCAATTCAAACAATCATTAACTAAAGAGTACTCCATCTCTTTTGAGCACTTCCATCTGCTCACGTTCTGCTGAATCAATGATGCCTGTGCCAGAGAATTGAGTCCAACTTTAAATATTAGATAACTGAGAGGTGATTTCCTTTAATAAGGGGTGTGTTCCTGCTGCCGGGGTGCCTGGAACATCAAGTGTGTGTTGCATTAGGAAGACACAGGTAATGATGCATGTAGAGATGCACAGTTGATGTATGTATCATGTATGTTGTGCTAACACATATGTGAGTGTTGCAAGAGCCCTTCCTGTTTATTTCCTTTCTTCCCATTTCTTTTCTTTTATTATTTTTGGTCCTTGGGTCCATAATGGGAATGCGCCTTTAAGCAGCAGAATGCTTGCCAGGACAGCGTGTTCCTTGGTTTTGTATTTTGGAGAGGGGAAACCAGGCTCATTGGTACCGGGATGAATTTCAGGATCCGGTTTTGGAGGAAGTCGATTCGATTGGCTAACTGGCAACTGGTGGGTTGACCAGGCACAGTGTTCTGCCTGACAACAGTCAGCGATTGGTTCCTGCCGGGTGGCTTTTTCAGAGAAAATCTGCCAGAAGTCTCTAGATCCCCGAAGGAAGAGGAGCTTTGTTGTTTCTCTCTCTCTGCTGCCGGTCCCTGCTGTCTCTGCCAGTCTGCAATGAAGATCATTACAAGCTGAAGGAAACAAAAGTATCCAACTGAAGGCCTGACCTAGAGAAAGCGACTTACTGGACAACATCCATCCGAATCAAAGATCCTTTATCTTTTTTTCTTACCGCTCAACCATCATTTTCTGTGCTGTTTGTCTTATTTTGTGTGTGCGTGTACAGAATGGGAGGGGGGCAGCACGGTGGTGCAGTGGCTTAGCCCTGATGCCTCACGGCGCCGAGGTCCCAGGTTCAATCCCAGCTCTGGGTCACTGTCCGTGTGGGGTTTGCACATTCTCCCCGTGTCTGTGTGGGTTTCGCCCCCACAACCCAAAGATGTGCAGGTTAGGTGGATTGGCCACGCTAAATTGACCCTTTATTGGATAAAATTAATTGGATACTCTAAATTTATATTTAAAAAAAGAGAATGTTAGAAAGAAGGAGGTTTGGGAATCAGACAGTGGATAGCCAGTTGTATTGTTTTTGACTATTTAATTATAATTACTGTTAATAATCAAATATTTCTTGTGTTTTACACAAAACCTGGTGACTGTAGTCAATTTAACACAGCCAAAGCCAGGGGTATTAATTTAAAATCTCATTTCACCTGTGTTGCGACTCCAGGTCAAGTGGGGCTGGAATTGACCACCCACTAGCCCAGGATGTCGTACAGGCCATGAGTTCTTCGAGGAGAAACCTGCAGAAGGGAATTGAAAGGAATCAGCCCAACTAAATACATGAAGAAACAGGACTTGCAGTTCACCGAGGATATACTTATATTACTGGAGTTCAGCCAAATGCAGTTCTATACTGGCTGGCAATAGGGCTTCATTGTAAAGACAGACTTACCTGAGGAAGGTATTGCAACAACGCTCCATAAAAATAATAGTTTGAAATGCAGCCAGGATGCTCATTGAAAATTGTCCGCAGAGTAAAGGCCAGAGGTTGTTTGACTTCCACCCCCATTAGTGTCCACACACTGTAAATCACATTTGGGTCTCCGTGTTACACCATGTTATACGGCACAGGAACACAGTGGCTAGCGAAGTTACTGTGAAAAGCCCCTAGTCGCCACATTCTGGCGCCTGTTCGGGTACATGGAGGGAGAATTCAGAATGTCCAATTCACCGAACAAGCGAGTCTTTCGGGACTTGTGGGAGGAAACTGGAGCACCCGGAGGAAACCCACGCAGACACAGGGAGAACGTGCAGACTCCGCGCAGACAGTGACCCTAGCTGAGATACGAACCCGGGTCCCTGGCGCTGTGAAGCAACAGTGCTAACCACTGTGCTACCGTGCCAGGACAGGAGAGTTTAGGGTGGGGTGCTCCAGATTTCCACCACCCCTCATCGGTTCGGCTCTAATTTCAAAGGTGATGTCATTTTACTCTTATCAATGCAAATTGTTGTTGGCTGAGATCCACCTTGGTATTGTCATCAGGAACCACTTCTCGTCAGAGGCAGGAGCAGGTTATTTACTGGGTGACTCGCTCCCACCTGCGCAGTTGGGCACTCATTGGGGCCTATGGGTGTTGTTGGAGCAGCACGCAAACCAGGTACTCGGCAATGCAAACAAAGCAGTTTTCCATTGCACCTGGGCTCTGGCGCACTGTGACAGACCCATATTGTCAAGTGGCTGCACTATATCAATGTGCCATTAGGCAACTCACAAGTGTTTCTCCACTGACATGATAGTTAACTATTAATAATATCCTCAGTCATGAGTGGCAGCCACTAGATAACATTAATATTCTATCAGCTCCATTTCTTTGCAATCCCTTAAAAGTGCATCAGCCCCATGTGATTTCAAAGTATTATTTAGTAGCGTCCTTCTTCAGTAATGGATATAGGGGGATCAATACTGCCTATACATGGCTGATAAATATTACATTTTTCTTTCTCTGAACAAAGTTCTTGCATTACTCATTCACACTGACTCACTCTCTTGAGACACCTGGCTGACTCATACCACTTTTCCCATTAACTTTCAGTGACCCGCTCCTCCTGATATTCAAAACTAAACATTCAACATAATGTTCAGCAATCACAATTGGACAGGCACCTAACCGTCCTCACTTCCTGCTCCTAACAGCAAGTGCCTTGCTTATGTGAACAAGGAGGAGCCGGCAGTAGCTTTCTTTTTGGTGCTGGTTTTACTGTCTCCAGCCCAGCGAAGCGTGGGTTAACATTCTTCGTTTTGCATAGCAAGAAATTAAATGCTGGGGCTGGTTGCCATTTCCTCCCACAGTTCATACTCTAGGGTTGGGTGAAGGTAATGTGGGAGGAGGCTCGCGGGCAGCATAAATAAGGACCACTTGGGCCGAATGGCCTATTGCTATCCCGTAAATTCCATCCTATTTAAGAATAGACAGTGTTGTAAATTCAGTAGTGGGGGCGGGGGGGGGGGGGGGGGCGGGGGCAACTGACAGCACTGGATCATAAGATTTACAGCACAGAAGGAGGCCATTCGGCCCATCGAGTCTGCACCTGCCCTTGGAAAGAACACCTTACCTAAGCCCACACCTCCACCCTATCCCCGTAACCCAGCAACCCCAACAAACCTTTTCAGGGCACTAGGGGTAATTTAGCGTGGCCAATCCACCTATCCTGCACATCTTTGGACTGTGGGAGGAAACCGGAGCACCCGGAGGAAACCCACGCAGACGCAGGGAGAACGTGCAGACTCCGCACAGACAGTGACCCAAGCCGGGAATGGAACCTGGGATCCTAGAGCTGTGAAGCAACAGTGCTAACCACTGCGCTACCGATCAACAGATTGTTATACATTTCACTTGGGCTTTGAAGGAATATTGTGTGTTCAATGGGATAACCAATCTACTACCCCTGTCTTACTCCAAACCCCCAGCTAAACTGAAATACATATGCTTATACCAATTAGGAGCAAGAGAAGGCCACTCGGCCCCTTGAGCCTGAGCCCACCATTCAATAAAGTCATGACTGATCTGATTGTAACCTCCCGCTAATGCCTGGTAATGTATCACCCCCTTGGTTACCAAGAATCTATCTAGCTCCACCTTAAAAATATTCAAAGATTTTCCTTCTACTGCCTTTGAGGAAGAGAGTTCCAGAGGCTCCATGAACCTCTGAGAGAAAATAATTCTCCTCATCTGTCTTAAATAGCTGCTCCTGTCAAACAGTGAACCCCTAGTTCTAGATTCTCCCACAGAAGGAAACATCGTGTGCGATTTGCCGGCTGTGTCTTGTCGGAATCGGGGTGGGACGCGGCAGCTAGGGGAGAGGCCACTTCCAGGAATCCCGATGTCGTTATTCCTCACGAGATCTAATGAGATCTTGCGCCGTTTTACCGCTGGCCCCCACGAATGGGGACCAAGCGAAACGGCACATAGTGGGAATGAAGGAGGGCGTTCCTCAGTGATCAGAGGCCACTGGGTGGTTGGTATCTGGGCAGGGTGAACACTGGCACTGCTGGACTGGCACCAAGGTGCCCAGGCGGCATTTTGCCTGGGCCGGGGATTGAGCCCAGGGATGTCCTGCCTGTATGATGTGGAGTGCGGGGGGGCTCGAGGACCCCCCAACATGTTTGTTGCGTGTCGGGGGGTCCAGGGAGCATGCGGGGTGCTGAGAAATTTGAGCACCATTTTTAAATACCGCCCCAATCTCCATCTCCATGGGCGAGCGGAGCGCCTCAGTGCAGGAAATACAACTGAGTGTGGCCTGGGAGGGGAGTTCCCCACTGAGGGGAGAATAGAAAAGACTGCCGTTAGATAGCGGGTCATTCCTGGTGCTGGTAAACCTGCTAATCCTGCCCAGAATAGATTCTGTTCATTTGTGGTTAGATTGTGCCCATCCTCTCTACACCCACCCCATCAATACCCCTCAGGATCTTAAAGGTTTCAATGAAGTCGCCTCTTACTCGTCTAAACTCCTTTGGATACAAGTCCAGCCTGTCCAACCTTTCCTTAGAAGACAACCCATCCAATGCTGGCATTAATCTAGTAAACAATCTCTGAACGGCCTCTGATGTATTTACATCCTTCCTTAAATCAGGAGCCCAATACTGTACACAATACCCCAGATGTGGTCTCACCATTGTCCTGTGCAACTGAAGCATAACCTCCCTACTTTTATATTCAATTCCCCTCGCAATAAACTAGAATATTCTATTACCTTTTCAGATTACTGGCGGTACCTGTATACTAGCCTTTTGCGACTCATGCACTAGGACGCCCAGATCCCTCTGCACCTCAGAGCTCTGCAATCTCTCACCATTTGGATCACATGCTTCCTTTTAATTCTCCAGCCAAAACGGGCAATTTCACATTTTCCCACATTATACCCCATTTGCCTGTTCTTGCCCACTCACTTAATCTTTTTATTTGCCTAATGTCCTCTTCATAACTAATTTCCTAACTTCCTCACAAGAAACAAGTGGAAAAACTTATCTGTGAAACAAATCTTAAAGAACTCTGCCATTGAGATACCAGGGATTCACGGTCACACTGAATCTGTGAATGTACCGAATGTTATACAGTAACCTATTGTAACATTCCCATTCTATAAAATTCCTGTGGACAAAATCCTTCCTATTATCTCCAGTTGTAATAATAATCATCTTCATTAGTGTCACAAGTAGGCTTACATTAACACTGCGATAAAGTTACTGTGACAATCCCCTAGTCGCCACATTCCGGCGCCTGTTCGGGTACACGGAGGGAGAATTCAGAATGTCCAATTCACCGAACAAGCACGTTTTTCGGGACTTGTGGGAGGTAACCGGAGCACCCGTAGGAAACCCACGCTGACACAGGGAGAACGTGCAGACTCTGCACAGACAAGCCGGGAATCGAGCCTGGGACCCTGGAGCTGTGAAGCAACAGTGCTCACCACTGTGTATGGAATCTTTGAAGTGGAATAATTCATTGCGAATTGTTTTATAATGCAAGTTGAATTTAGTCCAATTCACACCCCTTGATGATGATAAATTTTAGAACTTTCATTATTTTCAGGTAAAAATATCAAATTGCTACACGTGCTGCTTCGATACTTTCCAGCTTGTTTGGTTGTTGCCGTGTTGCTAACTGAATGCTGATTGTTGCAGTGGCAATTTGTTTCTCTGCAGTTTGGAGGAACCCTGATTGCAACACAAAAAACGTCTTGGCGAAGTTGGTGAGTTTTCAAAGGATTCAGCTCTTCCACAAATCCGGTCACTGTGGGAAAATGTGCTACTATCTTCCCCTGCGCAGAAATACTGCCAGCTGGGGACATTTGGAACTGGGGAAGACTGAGTTGAGATGGATTGCACTGTTTTCCTTCATTGGATTTTCAAGTGTATCAAATGACTTGGCAGGGCATTAATGAGGATGCTGAGTGAAATGTTCTTTTCTCATCCCTGCCTTTCCATTTCTGGTGTGTTTATATAACATTTCAACAGGGATTGAGAGGGTAATGGCGTGTGGCAAAGATGGTTTAGCCAGGGGAACGGCAGTGATTTCTTGGAAGTGGCAACCTGGGGAGAGTGGGGGGAGGAAGAAGGGTGGGGAAGAGCAGGGCTGTAGAGGAGACAGGAGGAGGGGTGATGGTCTCGGAAATTAGTCAGCACTGAGAGTTAATATGACAGAATTCTTCAAAGAGAAGGCAGTCAGGATCAGCTTGGGTCTCTGCTTAATTTAATGAAGCTACATAGTGTAGAACACATACCCTTTATAATAGTGTGGGTGCCAACTAGGCTGAGAACTGGGTAGCAGGATGGTGACTCTTGATTAAAATAAGCCATGAGGTGGTGACTTGTGGGCGATGTCGTGGCTGTTGCCTGTATTACAGCTCTGTGAGTTGGAAGACAGTGCGGTGGTAGGCTGTGGTGGGTGGCCATATTAACATCCTATTATCTTTTATCAAGCTCCTTCATTATATGGGTACTGGCACTGACTTCATTAATGAGGAAGCCTCACTCCATTAATTCAACAAGTAAAATGCTCTTAAAATCTAATTAGCAAGCAATTAAGACCATCGTTTCTGAAGTTGTTTATGCAATTTTGTAAAAGTGGAATAGTTACCAAACCTCCCCCATTCTTGTCTTCAATTTAGGAAAGCGCAGAGGGGGAGGGGGAAAGTCAATGTTTGATTTAATTGTGTGTGAGAGGCAAGTTTAATGTCTTCCTCTTTCCCCAATTCCTTACAATGCAATTATAATTTCACCAGAACTAAATCTACATGAATCTTAGTTTTACCACTGAACTGCTTTTCACTTTTGGCCGAGGTTCGGGCGGCATGGTAGCACAGTGGTTAGCACCGTTGCTTCACAGTGCCAGGGTCCCAGGTTCGATTCCTGGCTTGGGTCACTGTCTGTGCGGAGTCTGCACGTTCTCCCTGTGTTTGTGTGGGTTTCCTCCGGGTGCTCCGGTTTCACGTTCTCCCCATGTCTGCGTGGGTTTCCTCCGGGTGCTCCGGTTTCCTCCCACAAGTCCTGAAAGACGTGCTTGTTAGTTGAATTGGACATTCTGAATTCACTCTCTGCATACCCGAACAGGCGCCGGAATGTGGCCAATAGGGGCTTCATTGCGGTGTTAATGTAAGCCTACTTGTGACAATAGAGATGATTATTATTATTACAGGATTATACAATGAAATACTCCAGGGCTTTGCCATTTTCAATTATCCTCACTGATTTAAACTCTTACATGACTTTCTTTTCCCACCATTGTCAAGATCAAGTAGAAAGAGAATGGAGATTGCCGACTCCAGCAAATTTGGAGGAAAACTCACATTTACTTTGGGGTTGCTATCTTGCATGTGGAAGAACTTTGCAAAGCCAAAATAATCCCAGGCACTAGGGTAAAGACGCAGAATGTTCGATATTGAATTTTTCCATCGGGATCAGGTGCCCCCAGATCAGAATTTGTCACCGAGCTAAGCCAAGTCAAATTCAACCTACAAGTGGATGAAGGATTGAAGAGTTGGAACTTTAAACAACATCGCAGAGGAATTATGGTAATAACACAGAGGGAAAGGAAATCTAAATCATAGGATCACAGAGTCATACAATACAGTCGAGGCCTTTCAGCCCATTGGGCCTGCACTGACAAAAACAATTACTCTGATCTACATTAATCCCACTTCCAAACACTTGGCCCATCGCCTTGAATGTTACGACATTTCAAGCGTTCATCCGAGTACTTTTTAAAAGTTGTGAAGTTTCCGATCTCAACTATCCCCCAGGTAATGCATTCCAGATTCCCGTCACCCGCTGGGTGAAATGATTTTTCCACAAATCCCATTTTAATCTCCTGCCTTTCACTTTAAAATTGCGTCCCCTTGTTATTGACCCTATAACTAAGGCGAACAGCTGCTTTCCCTCCATCCCGTCCATGCCTCTCATAATTTTATACCCCTCAATCAGGCCCCCTCTCAGCCTTCTCTGCTCCAAAGAAAACAACCTGAGTTTATCCAGCCCCTCTTCATAGCTAAAATGTTCCATCCCAGGCAACATCCTGGTGAATCCCTCTGCATCCTCTCTCGTGCAATCGCATCCCTCCCACATCACATCGTCTCCTATAGAGGTCCCGCTAATCTTGTTCTGCCATCAGTTCCGTGCTCCCTCACCTAGATTGGCACCAGGTGCATTAGCTCTTCAGTGGGCGGCATGGTAGCACAGTGGTTAGCACTATTGCTTCACAGCGCCAGGGTCCCAGGTTCGTTCCAGGCTTGGGTCACTGCCTGTGTGGAGTCTGCACGTTCTCCCCGTGTCTGCGTGGGTTTCCTCCGGGTGCCCCGGTTTCCTCCCACAAGTCCCGAAAGACGTGCTTGTTAGGTGAATTGGACATTCTGAATTCTCCTTCAGTGTACCCGAACAGGCGCTGGAGGTGTGGCGACTAGGGGCTTTTCACAGTAACTTCATTGCAGTGTTAATGTAAGCATACTTGTGACAATAAAGATTATTATTATGTTTTAAAATTGTAATTCATGTGCCAAACCCTTCCCTTCTCTAACCTTTTCCAGCACTACAAACCCCCAGAACTCTGTGTCCTTCCGACTCTGACTCCTTGATTTTGCCCAGGACTGTTGGCTCTGCCTCCAGTCATCTCAGCTGCAAGTTCTTGAATTCCCTTCCTGAGCCTCTCCAAGTCCCCACCTCCTTTCGGACCACCTTCAAACCTAGCCTTTTGGACAAACATTTTGTCACCTTCCTACTATCTCCCTCTTTGTCTTCATGTCAATATAACGGTCCTGTCAAATGAATTGGGACATCTTCCTCGGTTCAAGGTGCCATACAAATTCAGGCTATTCTTGTTGTGAACATGGCTTAACGTTCTCGTCCACTCAAATTATATTGTACGACTATTAATTTTCATTTCAGTATGAAGACTCCTGGAGTCCTGCTGCATCTATGTCACCAATGGGCAAGGCTTCTGTGTGTCCTGTGGCAGTTCCATAGAAAACAGAGCTGCCAGCTGGAGAAAGTGGTACCAGCTAAGAAAATTGCCTTGCCAGCTACAAAGTCTTGG
Organism: Scyliorhinus torazame; assembly: GCF_047496885.1. NCBI lineage: Eukaryota > Metazoa > Chordata > Chondrichthyes > Carcharhiniformes > Scyliorhinidae > Scyliorhinus > Scyliorhinus torazame. The sequence continues at coordinate 16,203,768 of NC_092723.1, read as the reverse complement.
CCCTTGGTCCAGATTTGCAACACACTCACGTTGTCATTCGGAGGAGAGTGGATTTGAATGTTGCTTTGGACACACAAACAGATTACCGATGCTGACACACCAGTGCAGTATTAAGGGGCTGTTGTCTTTTGGATGAGGTGTTAAGTGATCTGCCCTATCGGGTGGAAGCATAAAGATCCCATGGCCATTATTCAACCCCGAACAAACATCAATGAAACAAATTGTCTGGTTCTTTATCTCAATGCTGGCTTTGGGAGTTTGCTGCAGTTAAATTGACTGCCATATTTCCTAAGTGATAACAGTGCCTTCACTTCAAAAGCACTTAACTGGGCTGTAACACACTTTGGCACATTCAGAGGCCATGACAGAAATGCAATTTCTTTAGAATGGTATCCTCAGTCTGGACTGGTTTGAAGTTGCTGCCTCTGTAATTTCCCAAGGACAGGCTGCAGACTGCTGGGAGCTGTTCCTCATATGTGGGAAGGATGTCGAACAGTAAAGGGCCTTCACGCAGCCTAGATTTCTGTGCTCAAGAACATGGGATGTAACTTGATCCCACAACCTTCTGGCTCAGAGACAAGAGAGCTACCCAGTGAGACATAGATGATGTATTAGTTCAATGATGTCTCAGCGCAATGACGAGAAGGTGCATTGTGCAGTCTAGCTAACAATGCTGCCCCATATATGATCCATAAAATCAAGAGAAACATCCTGTATGCACATTGCCTTTTTCCATATAAATTAGGCAAATACTTCAATCAAAAAAATTCCCTTCCCAAAGGTTTCCCTCACTTGAAGCACATTTCGTAAACCTGAACTGCAAATGGCTGAAAATGAACCTGGATATGAATGAAACAACCTACAAGGGAAATAAATAAGTCATCCTGGATTTCTCAAGGTAACACTCAGGGGGAGGAGGAATTACTTAAAAAGCATGTTGTTGCATTCTTTGATCGAAGTCAACTAGGAAATAGATTGCATTATCGGAGAATTTCAAATGACAAAGATGCGATTTGTCCCTTTATTGAATGGAGACTATTGGCAAAGGAATAGAGAAAATGTGTTCCCCGGCACAGAGAGATTAGTTCTTTATAGTCCCATACCCAGGGCTATCTCAATAGAACAGAGTCAGTAGTACATTAGAAGGAACTCACTGAGTGAAAGTACTTTGTCTGGACTTAGTATGTACTGTTACAGAGCCCACTCCTGGTATCACTCAAGACTGTCAAAGATAAAATAGTTTTGTTGTCTGCTTTAAGACCATTCACTCAGTTCAATGAAGACTTGGCGCCTCAGAGGTTCAAAAGATAAAAAGGAAAGGCTGGTACTTACATAACACCTTTCATGACCCTCCAGAGCACTCCATAGCCAATGGAATGTCGTCACCATTGAAATGTAGGAAACACGGCAACCAATTTGCAAAATAGGCCCCAGAAACAGCAATGTGACAGGGGCGCGATTTAACCGGGAAAACAGAGTCCCATTGTGGGTGGGTTCAGCAGTGCCGGGAACGACCCTGTTATCGAACGGTCTCTGTTATTTTTGGGGGGCCTCGGCGAGGTACGCCCCGGACGAGGCCACACTTACCTTGAATTCCTGCACTGAGGAGCTCCGCTTGCCGTGCTGAGGAAATCGGAGTAACATTTTAAAATCGATCCCCCAATGCAACCCCAGACCCTTCCCCGACTTACCTGTTGGGGGGTGCTCGAGCTCCTCCACATGTCAGCAGGGCACATCTGGGCCTGATCCCCAGCATGGTCAAAATGCCACCTTGGCATTTTGGCACCACCAGTCTGGCACTCTGGTGCCATCAGCAGTGACAGGGTACCACCCAGTGACAGGGTACCACCCTGCCCAAAGGCCGACCACATGGGAGCCCCTGATTGACCGGGAGACCCCTCTAAGTGCAGTTCCGCCTGGTCCCGTTTTTTCCCCCAAAAAATATACTTTATTCATAAAATCTATCATAAACATGACAGAACATTCTTGACTGTACATGTCCATCAGAGTTACACATGCCCTTGACTTTCTTCCATTCAATTTTGATGACATTACACACATATCCTTCTTTACGTTACAATTCTTTCTTAAACATTTACATTGTCATGTTTCTTTTATACACTGGAGTGTTAATGGCCCAGACCGAGGGGGGTTTACACTGTTACCCGCCCCTTGGTGTACCTTTGCTGGAAAGACCTTACACAGTGGTCTTACCCCATTGCGCCTTGGCGGCAGCTGCCCCAAGCTTGAGTGCGTCCCTCAGCACGTAGTCCTGGACCTTGGAATGTGCCAGTCTGCAACACTCGGTCGAGGACAGCTCTTTGCACTGGAAGATCAGCAAGTTTCGGGCAGACCAAAGAGCGTCTTTCACCGAGTTGATGACCTTCCAGCAGCAGTTGATGTTTGCCTCGGTGTGTGTCCCTGGAAACAGTCCGTAGAGCACAGAGTCCTGTGTCACAGAGCTGCTCGGGATGAACCTTGACAAGTACCACTGCATCTCTCTCCAGACCTTCTTTGCAAAGGCACATTCCACAAGGAGGTGGGTGACCATCTCATTTCCCCCACGGCCACTCCAAGGGCAGCGTGCAACGGCGCTGAGCCTTCGGGTGTGCATGAAGAATCTGACGGGGAGGACCCTTCTCACCACCAGCCAAGCTAGGTCTTGGTGCTTGTTTGTAAGTTCTGGTGATGAGGCGCTCTGCCAGATGACTCTGACAGTCTGCTCAGGGAACCGTCCAACGTCCTCCACAGTCTCCTTTTCTCTGAGGGCCTCGAGGACATTACGTGCTGACCACGGCTTCATTGCCTTGTGGTCAAAGGTGTTTTCCTTCAAAAATGTTTCCACGAGGGGCAGGTGGTACGGTACGGTCCAACTACTTGGAGCGTTCCGCGGCAATGAGGCCAGGCCCATCCTTCGTAACACCGGGGACAGGTAGAACCTCAGTATGTAGTGACACTTGGTGTTTGCATACCGGGGGTCCACACACAGCTTGATGCAGCTGCACACAAAGGTGGCCAACAGGATGAGGGAGGCGTTGGGTACGTTTCTCCCTCCCTTCTCCAGAGGTTTGTACATAGTGTCCCTTCGGATACGGTCCATCTTGGATCTCCAGATAACTTTGAAGATGGCCCGGGTGACTGCTGTGGCGTAGGGTCGGGAAATGGGCCAAACCTGCGCTATGTGCAGTAACACCGAGAGTACCTCACACCTGATGACCAGGTTTTGCCCGCAATGGAGAGGGAGCGTTGCTCCCACCAGCCCAGTTTCCGTCTTACCTTGGCGATGCGCTCCTCCCAGTTTTTGGTGCACGCCCCAGCCGCTCCGAACCATATCCCCAGCACCTTCAGATAATCTGACCTGACAGTGAAGGGGACAAAGGACCGGTGGGCCCAGTTCCCAAAGAACATGGCCTTGCTCTTGCCGCGGTTTACCTTGGCTCCCGAGGCCAGTTCAAACTGGTCGCAGGTGGTCAAGAGCCTGCGCACAGACGCAGGATCCGAGCAGAAGATGGCGACATCGTCCATGTACAGGGAGGCCTTGACTTGCACGCCTCCACTGCCTGGGATCGTCACTCCTCTTATACCCGGATCCTTCCTGATGGACTTGGCAAAAGGTTCTATGCAGCACACAAACAGGACCCATTGATTGAGACTGCGCTATAGATGTTTGTGTAGAGCAGTTTGATCCAATTGCGAATTCCCTCACCAAACCCCATTTTGGAGAGCACATCTATCATGTAGGTGTGCGATATTCTGTCAAAAGCCTTCTCCTGGTCAAGGCTGATGAGGCAGGTGTCCACCCTCCTATCCTGCACGTAGGCGATCGTATCCCTGAGTAGCGCGAGGCTATCAGAGATCTTCCTGCCGGGTACAGCACAGGCCTGGTCAGGGTGGATCACCGACTCCAGAGCAGACTTGACCCGATTGGCGATGACCTTGGCTAGAATTTTATAATCCACATTCAACAGTGAAATGGGTCGCCAATTTCGCTTTTCTTCCCTTTCCCCCTTCTGCTTGTAGATGAGAGTGATGATGCCTTTCCTCATGGATTCTGACATGCTGCTTTCCAGGAGCATACTCTCGTACACTTCCAGCAGGTCTGGGCCCATCCAGTCCCACAGAGCCGAATACAACTCAACCGGTAAGCCGTCGCTTCCGGGAGTTTTACTCGTCGCAAAGGACTTGACGGCCTTTGTCAGCTCATCCAAAGTTAGCGGTTTGTCCAGGTCTTCCCGCTCGCTGTCGCCTAAGACCTCCGTGGTAGACGACAGGAAGGTCTGGGAAACAGTGCTATCTGTTGGCTTCAGATCATACAGTCCGGCATAAAAGGATTGGCTGATCCTCAGGATGTCAGACTGCGAAGACTTTACAGAGCCATCTTCTTCCTTCAGGCTGCTGATCACAGAGGTCTCTCTGTGCACCTTTTGGAAGAAGAAGCGTGAGCACTTTTCATCCTGCTCCACGGAGCGGACTCTGGAACGGAAGATAATCTTGGAGGCCTCCGAGGTGTAGAGCGAGGCTTGCTGGCTCTTCACCTCTTGGAGATCCTCCTTGACATCAACCCCCACCAACTGCAGCTGGAGAAAATTCTGCATACTTTTCTGGAGCCTGGACATGGCCCCTCATCTCTCTCTCTCACCTTTTGAGCGCCCTTGAGGATGAAAAACCTTTTGATGTTCCCCTTGATTGCTTCCTACCAGAGATGTGGAGACTCAAAGAGGGGTTTCTTGGTTCTCCAACTTTTGTAATCCCTCTTGGTTCCTCGAGGTTCTCAGGAGTCAGCAGTTTTACATTCAGCTTCCATGTCCCCTGCCTGCCCCCTGGTTTTGCTGCAGGTGGCAGCCGGCCAGTAGGAGGCAGTGGTCAGAGAAGAACACCGGCTTAACGACGGTGGACCTGAGGTGAAAGCACGGGACACAAAGAAGAAGTCTATCCTGGAGCGGACGGACCCGTCTGGCCGTGACCATGTGTATCTACGCTGTGCTCCATCTGCAGGGTTGCTGAAGACGTCGAGCAGCTTGACGTCTTTTACCGTTTCCATGAGGAGCCTGGGCGCAGCTTCTAGTTTGCTGTCGGCTCTGCTGGATCGTCCAGCCGCATCGATGATGCAGTTGAAGTCACCGCCCAGAATGACCGGCTTGGAGGTGGCCAACAGCAGCGGGAGTTGCTGAAGGACTGGCAGCCGCTCACTCTTTACCGCCGGGGCGTACACGTTAATGAGTCTGAGAGGGACGTTTTTGTATTTGACGTCTGCTACGAGGAGGCGCCCGCCCACCACCTCCTTAACGTCGGAGATGGTGAAGTTGCCTCCCTGCAGCAGAATACCCAGGCCGGAGGAGCGGCAGTCGTTTCCTCCTGACCAGATGGATGGCCCGTGGGACCACCAGCTCGACCAGCGCCTGTAGTTGCTGAGGTGAGGAATTCCGCACTCCTGCAGGAACAGTAGGTCGGCTTTCACGTTTGCTAAGTAGCCGAGTGTGGCGACACACCGCAAAGTATCTTTAATGCTTCGCACATTAATAGATGCAATTTTAAACCCAGTTTTAGAAAGGTAGATTTACCAGTCTCAGAGTCCAGAGTCTATGCAGTTGGGTATGCCAGCTGTTGGATGTTCCCCAGCATGCGGGTGGTGCTCGCAAACTGTTGCACAGTTGTAGGGCTGAGAAAGCTGTCCTGGTCTCTACTGGGCCCGTGAACTCGACGGGGATGCATTGGGGGGGTAGTGTAGCCCTGGCGTCCGTTGTGGCATTCAGTGGGTGTTGGGGTGGCAGGCCGGTTTTCGCCTGGGTTGTTGCTGCTTGTTCATTTCGGGGGTTGGTCTGTGACCTTGTTTTCAATGTCCGGCGTTTGGTGTCCGTCGGTCATGTTGCTGTTCCCATCCACCAGAGGTTGATGATCTCGACGTGCTTTATTTCCTTCCCTGTCGGTGGTCTGGGGGGTCTGTGCATCCCGTTCCATATTGGTACTTTGCCTCTTTATTTGAGGCCGATTCTTGTCTTGTTTTCCCTCATCGGAGGAGGTGTCGGCGCTAAGTCCGCTGGCTGAAAGTTGCCGCTTTTTGCCACTCCCCATCGGGGGTTTCTTCAGTTAATTTTTTTGTTTCCTCTTTCGTTTGTCCCTGTTCACCGTTTCCCAGGGCTCTTCGTTCTTCGTTCCATCCTCTTCCATTGAGTCTTCCTCGTCAGATGAGGTTGGGGTTGAGTTGTCAGGTTGAGCTGGGGCCTCCACTTTTTGTTAAGGGTCCTTCTGTTGATTTTCCGCATTCTGTGCTGTGGTGTCTTTGTCGATGGAGGGTGCATGAACCTCCTCTCTGGTCGCGTTTTTGACTCTGCCGCTGATGATTTGTGCGTACGTCGCCCCGCGTTTCGGGCAGGCCCTGTAAAGATGGCCGGCCTCCCCACACAGGTTGCAGCACTTGTCGTCCTTGCAGTCCTTTGTTATGTGTGCCTCCTGCCTGCAGTTTTTGCAGAAGGTGACATTGCAGTTGGCGGCAACATGCCCCGTTTTGCCACAGGTGCGGCATTCTCGTGGCTGTCCCACGTAGTAGAGGTAGCCACGATTTCCTCCAATGGCGAAACTGGAGGGGGGATGCAGGATGGTTCCGTCGCCGTCTGTTCTCAGAGTCACCTTGATCTGGTGCTCGCTTGTCCAGATGCCAAAGGTGTCCTTCAGTTGCACGCTGTTACTTTTCAGCTCGCGAGGAACGTGAGCACATCAGACACGGGGACATGGGGGTTGTACGTGTGCAGTGTAACAACCCGGTTTTGCTGCGATGGTAGCGTAAACAGAGGCTCCGCAGTCAGGATAGACAGGGGGCTCTGGTTACCTTTTTCTTTGAACACGTTCAAGAATTTGGTGCAAGCTGCGACACTCTTGAAGGTGACGTCAAAATATCCATTGTTGGGGAAGTCTTGCAAGCAGAAGATATCTGTTGCTTGAAACCCCCAGCACTCGAGCAGCACCCGCTTCACGAAGAAATTGCGATCCACAGGCGACTCCCCTTCCGACTTCTTCACTGTAACTCGGACAGTATTTTGCACCCCCCAGCCTGGTGGTCGGGATGCAGCTGCAGCCATAGCTCACATGTTGAGTCTAAACTGTATCGACGTTAGGCCTAAACCAGAGGCTTAGACCAGCATGTAGATCCACCAATAGCAGCAGAGCTCTAAACGTTTCCTATTCGACGACTTCAATCCCTCCGTGTTCGCCAATCCACGATCGACATCGGAATCCTCAGCTTCCCTTGATCAAATGTGCACTTGATCTTAGCCAAAAGGCCGAGAAGTTTGTGAAGACTAAACAGAGCCCGGCTGGGGGTCTCCCCGTCGAGGCCGTTAGATTCCGGGGCTGGTTAGCTCTGGTGGAGACATATTTAATTGCGCCTAACTGCACACTTAGCTATGCAAATTTAGCCCCCTCCCCCTCCCCCCCAACCCTCTCCCCCCCCACTGTGGGCGGGATTCAGATTGCGATGTCTTGCGGGATCACGTTAGATCTCCCGAGGCGTGACGAGCCAGGTAAATTTTGTGATGCCTCGCGCAAGATTTACCGGCTGAGTCACATGCCGAATCGGGCGTGACGCAGCCGTTAGATCGCGCCCCAGATAATCCGTCTTTAGTGATGTTGCTTGAAGGATAAATATTGACCAGGACACCAGGCAACATCCCTTTCTTCTTCTTTGAGTTATTCTGTGGCATCTTATACATCCACCTAAGATAGCAGGCAGACCCTTGGTGTAAGATTTTATCTGAAACACACCACTTCAGACATAGTAGCTCTCTGTGCTGCACAGTCGTCTCAGCTGAGATGCTTGTGCTCAAGAACATGGGCTGTGACTTGATCCCACAACTTTCTGGCTCAGAGACAAGAGAGCTACACAATGAGACACGCAGATGATGTGCTGGCTCAATGGAGTCTCATTCCTAATGTGTCTGCGTGTCTGCAAGTGTTTGTATGTGCATGTGTGTTTGAGTATGTGTGTACACACATATCTTACCAATTGTATGCGCATGTGTATAGATATAATAACTCAATGTCACAGGTCAAGAGGAGAACATTTCAACAGCTCAAGGCTGATGCACAAAGCCAGAAGTTAAAGGACCTTGGTAAAAGAGGAAGTCCAAGCGATCCAACAATATGCTAATCCTTATGGCATGCAAATAAAGCCACCAAATGGGTAAAATCCTTTTCACTCAAAGGGCGGTGTTTCTCTTCTTAAAGATGACAATGCCATCCCTCAGTGCTGGAAAGAACATTTTCGACAACTCCTCAGCTGTGAGTGCTGACAATCTGCAGGCTCTCTCCCAGAACTCTCTGATGGAGTTCACGTGTAAAACACCATCAATGGAAGGACTGCCAGAAACAATCAAACAGATTTTTAAAAGAACAACAATGTCTGTGCTCCTGTTGGTATCCCAGCTGAGGTCTTCAAAGCTGACAGACATTTGCTGACGTCAAGACTTCATACATTAATCCTCCAGATTAGTGAAGAAAAAGAACTCCCCCGCAACCACCCCCCCCCACCACCTGGACTTCAGGAATCTGGCGTTTTTAACTATCTTCAAGAAGGGAGATACAATCATGCTTTGGAAACTATTGACGTTCTTTGTCCATAGCAGGGAAAATCCTGACGCACATTCTCCTGTGTCGCTCGCTTCCTCTGGCTGAGAAAATCCTCCCAGAGACACAGTGTGGTTTTAGACCCTCCAGAGGAACCGTTGACATGGTCTTTGTGTTGCGAGAAAAATCCAAGAGAAATGTTCAGAACAACACCAGGAACCTTTTATTGCATTCGCCAACCTTATCAAAACATTTGACTCAGTCAATCGTGAGGTCCTGCGGATTTTGATGGCCAAGAAACTTCATCACAATCCTGCAGTTGCATCACGATGATATGTCTGCAACTGTCTTGAGTCGAGCTGTAAAACAGATCTTTCAAAATCCAGACCAGCGTCAAGCAAGGCTGCGCGATAGCTCCCACACTATTTGGAACTTACCTGACAGTGGCTATTCACCTCATCAAAGATCAACAGCCCTCTAGTGTGTTAAATACTGTCTGGATGGAAAACTCTTTAACCTCAGTCGCCTCCGTGTCAGAACTTGAATGTTGCCAAAACAAGACTTAAATATCAACCCTCGCCGAGTTAGCTGAGCATTCCACCTCCCATATATGTTGAAGGGGAAACTCTGGAATATGCTGAGCACTTCCCATACACTGGCAGCCACCTCTCTCGATAGGTCACCATTAACAGGAAGATTCAACACTGGGTTAGCCATGCTATCTCAGCCTTTTACAAACTAAATCAGCGTGTTTTGACAAACAAAGACCTCCGTAAGTCAACAAACGTCCTGGGGTAAAGAGCAGTTGTCAGCACATGCCTACACTGCAGTGAGACCTGGACTGTATATCAATGGCAGCACAGCACCAGAAACATTCCACCAGCACTGCCTCTGGCACATCCTCCAGATTCAATTCATACAAAACTAAGTGTCCTTCTTGAAGCCAGCTCCACAAACATTCAGGCAAAACCCCTGTAATATCAACTTTGATGGACTGGACTCTGATCGAATGACTGAAAACTGCCAGGCCCTCAACTGTAAAATGGCCAAGGTTCCAGGGGAGGACAAAGAAAACAGTTTAAAGACACTCTGAAACTCTCCTTGAAGCGAGGAAGCATTGACATTAATGATTAGGAGGAGCTCATTCCCATTTGTTCAAAATAGCGGCAACTTGTCTATCAAACTGCATAATGCATTGAGCCAAAGCCACGGCAGAGAAGGAACGGAATGGTGGGAAATCCTGCTCTCTGGATCCCACTGCTCGTGGCACATTCTGCCCCAAAGACCTGCACATTCAGAATCGGCCTGCTCAGTTACACCTTGAGTAGATGCTATTGTCCAAAAAGGTGAGGAGGAGTTATTGGGTTACGGGGATAGGGTGGAAGTGAGGGCTTAAAGTGGGTCGGTGCAGACTCGATGGGCCGAATGGCCTCCTTCTGCACTGTATGTTCTAGAATCATAATAATAATCTTTATTGTCACAAGTAGGCTTACATTAACACTGCAATGAAGTTACTGTGAAAATCCCCGAGTCGCCACATTCCAGCGCCTGTTCAGGTACACGGAGGGAGAATTCAGAATGTCCAATTCACCTAACAAGCACGTCTTTCGGGACATGTGGGAGGAAACTGGAGCACCCGGGAGGAAACCCACACAGACACGGGGAGAATGTGCAAACTCCGCACAGACAGTGACCCAAGCCAGGAATTGAACCTGGGACCCTGGCGCTGTGAAGCAAAGTGCTAACCACTGTGCTACCGTGCCGGGGACAGATGACGACATATAGATGACTGGGCATATATGTGTGTTTGTCTGCATATATAAATGTGTATATGCATGAGCACAAATCAGTTTCTGCACAGGCACACTTATCAAGTCCTGACACAGCCGATATCAATGGGGATCTGGATTAGTGGATGTCAAAATGGAAAAGTCTGAGAACAAGCACTAATATGGACTGAACTGATCTCAGTATGCACTTTCTCTCCTGTTGTTAGCACTACATCCTGTATGCTTCACCTGATGTCTATGCCTATGTATTTACATTGTGTATTTATCGTAAGTCCTATGGGCTGGATTCTCCTCACCCTGACGCCGAAATCGCGGCCGCCAGTTCCCCGATTCTGCGGGCCCCAAAAAGAGGCGTACTGAGGGAGTACACCGCACCACCTGGGACCTACCTGGGGCCATTGCCAGAGGCCCGCTCAGCCATTCTCTGTCCCTGACCGGCCGAAGTCCCGATGGCGTGGATCTAACGTGGCGCAGCCGATCGGGATACTCGTGTGGCGGCTGCGGACTCAGTCCGCGGCCGCCCTGGTCGGGGGGTGGACCGATCGGAGGGCGGGGGGGGGGCCTTATAGGCAGCCGGGAAATGTTTGTGCGGGCAGACAGGGTCGGGCGTGCGGCCAATCGGGGGGTTTATTTTTAGAGTCCAGCTCCGCGGTCCGTGTCCGCCTTGGAGCACGGTGCGGCCGCTGGAGGCCGCTGCCGGGCGCATGCGCGGCCTCCGACTCGGAAGTGCGGGGGTCCTGTATCTGCAGAAAAAGCTGCTAGATTTATGTTGGGTCACTGCTAGCCCCCTGCAGGGCGAGGAATCTATGGCCCTTTCACTCCAGTTTTTCTGGCGTGAAACTCCACAGTTTTGACGCCAGCGTGGGAGACATAGTCGCAATAACGGAGAATCCAGCCATTGTTTTTCATGTACGGAACGATCTGGCTGGACAGTACGCAGAACAATACTTTTCACTGTACCTTGGTGCACGTGACAATAAATCTAAATGTTATACATGCTCTTCGTATAGATAGATATTTCTGAATTAATCTGAACAGGCTTCCTTTACAAAGGCCACTTTGGCCCTGGTGGACATTGCTGGATATATGCTCTGTACCTACAAAACTTCACAATACATGTCTCACAGCCCTGCAGGAAATGCACAGTGCAGCCAGAAGCGTGGGCATATACAATTCTTCAACAGCTTCCACGTACCCTTTGAGAAGTCACTGAAAGCTTTCATTTCTCCAAGGTTGGGTGTTTTGTGCTCCCCATTGTGAGGGATTTGAGTGATGTGCCACAGGACACTTTCCAATGTCAAGTGCCCATTGCCACGTTAAACACTCACAGGTTGGGAAGAGCTTACTTAGATGCAGTGAAGCTCTCCTTACGAGGCCCTCTCCTTACGTTTCACCACCAACCTCAAAAGCGTGCATCGATATACGATCTCTCAAGCCACGATCTCTTTGTAGCCGAGTCAATGTATCATTGAGTTAGAAGTAACCTTTCACCATGGGCTCATTATGATTGGGTTCAGAGTGATCAAACTGACTTTATAGAGAATGCTGACAGCGGACTTTCATCCCATGACTCTGGGTTGGATTCATGTACAGATCTAAAATGCACCAAGAGCGTTGTTCGTTCAAAATGCATCCTAATCCCTTTTCAAATATTAAAAAAACTGTTGCACGTTTCCATGTGCCTTCCATCTGTTCTTGGCGTGTTGTTTTCAGTACCTTTGCTTAATTCTTATCAAAAGCTGAGGCTAGGTAATTACAGGTCCCTCGCTACCTGATTAAGTACAACTGCTCCGCAGCAGGTAAGACGTGAGTCAAGCTCCAGTACCCCAGGGGCAGTAATGAGGTTAACACAGCACGAGGTTGCTCCATGCTCCAGGCATTGTCTCACTGTACAGCAGGCACAGTGAAGTTAGTCCCTCAGGTCACATCACTAGATCATACCTAAAAAAGTAGCATAATGTCTGACAGAGTAGGATTGGTGGGGAGATGGAGTGGGTGGAATTGTTAGCACAGTTTCTGTAAAACATTTTTATAATCTGCTCCCGAAATGTTCACCTAAGTTTATGCATTCAACAAATTAGACGGTTCCAACTTATCCTAACTCAAATCAAGTTCCATTCACCCATCGCACCTGTGCTTGCTGACCTGTATTCACTCCCAAGTTCAGCAACACTTTGAATTTAAAATTCTCATCCTCATGTCCAAGTCCTTCCATTGCCTCATATCTCACTATTTTTGTATCTCTTCAAACCCTTCAATCCTCGAGGAAACCTGTATTCCTCCATCTAAGGGGCGGGATTCTCCAATCCCGCGGCAGAATTTTAAACGCTGTCGCATTTGACGACGGCGTGAACGGGCCACTCCTACGACTAATTCTGGCCCCTACAGGGGCTGCAGATCCAGCTGCAGATCCCGGCGCGAACTGTACGCCGCGGGATCCGCGCATGCGCAGTTGCGCCGGCGCCAATGAGGACATGCGCAGTGGCCTCCTTCAACGCGCCGGCCCCGTCGCAACATGGCGCAGGGCTACAGGGGCCGGCGCGTAGGGAAGGAGGCCCCCAGCCACAGAGGCCGGCCCGCCGATCGGTGGGTCTCGATCGCGGGCCAGGCCACATCGGAGGCCCCCCCCCCGGGGTCGGACCCACCCTTCCCCCACAAAGACCGCCACCCGACCCTTACATGCCGAGGTCCCGCCGGCCCAGAGCAGGTTAGAACGGCCCGCGACCGGCGCAGCGCCAACCACGCCGGCGCCAATGGCGCCGATTCTCCGCTCTGGAGTAGGGGCGGCATGGCCCGTTCGCGGGAATTCTCCGGCCCGGCCCAGTGCTGGGAGAATCACGCCCATGGTCTTTAGTGCAGTCGCCATCTTCTTCCCTCCACAATTGATGCCCATGGCCTCAGCCACATCGGCCCCAAGCTCTGGAATTCCCTCCCTAAACCTCTCCGCCTCTGCCACTCTTTCCTCCTTCAGGATGCTCCCGAAAATCCACCTCTTTGACCACGATTTGGGTCACCGACCCTAATGTCTGCTTATGTAATATATGTCCGGGATTCTCCGTTGCGAGCCCGCCCCGCTATGGCTGCCAGCGGGGACGGAGGATTTGGCGCTTAGCTAAAGCTCCCATTTGGTGCAGCGGGATCGGAGAATCCCGCTGCTGTGACCGGACGGAGAATCCCGCTTCCATGAATGGACGGAGAATCCCGCTTCCATGAATGGACGGAGAATCCCGCTGCCGTGACCGGACGGAGAATCCCGCTGCCGTGAATGGATGGAGAATCCCGCTTCCGTGAACGGATGGAGAACCCTGACCATAATATCTTCTTATGTGAAATTCCACTTGATAATGCCTCTGTGAAGTGTCTTGGAACATTTTGCTGCATTACAGGCGCTATGTAAATGCAAATTGTCATTGGTGGGTTGCCTCCATTGGTATTTTTGAGACCAATACACCTCCTTATTCTGAGAGAATCAGCTGTCAATATCCATACCGCAGAATGCCTGATGTTGGGGAAACCTCTGCTTATTGAGCTTCATTTCAATGTTATTGGCTCAGCGACTCTCGAATCAGTCTGCTGGTCCAGCAAACATCAGCGAGGCCGGCCATGGGCTGGTGAATCGGAGGGAATGAGCACCCACCAGCTGTGAGAGGTTATTGGCTGTTTTATGGAATCAGCTGAAGTTACAAATGTAACAAACTTAACCTTGTCCATTTTGCTGCAGCAGCCATCACTGTAATACCCTCGGCAGAGCTCAAGGCTGCCCAATGTTTCGAAGAGGTCCTTGGGGGTGGCATAGTGGTGCTGGCACTGGACTAGTAAACTAGAGAGCCAGGGGAACTGGGTTCGAATCCCACCCTGGTAGATGGCGCAATTTGCGTTCAGTAAAAAAAATCTGGAATTAAAAGTTGAATGATCAACCTTGTCGATTGTCATAAAACACAACTGGTTCACTAATGACCTTCAGGAGAGAAATCTGCCACCCTTACCTGGTCTGCCCTACACAGCAATGCAATTAGGGATGGGTGATAAATGCTGGCATTTCCTGGAGTGAAAAGATTTTCAAGGCAGGGGTGTGGGTCTAATCGAGGCTGAATGGCCTCCTTCTAGGCTGTAATAATTCTAGAATTTGATAATTAGGGCTCTTACTGTCATGATATGCAGACATGCACATAATGAGATACAGACAGGCAGCTAATGAATACAGAGAATAGGCCATAGCCAATCAGCAGGCAGAATACTTGGGGGTGGTATCTCACTATAAAAGACACGAGGCACTCACACTCCACCTCTTTCCACTGGTGACATCTACAGTGTGAGTCAGGGTGTACATATCATATAACTCCTGCAGCACGTGGCTAAGAGCTGGTCTGGTTCAGTCAGACAGGGTAATCACGCTAGGTTAGCAGAGAGTCGAACTCACAGAGGATTGAGCTAACTGTGTGACAGGTTCAATAAATCACATTGAACTAACTTCAAGGTGTGGAGTATCTCTCAGGTAAAGCTGCATCCAATTGCAGCCCGTGTTATCTTACTGTGCTTAACACGACACTTACATTTGTTAAAGAAGGGGAATGAGTGTCGAAGGAGAATGAGAGTCATTTTTAATGCCCATCAGGAAGCTTGACTGTTGCCTGAGGCCGCAGAGTGATGCGATTTGGACATTGTTCAGATGTGGGACCTGACCCCGCAAAATTTGTTCTTTCCCACCCGTTTCCCACCCTATCAAGGACCAAAATCTTTCTCAGTTCCTTTTGAAGAGGATGTGGAAGAAAAGGTGACAGTGAGTTGACAAAAAATTATTATTTTAATGATCGTAATGATTGACTACTATATAGGGAAAGAGCAGGAAGTATCCATTATTTCATCAACTCTAGGGTTGGGTATGACAGAGTTGCCAGTGATACCCATGAATGCAAAACGATCCCGGAAACGATGAGGGGCCGCCGCCAATTTTGGCGTTGTAAAACGCCCACAAAATCTCTGTTTCAGCCTGCACTTAGCCACTGAATCCAGTCCATTGTATATTTCAGATATTTAAGGATGGAGAAAGTGATTTTGTACAGGGAAGATAACAGCGATGTTGTCAACCCACATCAACAAATATTTATCAGTTAATCATTTTGTGCTGTTAACGGCATTAAACAATCACATTTATGTGATTTCCTAGTTAACACTTCTGCCCATCTCTTGATAATTAGTTTAACTAATAGCTTAAGAATTAAATTACTTGTGTTTACATGGAACCTTATCCTGGCCACAGCTTCCGAAAGCATTTCACACCATGAATTATTTTGGAAATTCTGATACTGTTGTTATGGATACGGTAAATGTGCACACAGCAAGATTCAAGAGCAAATGAGATGACTGATCAAGTCACTGCTCTGTGAATAGTGCTGGAGGATCTGATACATCCATCGAAACCTGCAGAATAGGCAGGCTGGCCCTTTATTTACTATCCCTTTCAACAGACAGAATTTGCTGCAACGTCACACTCCCTTGGACTGTCACACAATCATTGCACAGAGCAAAACGATATGGCCTATTGAGCCTGCACAGCTCTTCTGAAGATCAATCAAGTTATTTCTTGTTACAACGCAGAAAAGGGCCGTTTAGGCCATTGTAGAAATGTAGAAAATAGGAGCGGATGTAGGCCAATCGGCCCTTCAAGCCTGCTCCGACATTCAATATCATCATCCAACACAGGAATCTGTTCCCTTTGATCCATTTGCCCCAAGAGTTACATCAAACTCCTTCTTGAAAGCACACAGGCTGGAATTCTCCGGCCTTTTGTTGGCGGGATTCTCTGGTCCGTGGGGTTCTCGGCGGCGTGGGGGGTGGTTTCAATGACAGTGGCGAGAGCAGAGAATCCCGCCGCCAGCGAATGGCGGGCCGCCTGCGGATGCTGAGAGACACGCGTCTGGGAGACCGGAGAATTGCACCCACAAAGTTTTGACCTCAACTGCTTTCTGCGGCAGAGAGCCCCACGGGCTCACCATTCTCTGGGTGAAGAAATTTCTCCTTATCCCAGTCCTAAATGGCCTACCCTGTTGTTGAATCCATGGTGAGCACAACACATAGACGATAATAGAATTTTTTTTTCTTTCTTTTAATAAATTTAAAGTACCCAATTATTTTGGTCCAATTAAGGGGCAATTTAGCGTGGCCAATCCACCTAATCTGCACATCTTTGGGTTGTGGGGGTGAATCTCAAGCAGCCATGGGAGAATGTGCAAAGACGATAATAGAAATGAACAAACAAGGTTCATTACAATACAATTCCCAGTCTCTTCCACTCCCCTAAGGTTCTCCTTCCCCAACGACCTGCAGCCAAGCCAGGGTTTTTGTACAGCTGCCGCTCTCCTTGTTAAGGGGAAGCCCCACCCACTTGAAGGGGAAGTTCATATTCCAGATATTGCCGCAAACACCATTTCCCTATTAATTCTGATTTCCTTCAGTTCCTCCCTCTCACTAAACCCTGTGTTCCCCAACATTTCTGGTACATTTTTTGTGTCGTCCTTAGTGAAGACAGAACCAAAGTGTGTATTTAGTTGGTCAGTCGTTTTTTTGTCCCCATTATACATTCCAACGTTTCTGACTATAAGGGACCTACATTTGTCTTCACCAATCTTTTTCTCTTCACATACCTATAGAAGCGTTTACAGTATGTTTGTATGTTCCCTATGTCTGCACTGGCTCTCCAAACAGGCATCATGATTTAGTGTCAATCCCGTGGCTTTTCCCCATACTCTCTGCACATTGTTTCCATTCGAATAATCATCTGATGCCCTCTTGAATGCCCCAATTGAACCTGCCTCCACCACGCTTCCAGGCAGTACATTTCAGACCCAAACAGCCGCTGTGTGGAAAAGTGTTTCTCTCGCATCATATTTGCTTCTTTTGCAACTCACTTTAAATCTGTGAATCTCTCGTTCTTGACCCTTTCACGAGCGGGAACAGCCTCTCCCAATTTACTCAATCCATCCCCCTTATTATCTTGAAGTGTGTCACTCCTCTTCCCTTTCCCCTGTTCTCCACCATGTTTTCCTTGACAAGTATTTATCCAATTCTCTGTTAGTATTGAATCTGTATCCATCATCCCATCAGGAAGTGCATTACTAATCCTAACCTTTCGATGCATTTCAAAGGTTTTCCTTGTGTCACCTCTGGTTCTTTTGCCAGGCACCTTAAATCTTTACCCTTTGGTTATCGACACTTCAGCCATTGGAAACAAGTCATCTTTATTTACTTCGTCTAAGCCCTCATGATTTTGAGCATCCCTACCGAATCCCCTCTTAACCTTTGCTGTTCTGAGGAGAACACACCCAGCTTCTCCAACCTATTCACGCAATGTTACCTCACAACTATTTTTGGTCTTGACTATGGCCTCGACTATAGTAATGGGACTGGAACCCGCAGTTGTCTGCATGCGACTGGGCCACCAGTCACTTAAATGGAGTTACTTAAGTTGCAGTCTCAGGATATCCGGATACTTGGCGTCAGTATTGGCGTCAGTGGTAGCACTCTTGCCTCTGGTTGGAGATTTCATCAGAGATTTAGCCACACAATCTGTGCCGATGCTCCGGTGTAGCACCGAGGGAATGCTGTACTGTTAGAGGTGCTGTCTTTTGGATGGGACATTAAACTGAGAGTCTGCCCTTTCCGGTGGACATAGAATCCCACTGTATTATTTTGAAAAAGTGCAGGCCTGTTGCCCTTTGTGTCCTGGCCCAACATTTGTCACTTTCCAACATTTACCGCAAACAGAGTGTTTGGACATTATCACATTGCTGATTGTGGGATCTTGTTGTGCACACATTGTATGATGGCTGTAACAAATTGTCACATTTTATATTTTATTGCAGTAATGTTATTACAACCTGGGTTAAGATGCATGCAGACAGTTTGACTGCTGGAGGGGTGATTAAGGGGTCGTAAAAATGAGAGAATCATTGATTTGTAGGTGAAATGTTCTGCTGAAAGTTCTTGAAAATGATTTACTGGTTTACAGGTAGCTAACCAATGGAGTATTGTTTACCTTTGAAGGAGCCCTGGGGTGTAGATGATTTATGAGGGGTATTGTGTTTGGTCCTGGCTAAACAAGTCCAGGGACGTCTTGTAAGAAGAAACAAAAGAATGGCATATGCTTTGGGTACAGCTGATGTAGTTTGATAAAGTTCCCCATGGTAGGCTTCTGCACAAAGTAAGGAGGCATGGGATAGTGGGAAATTTGGCCAGTTGGATAACGAACTGGCTAACCGATAGAAGTCAGAGAGTGGTGGTGGATGGCAAATATTCAGCCTGGATCCCAGTTACCAGTGGTGTACCGCAGGGATCAGTTCTGGGTCCTCTGCTGTTTGTGATTTTCATTAATGACTTGGATGAGGGAGTTGAAGGGTGGGTCAGTAAATTTGCAGACGATACGAAGATTGGTGGAGTTGTGGATAGTAAGGAGGGCTGTTGTCGGCTGCAAAGAGACATAGATAGGATGCAGAGCTGGGCTGAGAAGTGGCAGATGGAGTTTAACCCTGAAAAGTGTGAGGTTGTCCATTTTGGAAGGACAAATATGAATGCGGAATACAGGGTTAACGGTAGAGTTCTTGGCATTGTGGAGGAGCAGAGAGACCTTGGGGTCTATGTTCATACATCTTTGAAAGTTGCCACTCAAGTGGATAGAGCTGTGAAGAAGGCCTATGGTGTGCTCGCGTTCATTAACAGAGGGATTGAATTTAAGAGCCGTGAGGTGATGATGCAGCTGTACAAAACTTTGGTAAGGCCACATTTGGAGTACTGTGTACAGTTCTGGTCGCCTCATTTTAGGAAGGATGTGGAAGCTCTGGAAAAGGTGCAAAGAAGATTTACCAGGATGTTGCCTGGAATGGAGAGTAGGTCTTACGAGGAAAGGTTGAGGGTGCTAGGCCTTTTCTCATTAGAGCGGAGAAGGATGAGGGGCGACTTGATAGAGGTTTATAAGATGATCAGGGGAATAGATAGAGTAGACAGTCAGAGACTTTTTCCCCAGGTGGAACACACCATTACAAGGGGACATAAATTTAAGGTGAAAGGTGGAAGATATAGGAGGGATATCAGAGGTAGGTTCTTTACCCAGAGAGTAGTGGGGGCATGGAATGCACTGCCTGTGGAAGTAGTTGAGTCGGAAACATTAGGGACCTTCAAGCAGCTGTTGGATAGGTACATGGATTACGGGAAAATGATATAGTGTAGATTTATTTGTTCTTAAGGGCAGCACGGTAGCATTGTGGATAGCACAATTGCTTCACAGATCCATGGTCCCAGGTTCGATTCCGGCTTGGGTCATTGTCTGTGCGGAGTCTGCACGTCCTCCCCGTGTCTGCGTGGGTTTCCTCCGGGTGCTCCGGTTTCCTCCCACAGTCCAAAGATGTGCGGGTTAGGTGAATTGGCCAATGATAAATTGCCCTTAATGTCCAAATTGCCCTTGGTGTTGGGTGGAGGTGTTGAGTTTGGGTAGGGTGCTCTTTCCAAGAGCTGGTGCAGACTCGGGGGGCCGAATGGCCTCCTTCTGCACTGTAAATTCAATGATAATCTATGATTAATCTCGGACAAAGGTTCGGCACAACATCGTGGGCCGAAGGGCCTGTTCTGTGCTGTATTTTCTATGTTCTATATTCTATGTAGTTAATGGAAGGAGCCAGATCTGTCTGAAGAGTCAGCCGGTCCTAGGACTCTAATCTGAACAGAGGTGTTTCAGTTTGGCCCTGAAAGCCTCTCTCTCTCCAAAGATTCTCTGCAGAGAAAAGCCAAATAAAGCACTGGTGGTTCATGAGTGGTATTTAATTGGCTTGCTTAATTGGAATATAGTGGCAGGTTTAGGAAGTAAGTTAAGGTTTCTCCTTTCACTTAAGAACTCTTGTGACTGTTAACTGTAAAGTTGTTGCTTTGTTGCTAATGTGGTTAATTCTGTGATTGTTGTGACATAAAATATGTCTCTTGGTCAGTGTTATCACTCCTGGGGTGCAGTAACATTTCCTCACCGTTTTACAAATTGAGAATAGTTGGGGCCTACCAATTGACTGCCGCCTTTCCGACATTAAAACAGTGACTACATTTTGAAAGTACTTCAATGGCTATAAAGCACTTTGAGAGGCCCTGAGTCTATGAAAGAGGCTATGTAAATGCAAGGTCTTCCTACTTCTCCCAGATGGTAAACTGGAGAGCAATAGAAGAATGGAAATAAATTTAATTAAGTGACTTTTTTTTATTTCCACTCACTTATTTTTCTAATATGAGAATGAAGGCATTAAACATAATGGAGCTGTGTATTCATTGCTGTGGTTGTTGTCAGATACCGTGGTGTAATGAGACTGTGCATTCAGGGTCACATCAACATCCAGACATTAAAACCATAAAGGAGAAAGGTCTAAAGCAGCATCACTATTACAGTCAGCTATGCAAGCCTATTTATTTCGCCTCCAAGACAACTGAATTCATCAATTGCACTTGGCTGACCATTCAGCTCCGTCACTCTTGCCAGATAACATGAACTGTTTGCTCTGGTCCTTCTATTCACTGCAGAACAATGTGAAATAAACAGAGAGAGCTCCAGGAGATCTGGGAACCCAGGGGGAGGAATAAGCCATTCTGCCACCCAGTCTTGTTCTGCCATTCAATGAGGTCATGGCTGATCCACATCTTGGCTCCATCCACCTGTCTTGACTTCCAATTCCCTCACACACTTGCCAGGAAAAGGTTTAGTGATCTTGAATTTAAAATGATTAGTTCAGCCGACGGCTACTGCCTTTTGGGGAGAGTTACACGCTTTGACAACCCTTTGCGTGAGGAACTGTTTTCTAATTTATCTCATTCATAAACTGGCTCTGATTTTAAGGATGTGTCCTCTTGTCTTAGACGCCTGAAAGTCTAACTTCTTGAACATCCAAGATCATTGTCACTCCTCAATTAGTGGATATTCCTTCAGCTGCCATGATCCTCAAACTTGGAACTGTCCTATCCCACTCTGCTCTTATCTCTCCTCTTGTCCTTCGAGATGCTCTCGAAACTGACGTCACTGATCCTGGGAAGGATTCTCCGACCCCCCGCCGGATCGGAGAATCGCCGGGGGCTGGCGTGAATCCCGCCCCCGCCGGTTGCCGAATTCTCCGGCACCGGATATTCGGCGGGGGGCGGGAAATGCGCCATGCCAGTCGGCGAGCCCCACCCCCCCCACCCCCGGCGATTCTCCGGCCCGCGACGGGCCGAAGTCCCGCTGCTGGAATACCTGTCCCGCCGGCGAGAATCAAACCACCTCTCTTCCCGGCGGGGCTAGGCGGCACGGGCGGGCTCTGGCGTCCTGGGGGGGGGGGGGGGGGGGGGGGGCGTGGGGCGATCTGGCCCCGGGGAGGGGGCCCCCACGGTGGCCTGGCCCGCGATTGGAGCCCACCGATCTGCGGGCGGGCCTGTGCCGTGGGGGCCCTCTTTTCCCTCTGCCTCGGCCACAGTCTTCACCATGGCCGACGCGGAAGAGGCCCCCCCCCGTGCATGCGCGGGGATGATGTCAGCAGCTGCTGATGCTCCCGCGCATGCGCGGACTTCCGCCAGTCGGCGCAGTCCTTTCGGCCCCGGCTGGCGTGGCGCCAAAGACCTTCCATGCCGGTTGGCAGCGCGCCAACCAGTCCGGCGCGCGCCTAGCCCCTCACGGTGAGGGATTGGTCCCTTAAGGGAGAAATCCGCACCTTTGGGGTGGCCCGACGCCTGAGTGGTTCACGCCATCCATCCCGCCGGGACCCCCCGCCCCGCCGGGGAGGGGAGAATCCCAGCCCAGGCTTTTGAGTACCTGTCCTGATATCACTTGATGCAGGCTGATGACAATCTTTCGCCTGGTAAAGTTCCTAGGAAGCATTTCTACCATGGTAAAGATGCTATATAAAGGTGAGCTGTTGTTGTAGTCTGCAAGCAGCAAATAGTGACACAGCTGCAATACAGAACAGGCCAATAAAAGACTGTCTGAAGCACCGGTGGAGGTGTGGAAGATAATCACACTGGACTGGATCAGCCATCTAAATACAATGGCCATAAGTGGGTTAGATGCTGGGAATTCTGTGACACAGAACTCACCTCCTGACTCCCAAAAGCCATTTACAAGGCACAAGTCAGGAGTGTGATGGAGTACTCCCCACTCCCCTGGATGAGTGCAGCTCCAACAACACTCAAGAAGCCTGACACCATCCAGGGCAAAGCAGCCCGCTTGATTGGCAATCCGTCGGCCAACTTAAACATTCACTCCCTCCTCCACCAATGCACACTGGCGGCCGTGTGTACCATCTACAAGATGTAGCAACTCACCAAGGTTCTTTCAACAGCATCTTCCAAACCCGCAACCTCTACCAGCTAGAAGGACAAGGGCAGCAGACGCATGACAACACCACCTGTAAGTTCCCCTCCAAGTCTCACACCATCCTCACTGAGAACTGTGTCGCTGTTCCTTCACTGTCGCTAGGTCAGAATCCTGGAACTCCCTCCGTAACAGCACTGCAGGTGAACGTACACCGCATGGAGCGGTTCAGGAAAGCAGCTCATCTCCACCTTCTCAAGGGCAATTAGAGGTGGTCATCAATCACTGACCTAGCCAGCGACGCCCACATCCCATAGAAGATGTAAAAATAATACAATTTATTCGGTCGGCATGGTAGCATAGTGGTTAGCTCTGTTGCTTCACAGCGCCAGGGTCCCAGGTTCGATTCCTGGCTTGGGTCACTGCCTGTGTGGAGTCTGCACGTTCTCCCCGTGCCTACGTGGGTTTCTTCCGGTTTCCTCCCACAAGTCCTGAAAGACGTGGGGAGGGATTTGCTGACCCCCCCCCGCCGGGTCGGAGAATCGCCGGGGGACGGCGTGTATCCCGCCCCCGCCGGCTGCTGAATTCTCCGGCGCCGGGGATTTGGCGGGGGCGGGAATCGCGCCGCACCGGTCGGCGGCTGCGGCCCCCCCGACCCGCGATGGGCCGAGTGGCTGCCCGTTTTCGGCGGGTCCTGCCGGCGTATGTTACGACAGGTATTTGCCGGCAGGACCTGGCTCCGCAGGCGGCCTCCGGGGTCCTCGGGGGGGGGGGGGGGGATCTGGCCCCGAGGGGGGTGCCCCCATGGTGGCCTGGCCCGCGATCAGAGCCCACCAATCCGCGGGCGGGCCTGTGCCGTGGGGGCGCTCTATTCCTCCGCGCCGGCTGGTGTACTGTTCTGCAATGGCTGACGCGGAGTTGAACCCCCCCCCCCCCCCCCGCACATGCGCTGGGATGACGCCAGTACACTCTGGCGCTCCCGCGCAAGCCCCTTCTGCGCCGGCCGGCGCGGCGCAAACCACTCCGGCGCCGGTCTAGCCCCTGAAGGTGCAGAGGATTCCGCACCTTCGGGACGGCCCGACGCTGGAGTGGTTCATGCCACTCCTTCCCGCCGGAGTTGCCCGCTCCGCCAGTTTCCGAAGAATCCCGCCCGTGCTGTTAGGTGAATTGGACTTTCTGAATTCTCCCTCTGTGTACCCAAACCGGCCCCAGAATGTGGCAACTATGGGCTTTTCACTGTAACTCCATAGCAGTGTTAATGTAAGCCTACTTGTGACAATAAAGATTATTATAAGTGCACTAAAATTGACTCATTTTTGCCTTTTGATATTGACAGTCTGCCTGTACAAGAGATAGTATCACATTGGTGATATTGTTCATATAGCATTGTTAAATGTTAGGTATCTTTAGAAATACTTTACTCCAATGAAAATGGCAACAAAAGTAGTGCAGTCTCGGACAAAGGTTTGCAGCATTATCGCACACACACAAAGGTTTAGCAATGCACTGTTCTTTGTTGTGTGATGATTGCTTTGTGGGCAGAAACTTAAAACAGTTGAGATGAATTGCTGTCAGCTTGTAGCACTGCAGGAGAATTATATTGAACCTTGCTTCGATCACTCTCGGAGCATTGTGCACAGTTCTCTTCTCCATATTGTGAAAACAATATAGAGGCACTGGAGAAGGTGCAAAATAGATGATCCCAGAACTGAGATTATACCTGGCAGAAACAACTGACCAGGGGGCTCGGACTCTTAATGTAGAAAACAGACGGGTGAGTCTTTGCATTACGAAAGGATTTGTTAGGCCAGGTGTAAAGAAAACGTGGGTGAGTCCAAAATTTGGGGTCAAAGTATAAGACAGTCTAATGAACCCACAAGGGAATTCTGAAGGAACTTTCTTGTTAAAATGTGGAATTTGCTACCGCAAGGAATAGTTGAGGCAAATAGTGTGGATGCATCTCAGGGAAAGCTGGACAATTACAGGAGAAAGGAAAAGATACGGGATAGATGGAAATCCTGGAATTTTCTATCTAATAGCATTGTGGGTGTTCACCTGCACTACATCGACTGCAGCCGTTCAAAAAGGCAGCTCATCACCACCTTCTCAGGTGCAATGAGGGATGGGCAATAAGTGCTGGCCTGGCCAGCTGCACCCACACCCCTTGAATGAATAAGAAAAAGATGGAGGGGAATGGGAGGAGGATTGGGTGGAGCATAAACACAATGGAAATAAGCCAGTTGTGTCAAATGACTGAGTTGTGTGTTGTAGATTCAATGTAATTCTTTGCTATTATTGTAGCACTCGAGTTATAGGACAAGTATTATGGTATTAACATGCCTAATGGTCTCCCGCAGAGCATTATAAAATTGTACAAGGAACATTGGTAAGCACACCCTATTGGAAAATTGAAAATTGTTTCTAACAGCCTTGGGGAAGTGTTGCCTGGCAATCTCACAGTTTGTGGGTATATTTCACAACAGAGCTGTTAATGGATTCATGCCTCTGGGTATTTGACATTTTAATCCAACAGTCGCATTTGCAAATAACTTCACAAGTTGTGAACCAGACAGTGAGGGGCAGCAAGACAAAGTGGCACCTTATCTTGGCAGGAACCCAGAGGGTGAGTCGTCCTTCAGTTGACTGGTCCTGCCGCCCATAGGGGGTAACACTAATAGACCCTGAAATTCATAGGGTCCTAGTTGACGAGGAAATGGGTTTGGTGGCCAATTAAAGGCTGTGGGGGCTGAAACGGGTGGGCGTACCACGACTGTGGCCACCGTTTGCTTTATGATACTGCAGAGGGAGAGATCTCAGAAAACTTGGTTTTTGAGCTGTCCCAACAGAGTCAGAGAAAGGCCTGGTATGAGGGGCAGGACAGCCCCTCAGACTTGGACCTGCAGGACATGTTTGGAGGCCGTGAGGGAGAGGAGGGCGGTCCGCTTCCTGAGGGTGACAGAACATAGAACAGAACATAGAATATAGAACATAACAGTGCAGAAGGAGGCCATTCGGCCCATCGAGTCTGCACCGACCAACTCAAACCCTCACTTCCACCCTTTCCCCGTAACCCAATAATCCCTCCCAATCTTTTTGGTCACTAAGGACAATTTATCATGGCCAATCCACCTAACCTGCACGTCTTTGGACTGTGGGAGGAAACCGGAGCACCCGGAGGAAACCCACACAGACACGGGGAGAACGTGCAAACTCCGCATAGACAGTGACCCAGCGGGGAATCGAACCTGGGACCCTGGCGCTGTGAAGCCACAGTGCTATCCACTTGTGTTACCATACTGCCCGACAGGAGGAAGACATTCATCCAGACCAAGCTGGCATGGCTGGGCATTTCTGTCAGTGACAGAAGCACGGTCAGAAAAACTTGGATCTAATGCGGAAAAAGGTTCAATGGCCTGATGCCTTCTGGTAATCGTGCACCCCTCAATCCTCAGTAGAGGTCGCTGGGTATTCACCCTCCAGGAGACATACCAACTGAGGAGTGTCAGGATGCATGTTGCACCTGAACATGAGAGGAGTGTGTGCCAAGGACACTTACTGACTCCTCAGAGTGGCTAAGAGACACAATGCTCAGGATGACCTACTTACAAGCAGTAAAGCGTGCACCTTCTAATGAATTGACCAGCTATCATTGGTCATATAGGACATCAGTGCCATATTACTCTTTTCTTTGTCATTGCAGTAGGTATGGGTTCAGAATGCCCAAGAGAAGGCCCAATCTGGTGGAGGGGCACTTTAGCTTCAGATTGTCACATCAAGAGAGGAGGAAGCGATGGTGATAGGATCACAGGCCCCGAGGGAGTTGGCCATGGCAAATTGGGCATTCATGCACAAGGGTCCACCTATTTAAACCCTGTTTACTTCCTGTTTATTCCCTTTTCTTTGAATATTGCTCTTGCTGTTTTTATTCAAGGATGTTTAATGGGCATGTGACTTTAAGGAAACCATGGCCAGTGGTTTTAATTCAAACAAGCAGATCCCAGAAGGTTGTGCTCTTTTAGACTGACATCAGTGATGATTCAGATTGATGGACTTGGCTGGTAGCCAGTGAACTGACTCTAAAAGCTGGGCTTTGCCGAAAGCCAGGGGCGATTGGATATTTTTCCTCTGAGGTGCTTTTGCACCATGAGGCTGGTTTCCTCATTTTGCTTTCAGTTCAGAAACTGGAAGAAGCATCTCTGGAGTCTCTCTCTCTCAAAGATCTGATGAATTCTCTCTAAAAAAAATTCTGGTGTAAGAGTTCTTAGAAACTGAAAAGAATTGAGATTGAACTTGGGCTGGAAGCTGGGTTTGGTGCGAGTCTTATGAGAGAAGTAGTCTCAAAGGTGGATCTTTAAATTGAAGGGCCAGTTTAATAAAGGCTAAAGTGTCTCTCTAGAAGAAATACTACTGCCTGTGAGTACTGAATGAATGTGCTGCCAGATGACCATCACCAACTATACACCAGTGGCTTAGATCACTTAGCATGCTGGGAGGAAAGTCTGTGACAAAGAATTCAACATCAAAAGCAAGGATTCTTATCTTTCTTTTATCTTAATTCTTATTATTTTTTTAACCCCTTCCCACCCCTCTATATTTGTTTGTCCCATGTGTGTGTGTGGGTAGAGGATGGATTAGCTGAAGGGTGTATTAGGTTATCTTGCAATTATTCAATTGTAATTATTGCATATCTCATCTTTATTTCTGTTATAAATAGGTAAATCCCCATAGTTTCCAGCTGACCATAGGCCACTTTCTCCTTTGAGGGGAGAGCTGGCTGGTGGTGAGGATCACCACACCTCATGCGAGGGGCAAGGTTGAGGAGGCGGGCCTTAATGAATAACCTTAGCCGGCACAGGAATTGAACATGCGCTGCTGCCTTGCTCTACATCATGAACCAGCTGTCTAGCCAAGTGAGCTAAACCAGTAATTGTGTTTCAACTTACAAACCAAGTGACTGTAAATTGTTGAGCAGCCAAGGGCCAAAGATTTGGGGAATTTTGTATGAATTATTGGTTAATTCACTTGTGTTGGGACTCCAGGGCCTGTGGGGCTGGGATTGACCGGGCTCTGGTACAGGATGTTATAACACATGGTAGAGATGATGCTGAGAGGGCAATCCATGCCATCTGACTGCATGATGGACATTTGAGTTGCACTGGGAAAGCTAAAACTGCAGAAGCTTCTGCTCTCCAGGGCTAGCTCTTGTGCTGTCTTTTAGTGTCTCCCACAAGGACAGAGGTTGACCCAAGGGCACCTTCACCCTCCCCATCACCAAGCCAAATGGACAAGCAAAGTTCAGAAGAAGCACTGCAACACCTTATGAGGGTACCGTCCACCAGTGTAGATAGACTGGCCTCGGCAGCTGCTCATATACTTTTAGATAGGGTGGCACTGGGTGAAGAGCACAGCATGAATGTCAAGAGTAGACGCCAGATTCAGAGGCATTGTGGGTAGTGTCCCTCAGAGGAGGCAGGGCAGATACAATGCTGCTCAGCTGGGCAGAGATGCTGGGCCTTGGGAGTCACTGGAAAGGAGGCCGCACCTAGACCAGCAGCAACAGCTGTGCTCCCACACGTTGGAGTTCCATGAGACAGTCGGAGATCATGGGCAGAGAATGGAGGAGCCCATTCAGCTTCTGTACACTAGAATGGCTCAGTGCTTTGAACGCATGAGCTCCTCAAACGGCCAACCTCATGGAGAGTCACACATGGCAGCATTGGCGGTGAATGCAGGAACTGCACACTACACAGGATGCATGCCTATCCATGTAGCCTGGAACAATGGTGCCCCCCTCCAGCTATTGGGAATGTCAACCAGAGGCTGAGGATGTCACAAAGGAGGTTTAGAGAGCCACTCTTCATGGGTGCCATTGTCACCTTTGGCTTACTTTGGCCTATAACAGAGGGGAAATCTGTACGTCTGGACCCAATGGTGGAGATTGCCCCAGCAGAGATTTTTTTAATCAATATTCTGTCATGGTATGTGGGCAATGCTGGCAAGGTCATTGTATTTTGTTCACTATTGTGTCACGGCAGATGGTAAGTGCCAGGATGCCTAAATCCCAAAGGGAAATCTGAAACGGCTGCCAGAATGGTTGTGCAATTTGTGTATTATGAAGAGGTTTCTTGAAGTCAAGGTAAGTAATTCTCAGACCAATTGTGATGATTTTATATTAATGTCAAACATTTATTAAAATAAAGAGAAAGAAAAGAAAATAACATTTGAGACACAAGAATATCTTTATATAGTGAGGTCACTTCCAAACATTTCCTGAAGAATCTTGATTTAAACTCAGAGTTAAACCCCCTTTTGATGGCAACAGTGTTTATGAATGTCCTAATTTATAAAATGCCACAAAATGTCCCACTGCTCTATGGTGTTCTCTGAGGATGTTCACAAGTCTGGCTTCATCCACACCGTGTCTTGTTCTTTAAAAATTTTTTTTAGAGTACCCAATTCATTTTTTCCAATTAAGGGGCAATTTAGCGCGGCCAATCCACCTATCCTGCACATCTTTGGGTTGTGGAGGCGAAACCCACACAGACACGGGGAGAATGTGCAAACTCCACACGGACAGTGACCCAGAGCCGGGATCGAACCTGGGACCTCGGCGCCGTGAGGCAGCAATGCTAACCATTGCTAACCACCGTGCTGCCCCTCTTGTTCAAGATCACACATCTACCAGACACCAACACAGTCTTCAATGTTTCCTTGAATCTGTTTTTACTTTTGATCTTACTCTACTTTTTCAATAACCCGTTAAAAGTTCCTTTTCTCAAACTTGATCAAGCCCTTTTTTAAGAAAACTTTATGGTTATTAAATTTTAAAAGTAAGCGCGCACTATTTTGCTTCATCTATTTACAATCTTCCAATTGTATATGTTCTCTTTTGAAATACAACAGCCAACTTCTTTTATTTGCCTTATGTAAATTTCTCTTCAAGTTCTCCTGACTCCCTGTTCGTCACCAAATCAAACCATTTGCATTTATACCCTCTTTATTGATGTTTGACCTTGCAGCCTATCTGTCTCCAATTCAGTTGAACCAGTCACAACACCACAAGCTTGTTTCCCAGTACATGACAGTTTTTAAAAATCACTTATGGGATGTGGTCGTCGTTGCTGGGCCAGCATTTATTGCCCATCCCGAACTACCCTTCAGAAGGTGGTGGGTGATGAGCTGCTTTCGTAAACCGCCGCAGTCCGCGTGGTGTAGATACATCCACAGTGCTGTTAGGAGGAAATTCCAAGATTTTGACCCAGCGACAGTGAAGGAACAGCGATATATTTCCAAGTCAGGATGGTGAATGATTTGGAGTGGAACCTCCCTAGAATTTCTACAGCGCAGAAGGAGGCCATTTGGTCCATCGAGTCTGCACTGATCCTCGGAAAGAGCATCCCACACAGGCCACTCCCCCACCCCATCCCCGCAACCCCACCTAACCTGCAAATCTTTGGACACTAAGGGACAATTTAGCATGGCCAATCCACCTAACCTGCACATCTTTGGGCTGTGGGAGGGAACCGGAGCACCCGGCGAAAGGTCGGAATTGAACCCGGGTCCCTGATTTTGTTAGACAGCAGTGCTTTCCACTGTGTCTCTGTGCTGCCCAGGTGATGGTGTTCCCAGGTATCTCCTGCTCTTGTCCTTCCAGATGCTAGTGCTCGTGAGTTTGGAAGGTGACAATGGTATTGCAAAAAATAAATATGATGATTCTGATACTTCCTGCCACCATCCCTAATTGCCCTTGAATTGAGTGGCTTGCCATGTCAGAGGGTGGTTCAGAAGCAACCATATTGTTGTGGGTCTGAAGTCACACGTAGGTCAGACCAGGTAAGGGTGGCAGATTTCCTCCCCATGAGGACGTTATTGAACCAGCGTGGGGAAGCTTATTGCCAACACAGAAGCGTGTTGCCAGTGCAGGAGGCACACTGCCAACATGGGAGACTATCTTGTCAGCTTTCCATACTATGAAGCCGGGCACTCTGCTGGCATCCACCCAGCTACAGCTAACATTTACATTAATAGGGACAGATTATAATTTTGTGATATCAAATGCACAATGAGGTCTTCAATTGCATCTCACTCATAGGCATATTAAATATTAAAAAGCACTAATGAGTGCATTTCAAAGCACTTGCCTGATCCTTTTATGCTGATCAACTTGAGGACTGTGGTAATGAGGAAACCGGTATTAATCCACTTCATCCGCACAGCTTGAGCAGCAAATGTTGCAGGCCAAATACAGCAATGTTGGCCCACTACAGAGGTGAGCACAGGCACTTGGTGCGAATGAGGACACAGGCAGCAGAGCTTCGGATGTTCTGAAGGGTGAAATAGGAGGCCGGCTAAATTGGGCAGCTCTTCCGAAGGGCCAGCAAAGGCCTGTTGGGCTGAATGGCCTCTTTATTTGCTGTTAAGTATCATGATTCAATAATTACATCAGCCTGGCTGAGTTCAAAACCACTCCCAGAATTTTGTGTTGGGCCGTTACGCCTGCCTGTCTGGTGAGTTATACTAGTTATACTAGTCACGCTGCTAACCAGCATTATACACTGGGAAGAGGATCAGGTCCCAAAGTACCGGTGCACTCTCGCGGGCACAGAATATCACCAATAATTCAGTCACAAGACTGGGAACATTAGTAAACGTGCGTGAAATGGGAAGAATCTGAATTACAGGATGCTCAGGAAAGTGAGATTTGGGAACGCCGGCCAAATCTGGGATGGCCATGTTTGGACAATAAGGAGAGGAAACCCGTCTAAACTCTTCAATTTCTCTTTGACTGTCTGGCCAGACGCCAACGTTTCGCCAGTCTGCCAACCCCTCTCCGCTGCTGAAGCGGAATTTCACATTTTTCAATGTTTCCTAATCCCACAAAGAAAATGTTCAAGGGAATTAATCACACAACACTTGAAACATGTCGAAGGGATCAGTGTCATGTAGATAATAATTTCAAAAGATGGATACATTTATGAGACTACCATTCTGACAAGCCAGCGAATATCTTGGGCTATTGGGATGCCTAAATTCAAAAGAACATTTCTTGTTTCATTTCTGGTAAATTACTCATTAAAAGAGTACAGGGAATGATCCAGCCTTGCAAAAGCTAACTGCATTTGTGAATATATTCCTTGAAGGTTTGCTTACTGAATTATTTTCCAGTGACTATATCAATTGCTGCCAATTGCAAGAACACGAGACATAGTTGCAGACGTAGGCCATATTGTACGCCAAGCCCTTCTCTGCCATTGAATACAATCGTGACTGATCTTCAGCTCCACTACCCCACCCGTTCCCTGTATCCCTTGATGCACAGGAGACCAAAGATCTGTCTATCCCAACCTTAAATGCATTAAATGATGGAGCATCCACAACTCTCTGGGGTAGATTCCAAAGATTCTCAACCCGTTAAGTGAGGGAATTTCTCCTCAATTCAGTCCTACAGGGTCGACCCCCTTTATCCTGATACTGTGGTCCCGTGTTTAAGATTGCCCAACCCAGAGGAAACAATCTTTCACCGTCTACCTTATCAGGCGCCTTCAGAATCTTGCATGTTTCAATGGGAACACCTCTCAATCTTCTAAATTCCGGAAGATATACCGAGCTAGTTTGATCAGCCCCTCTTCATAGGGCAACCCCCTCATCCCCGAGACCAATTTAATGAACGTTCAACCGCTTACAACACGCAGGAAAAGTGATAAGAAATTAGGCGTTGGATATTGCAGCATTGATGTGGGCTGAATTTTCGTTTTAGGAGTGAGAAGCAGGGGTTGGAACAGCTTTCCGGGACCCAAACCCCCCTGAGGTGGGCGGGACGGCGATAAACTGATAAGGGTGACCCTTCAATTGGGGTGGGGACAGGGTCCCTGTCCGATTAAGGGTGGCCGGCGGGCTCTCGAACCTGGGGGACCAATCAGAGGCCTGCCAACCCGAGAACACCAGCATCTTGAAATGGATGGTAAGTAATTGAGAACAGGAGGGTGCGCTCCCACCAGCATCTTAAAAACGCAAATAGAGAAGAGGAAACACAGCCACAGAGTGGAGGGGGTGGGTGTAATGTCGCCAACCCTTTTAGCCTGGAGTCTCCCGGAATTGAAGATCAATCTCCACGACACTGCTGGTACAATCCTGGAGGAAAATCATTGGGATATTAAAAAAGATAGGAGGCGGGATTTTCTGCGTGTGTTTCGTGGCGGCGAAAACATCCGCCATTGACAGGCGCGGGATCTTCTAGGCCCACAGTTGTCAATGGGATTTCCCGTTGAGTGCAGCCCTCATTGACGGAAGCCCATGGATGGGATACATCGTCCGCGGAACCAAAGATCCCGCCGATGTGAACAGCTGGAAAATTCCGACTAGGGTTCTTTTTTGTCATTTTCGTTGAACATCTCTCTTTACCAGATATAAAACTATTGAAAATGTGGGGGGGAAAAATGTGGTTGGGTGACAATCAAACATCACCCGATTGGGTAATGTGTCTTCCTGCTTTCCAGTTGGTGCAAGAAGGCCATGAGTCACAAGGATGGGTGTGTCAGCTGGAGCGCGGGGGCCCAGAGATACATTTAATCACACTCGTTAACTCCAGGTGGGGGGTGCCCCTTTACGGGGTGACCTTAGGCTGCACTTGTAGCCAGGTAGGCCGGACGAGCCTTGTAGGCCTGCCTAGAGCGCTGGTCCCCTTGCCTACAACTGGTCCCCAGCTCCAGAATTTTTAACTACACTTCACTCGCTCTGTGTTGGGAACTGGAGGCTGCTTGGAAAACCCCAGTTGGCCCCATTTCAGTGCCTTTAACAAACTCTCAATGAGCCAAACTCGCCGCATGGGTGTGGTGAAAACTCAAAGTGCTGACTTAATTTCTTCGGCAGTTTCCCTCACAAGTTCCTCAAGGCTGCAGAACCAAAGCTTTATCTAAAATTAAAGTGTTGATGGGATTTTAGAATTGTACTCTCCTGTTTGCCAGCTGTCAATGGTACAGAGCCACCACTGACATCAGAACAATGTAGCTATCTGCGCAGAAATAGCCCCTTGTTCTTTTTTGTGATCAATGGTAGCAATGCTAACTTGTGTTCCTGGAGCACTGCTCTTGTACAGATTGATTTGTCAAAGCTCTTTACAAAGGAAGAACAGACAGAATGCTGGAAGACTAAAGGGGATAAAGGAGGAAGGTTTTAGGGAATAGAGACTCCAACTGATTGATTTTTGAAAGGCAGAGAGACCTACAATTATTAATGGCATTTTTCGCAACTCCAGGATAACCCAAAGAGCTTTACAGTTAATAAAGCACTTTGTAAAATGTAGCATACAAGCAAGGTCCCTCAATGAAATAAATTAACATGTCTGTTTTAGCGGTTGGTTTAGGGCTAGGTGTCAACCAGGAGAACCAATATCCTCCACCCACCATTCTTCTTCAAATAGTGCGATGGGATATTTTACATTCATTTCAGAGGGCAGATGGAGCTTTGGTTTAATGTGTCACCCAAAAGACAGCACCTTCGACAGTTCAGCATCCCTCAGTTCATTGTGATATCAGCCTACATTTTCTACTCAGCTCCCTGGAGTGGAAATTAAACCCACAACTGTCTGATGTGGAGGTGCAAGCATTGCCACAAACGTTACAACAGCAGGGGCGTGGGGGTTTGGGCAGCAAAGGGGATTAAGATAAGGAGATACTGCAGACATGACCGAGCGAATGAAAATGCATCCAATAGTTGGGAACTTGCGGGGTGGAGAGAAAATCGATTATTAAAGAAATTGCCACCTTCTCAAGGACAATTAGGGCTGGGCAGTAAAAATGCCGCCCCACGAATGGTGGGACTGGGGGTGACGGGGGGAGGTGGAGGCCACGGAGGGATCCCACCAAAATACAGCCTGATGTTTTGGGGGGTCAGTTAATTTTGTTGGCTGGATGGCTCGAGTGTGGTGCAGAATGATACTAACAATGTAGGTTCAATCTTTGTACTGACTGTAGTATCTCATGGAGGGCAATCTCCTTGCCTTGCTTGATATGGAGTCAGGCCCCTTTATCTGTACAACCACTTGTTCAGAGGAGACATTGAACCGAGGCCCTAGCTACCCTCTCAGATCGGTGCAAAAGATCCCATGGCACTATTTCGAAAAAGAGAGTCATACTCTGTCCAATATTATTCCCTCAATCAACGTCACTAAAACAGATGACCTGGTCATTATCACATTGCCATTTATGGGATCTTGCTGTGCACATATTGGCTGCCATGTTTTCTACATTAGTGACTACATTTCAAAAGTATTTTGTTGGCTTCAAAGCACTTTGGGATTGAACAACGGTCATGAAATGTGCTACATAAATGCAAGGCTTTCTTCCTTTTGATTCAATAATAATAGGGAAGCTGGCTTACTCCAATTTTGCCACTAAAAGTGAAACTTTGGACTTTCTTGAACAAGAGTCAAATCTAACACAGGCTGAGTTGAAAGGTCCCGTCATTGTCTAAAGAGAGTTGGGTGCAGTGAAAGCAAAGCACCACATCATGAACTCTGGTACATGTATTCAAATCCAGGGCAGGAGAAAAAGATCCTCTGGTTATTAAGAGAGCTGGAGATTGTTGTAGCTGACATTTTCTTTGCATTTTGAACATTCATTATCGCTCTGTGCCATGCATCATGCCTCAAGCAAGGCAATGATGACAGAGCATAAGACCATAAGACATAGGAGCAGAATTAGGCCACTCGGCCCATCGATTCTGCTCTGCCATTCAATCATGGCTGATATTTAAGATAAGTTGTTGGTGCTATTTCTTTTTTAATCTTTTTTTTAAATAAATCTAGAGTACTCAATTCATTTTTTCCAATTAAGGGGCAATTTAGCATGGCCAATCAACCTGTGGTGATATGCATCACTGTAAATACACAAGGGGTTAATGTAAATACACTACGACTAAGCAAACACTAGAGGGAGCACCAGAGATGTCATGACATGCAGACATACAGCTAATGAACACATAGGATAAGACATGACCAATAGGCAGTCAGGACATCCAGAGGTGACACTACCACAAGGGGACATTACATAATCCATATATAAGGACAGGGCACACATGCTGTGTCTCTTTCCACAGGCGACACTTAGAGAGTAGGACAGGGGCAGATCAGGAGCATCACACCCACCACGTGGCTGAGAGCAGACTGGTTAGTTAGACTGAGTTACTATAGCAAGATTAGCAGGAGAGTCGAACTCATAGAGAACTGTGTTAATGGTTCAATAAATCACATTGAACTTACTTCAAAGTCTGGAGTATCTTTTGGTCAAAGCTGCATAGAGTTGCAGCCTGTGTTATCCCAGAGTACATAACACACCACCACCTACCCTGCACATCTTTGGGTTGTGGGGGCGAAACCCACACAAATACGAGGAGAATGTGCAAACTCCACACGGACAGGGACCCAGGGCTGGGATCTAACCTGGGACCTCGGCACCGTGGGGCAACAATGCTAACCACTATGCCCCCGTACTGCCTGTTGGTGCTGTTTCATGATAGGATTATATGTGTTGTACTAAGAGCAGATCAGGTGGGGTTAAGATGTGGACTGTGTGATTAATTGGTCACTAATTGGATTAATACCATTGTATAAAGTTCTGCTGATGTCCCTTAGGATTACTGCATTAAGTAAACTCTTAAAGATGTTAGCCTTCCTCCTACGACAGGAAAAAAAGCCACGGTTTGGATTGGATTGTTTAGAAGCAGAAAAATGCCCAACAAGCCGATCCCTATCTCAGGGGTCAATTCCCCTCACTCCCACTTTTTCAGCCTTTCCCAAGTCCCTTTCTTTCTTCAAAAACCAATGAAGCCTTTTGGTTTGCTTCCATCATAGCTTATGATAGAATTGATTTCAACGGTTCCCATCTCATCAGGTAGGAACAACTAAGATTGAACCCAGATAGAGCTTCCTGGGGCTCATTAATCTCTTGAGTCCGCAGCCGCATTTATATCTAACAGAGTTCATCAACAAATATCATTACCGATGCACAATGGAGACACACAGGAGCTGGCTGCCTAATCAGGATCAGTAAAACCATTGCAAATGGGCCTTTCTCTGTAAGCAAGTCTTACAAAATAACCTCTTCAGGACCTCCTGAATGGGACACTTCCCGTTCTATGTAGCCCCTCAATAAAGTTGCTTGTCAGACATGTTGGAAACAAGATGCAGCAACGTAATTTGAAAATACAGATAATTATTACATATTATCACCATAACC
Source organism: Scyliorhinus torazame (assembly GCF_047496885.1). NCBI lineage: Eukaryota > Metazoa > Chordata > Chondrichthyes > Carcharhiniformes > Scyliorhinidae > Scyliorhinus > Scyliorhinus torazame. Next base: position 16,166,878 of record NC_092723.1, on the reverse strand, counting down.
TTTCCCATAAGACCTAGGATCAGAATTAGGCCACTTGGCCCATCATCCCCATTCTCCTGCCTTCTCCCCATAACCCCATATCCCATTATTAATCATCCTACATGTGTTTTTCTGACTTCCATTTAAGCGTGCGCATCTATTCCATTCCTCTTAACTATTCTATGTAGTTGCAAGTTCCACATTCACACCACCCTCTCAGAAAATAATTTTCTTTATTAGTATAGTTTTTAAAAAATTCTTTCTTGCGATGTGGGTGTCACTGCCGTTTGTTACTCATTCCCAATTGGCCTTGAACTTAATGACTTGCAAGTCCATTTCAGAGGGGAGGTTAAGAGCCGTGGGTCTGGATTCACACGTAGGCCACGCCAGGTAAGGATGGCAGATTTCCTTCCCTAAAGGACATTAGTGAACCAGATGTTTTTTTTTTTACAGCAAACGGTGATGGTTGGCACGGTCACCATTACTGAGACTAACTTCATATTCCAGATTGATTCATTGAATTTAAATTGCACCAGGTGCCGTGATGGGATTCGAACCCATGTTCCCAGGGCATTAGCCTGTACCTCAGGTTTAGCCGTCAAGGGTGACTAGTCTCACAATGTGAAGATGCCATCGTTGGACTAGGGTGGGCACAGTAAGAAGTCTCACAACACCAGGTTAAAGTCCAACAGGTTTATTTGGAATCACTAGCTTTCGGAGCACAGCTCCTTCACCAGTTCAGTCACTCACCTGATGCAGGAGGTACTACTTTCACACGATGACAAATGATTTGTTCTTGCTTAAAGGCAGAAGTGGGGGCTGGTGTTCTCATTCCACGGAGATGGAAAACAGGAGGCAGGAGATTGACTGGGAAGAATCTTCTGCTGATGGATGATTTACAGAAATTGGGAATATTTCCAGATCCCGATCCTGCAGGGGTCTGCGGTGCACCCCCTGAAGCAATCTCATTATCTGCCGTCCAATAAAGAGTAGGTTGGGTTCCTGTTGCTGCAGGTCCTGTAACTCTTAACAGCAAACACATCCTGACCGGTAGCAGTTTCTCCCTATCTATTCCGCTCAGACCCCTCGAGCCTCTATCAGATCTCCTCTCAACCATCTCTTCTCTACTCAGGACAGGCCCAGCTTCTCCAATCTATCCACGTAACTGAAGTGTTTCATCCCTGCAACCATTCTCATAAATCTTTTCTCTAATGCCTTTGCATCCTTCATTAAGTATGGTGCTCAGAATTGACATGCAACAGTTCTACATTTAAGAGTCAGAAATCAAAGAGATGAGATAATGAAAAGATAACTTCAAAGATTAAGCTAATCCTTTGCATCAAACTTTCAAGCCTGCTCTTTGTTCTTTCCTTTTGAATTTCATATCCCTGTGGGAACTATAATAATTAATATTGCTTCTTGGAAAATTCAGACAGACTTTCTCTCTCTTCCAGGTGACTGGTTTCTTCCAGCAATGAAACTTCAAATTGACTCTTGGTTTTTAACAAGAACGTTCATTTTGTTTTTAAATCCCCAAATAGAGTTAATGGGGCCTCCAAGATTTTGAATATCTGACCGTTCAGTTTTAAATTGAAACTGTTAATCAACAGGAACAACAACACCTTGGATTTATGGTAATGCCTTCAATGTAGTAATCTGTCCAGTGATTCTGGAGCACTATAAAGCAACATTTGACAGCGAGCTGCATAAGGAGACACCAAGGCGATTGACCAATACCAAAGAGGTGGTTTCAAGGAGCGTCTGAAAAAAAATGACAGAGAGGCGGGAGGTTTCGGTTGGGAACCCTGAGCTTAGAGCCCAGATACCTGAAGGCAAGGCTGCCAAACTCAACCAATCATTATGAATGTTGTGTAAGTTTGAATTATTGGTCTATATTTGCACAAACCATTGAAGGTGGCCCCGGGACGTTGAGAAAGTGCTCAACAGCACATTTGGGATTCTGGGCTTCATAACTAAAGGCACAGAGTTAAAGAGCATGCAAATTGTGTTGGCCATTTATAAAGCACTGTTTCTGCTTCTGCTGGAGGACTGCCTCTCGTTTTGGGCACCGCACTTCAGGAATAATTTAAAGGTTTCGTAGAGGGCACAATAAGATCCACCAGAATGGGCCTAGGGGATGAGGGACTTCACTTACTTGGATAGATTGGGGAAGCTGGGAATGGTCTCCCTGGAGAAATCTGAGAGAGAGGGGCTCAGAATCATGAGGGGCTTCGACAGAGGAGGTGGGGACAAAATGTTCCCATTGGCCGAAGGGTCGAAAATGAGGGTGGTGGAGACTGATACAACTGTGGCTTTCAAAAGGGAATTGGAGAAGCACCTGAAGGGAAGGAATTTGCAGAGTGTCTGGCAAGGTGTGGGGTGGATGGGGCGAGCTGAGTCATTTTGCAGAGGGCTAGTATGGACACAATGGGCCAAAAGGCCTCCGTCTGCACTGTAACCATTGTATGATTCGTTGGTTCTCGAACACGTAACTGCCGCACTGTTTCGGGGAAGGATTGTCCTAGCAACCTAATTTGTAGTCATTTCATAATATCTGCTGCTGTGACTGGATTCATAAGAGCAGGCACTAAATTAAAACCAGATAATAACGCTTAATTTCAATCATTTCCCCAAACAGCAATCAGAGACAGGAGACTCGTGTCCCATCTGTCGGGACTGGTGATTGATACATTCTCATAACCCTATCCTCATTAGAAAGCTTTCTCTTATAAAATGATAATCTGAATTGGGAGTCTATTGGATGACCATTATTCTGCAAATTTGATGTTCTGTTTGTGAGGCACATGATTAGGAAATAAGGGAATTTTTGTGTCAGAAGGGAGACATGAGAAAGAGGTTGACTGAGTAAGCAGAGAAAGATTTATTACGCCAGGCTAAAATTTACTTATACAGTATGAGTTGTTGTCATTTGCAATAGGCAGAGCTTGGTTCTGTTGGGCCTAGGTTTGTTCAAACCGCAACAGGCAATTTGCAAAGCCTTTTGCACATCCCCAATTGGTCAATTTCCTCTGAACAAAAACATCTCAAGGTGCATCATGGTGGTGCTATCCAGCAAAATCTAATACCGACTCACATGAGGAGCAGGTAGCAAAAACGTTGTCAGAGGTTGCTTTTAAGGAGCTTTGAAGGAAGGAAGAAACGGCTCAGAGATTGAGGGAGTGAACTCCGGAGCTTAAGACCCAGTTACCTGAATGCATGGCTGCCAGAAGGCGGAGAATGAAAGTGGGAATAAACTGGCAAGCGGCTTTGGAAAGACACAGAGATCTTGGTGGTGGAAAAATCGAGAGTGTCCAACAGGTCAGAATTAGAGGAGCAGAGCTATCTCAGAGAGTTGTGGGGCGGCACAGTGGTTATCACAGCTACCTCACAGTGCCAGGGACCCGGGTTCTGAGGATGTAACTAGTAGTTGATGTGGGGGAACCAGTGGATGTGGTTTATTTAGATTTTCAGAAGGCTCTTGACAAAGTTCTGCCTAAGAGATTAGTGTGTAAAATTTAAGCATGGGATTCGGGGTAGTGTATTGAGATGGTTTGATAACGGGTTGGCAGACAGGAAACAAAGGTCAGGAATTAATGGGTCCTTTTCAAATTGGCAGGCAGTGACTAGTGGGATATTGAAGGGATCGGTGCTGGGACCCCAGCGATACACATTATATATTAATGATTTAGAGGAGGGAACAAACTGTAATATCTCCTAATTTGCAGATGACACAAAGTTTGGTGGAAGGGTGAGCTGTGAGGAGGATGCAGATACCTTCAGTGTGATTTGGACAAGTTGAATGAGTGGGCAAATGCATGACAGATGCAGTGTAATGTGGATAAATGTGAGGTTATCCACTTTGGTAGCAAAAACAGGAAGGTAGGCTATTTTCTGAATGGCCATAAATTAGGAGAGAGGAATTTGAAACGAGACTTGGGTGTCCTCGCACACCAGTTGCTGAAGGTAAGCATTCAGATGCAGTCGGGGTAAATAAGGCAAATGGTATGCTGGCCTTCATAGCGAGTGGATTTGAGTACAGGAGCAGGCATGTCTTGGTGCAATTCTACAGGGCCTTGGTGAGGCCACACATTGAATATTGTGTGCACTTTCCGTCTCCTTATCTGAGGAAGGATGTTCTTGCTACAGAGGGAGTGCAGTGAAGGTTTACCAGACTGAATCCTGGGATGGCAGGTCAGACGTATGAGGAGACTGAGTCAATTAGGATTGAATTTGCTGTAATTAAGAAGAATGTGGCGGGATCTCATAGAAACCTATAAAATTCTAACAGAATCCCATAGGGTAGATGCAAGAAGGATGTTCCAGATGGTGGCTGTGTTCAGAACCAGGGGTCAAGTCTGAGGATACAGGGGAGACCATTTAGGACAGAGGAGAGATCTCTTCACCCAGGGTGTAGTCGGCCTGTGAAATTCGTTACCACACAAAATAGTTGAGGCCAAAACATTGCATAATATCAGGAAGGAGTTAGATATAGCACTTGGGGCGAAGGGGATCAAAGGATATGGGGGGGAAGGCGGGATTAGGCTATTGAGTTGGACCATCAGCAATGGTCATAATGAATGGTAGTATAGGCTCAAAGGGCTGAATGGCCTCCTTCTGCTCCTATTTTCTACGTTCCTATATAAGAGGCCATAGAGAGTAGGTTTGATAGTACTTGATGAGGTCCAACTGGATTTGGCGATGGATGGCTAAACCAGTTGTCCACCATATGCTTCCACATCGGTGACTTAGGAATTACACTTGATATGACATTCCTCCATTGACTATGTCAAAGCAGAAATGATCTCTTTTATGTTAAGGCTCTGGTAAAATAATAGAGGGAAATGATGTGAGCCTGTTCCATTATTTCAGCTACGCCGAAATGCGCTGTTGATCCATATTGAGTCCGTCGCACAGGGTCAGTACATCACATTGTCACCACAATTAAGCAAATTATTAGCTCTGAGAAGAATGTATCCAATATCCATTAATCCGTACTATTTCTGAATTAAAGAATAGCATCAAGCCTTGGCTCCAATCATTAGGCAGTAATGATTCATCCCAAAGCATCTCAATTTGGGAAGGAACAAAAACTCAGAAACTACATCAGCAAGTCAGCCATTATTTACCATTATCCTTAATCTGAATTTGACTAGAATCAGAGAAGTCATAGAATCATAGAAGTTACAGTACAGAAGGAGGCCATTCGGCCCATCAAGTCTGCACCGGCTCTTGGAAACAGCACCCTACCCAAGCCCACACCTCCACCCTATCCCCATAACCCAATAACCCCACCCAACACTAAGGGCAATTTTGGACACTAAGGGCAATTTATCATGGCCAGTCCACCTAACCTGCACATCTTTGGACTGTGGGAGGAAACCGGGCACCCGAAGGAAACCAACGCACACACGGGGAGAACGTACAGATCCCGCGCAGTCAGTGACCCAAGCTGGGAATCGAACCTGGGACCCTGGAGCTGTGAAGCAATTGTGCTAACCACTATGCTACCGTGCTGCCCTAGATCTCAGTCTGTTTTCTTTCAAAATGCTGTAAGTGTGATTTTTTTTCCAATTTGTCCCAGCCACACTAGAAATAGATTTCTATCCCTCCTTTCCCTTGCCAGTCATATCTTTTAAGTTTGACCTTGTCTGATGATTGTGAATTCAAAGCACTGAGTGGCTGAATACACCCATTGGTGTGGGTCTTAAATTATCCAGAATGGATAGTCTCAGCTTTGATCCCTGCTCTTTGCAATGTTATCTAATCCCAATCAAGAAGACAATTAAGGAGCTATAAGGAGGGTCCTGAGCCTCTCCCCCTCGAAAGGAGGTGCAAACAGATTCTTTGAATATCTTTGCGGCTGAACTAGGTATATTATTGATTAACGAAGAGGGTGAAAGGTTATCGGGAGTCGTCAGAAATGTGGCGTTGAGATTAGAATCCGATCAGCCGTAGTCTTATTGAATGGCGGAGCAGGCTCGAGGGGCCGAGTGGCCTCCTCCTGCTCCTACTTCATATTTTCGCATCATTCCTTCAAAGATTATTCACTCCATTCTTATTTAGTTCATCTTTCGGCTGCACCTCTCAAACCATCCGTCTAGATGGACAAAAGGCAGTCAGTACACGAGAACACCATCATTTCCAAATCCCCTTCCAAGTCACGCGCTGTCCCAAGTTGGAAATATATTGTCATTCCTTCATTGTCAGTGGGTCAAAATCCTGGAACTCTCCCCATTGTGGGTGTACTTATCCCACATAAACAGCAGCGGTTCAAGAAGATCCATCACCACATTCTCTAGGGTAACTAGGGAGGACACTAAGGGCTGGATTCACCGTTTTGGAGGCTAAGTCTGACGCCGGCGTGGGAACTATGGCGATTTACGATGCAAAAAATCGGCGCCGAACGCTCACCGATCCTGCGACCGGTGAGGGGCCAGAAACCGCGCCGGATAAAACACCCAACTCTCACGACAAAAACGGCTGGAGAATGGCTGGGTCTGTGACGCGCATGCGCACGGTGACATCCTGCAACGGTAGCGCCGTAGAACATGGCGCCGGCCGTGCGCGAACCCGACCGGCCAAATACCGTCCCACAGGACAACCCCTGGCCACCCCCCACCAGTCCCCCCAGCCCTCGCGGAAGCCACCCGCCCCCCGGCCAGCAGCACGGCTCCCGCCCGACTGTGGCGGCGCCGGACACAGTCCATGGCCGCCGCGCCGGGTTCCCGACCGCTGAGACCACACGTCAACCGCGTGGTCGGGAACTCGGCCCATCGGGGACGGAGCATCGAGGGGGGGCCTTCAGGTGACGCGCTAACCCCGTTCCAACAGCGTGTGGCGCGCGACGCGATGACGCCATTTCGGAGAGGGCGGATGATAAAAAAACCAGCGCCGCCCCCGATTTGGATGTCTGAAAGGATTCTCCGCCCGCTCGCCGATTATGATATCAGCGTCGGGAAACAGTGAAGCCCCCCCCCTTAAATATCCACCTTTCCAGTGACATTGAACGAATTAATACAGAAATCCTGGCTTATCGGCCTTGTTTTTATGGCCGTTGATGGGATTTTCAGTTGAAATTTCCAGACCTCTGCTTTGAAGAACTGGAGAAATGCTGCCAACTAAACTAGTAAAGTCTAGTGCCTCTAACACGTTGATGGTGGCAATGGGAGCGTTAGCTCCAAATGTAACAACTGCAGCACAATTTCTTCACCGTTGAAGGTTTTGATTTCAATAAGAAATAACAACATTGCCGGAACATGACCGTGAGATCACACCCTCCCTTATTCATTGTCAGAGCAGATATTGTAGACCACCAAGTGCCGTTGCTGGAGTCTCCTATTCTTTCCTCATAGCCCTCATTCCCTATATTGCATTCCGCACAACATGGGGGATCCTCCGGCCCCCCGTCCGCCTGTTTCTCAGGAGGGCGCCGTTCGCTGGCGGCGTGATTCGATCTTCCCGCTGCCTGCCAATGGGATTTCCCACTGTGACCACCACACACCCGGGGGAAGCCTGCGGGTGGGGTGTGCTGCCGGTGGGAAAAGTGAATCGCAATGGCTGGAGAATTCCGGCCAATAACTTCCAAATCAGCTCCTTCCCTGCAATTAACATCCTTCTATGGGCAGCAGGGTAGCACAGTGGTTAGCACTGTTGCTTCACAGAGCCAGTGTTCCGGGTTCAATTCCCGCTTGGGTCACTGTCTGTGCGGAATCTGCGCACGTTCTCCCCGTGTCTGCGTGGGTTTCCTCCGGGTGCTCTGGTTTCCTCCCACAAGTCCCGAAAGACGTGCTGTTAGGTGAATTGGACATTCTGAATTCTCCCTCTGTGTACCCAAACAGGTGCTGGAATGTGGCGACTAGGGGCTTTTCACAGTAACTTCATTGCAGTGTTAATGTAAGCCTACTTGTGACAATAAAGATTATTATTAATATAAAACAGAAACATCCAAACCTCTCATTTCAGCGTAGCAGCCTTTACAGCCCAAGGATATAGGCACTTTACATGAAGAATAGGTGAACTAAATTAAAATATTATTAAAATGCCTTCCCTCTAACACCTTCTTTTCCAAAAGACCACGAGGCTCTCCCGTATCAAGTTGCAAACAGCAATATCCATAAATATGAGCTTGTCCTGGCTTTATATCACAAGTTTTTGTATTTGGCATGGATCAGCTGCTGGGTAGATCTCATTGCAATTTAAGGCGCATGCACTGTCCTTTCAATCTGAGAGTGTGCTGGAGGTTAGAACAGCCTTACAACTGGAATTGTCAATTAACAGTATTCCGATCACCGTAACCCCATTTTGGATCCTCTGTTTAAATTATGTCTGATAACACCTATTACTGGAGGTGCTTTTTCATTTGAGGTCACTACAAACTTCAAAAATATTAGATACATGTTGGACCCGTGTTGTCAGCGACACATCCAGATTCCATCTCAATGGTGCTGGTCCCTTCAATAAGAATCAAACGTTATTTCTCTCAAATTCAATCCTGCCTTAAAGCTCAACTTAACTTCTTGATACATTCACATGGCGAGAGTAGAGAATTCCGCCGGCAGTGAACGGCACGTCAAATTCTCTGTCCTCGCTAGCAGCGGCACGGGGCCAGACTCGCAACGGAGTATCCCGGCCCCTATATCCAGTCCTGCCTCAATACTTCCCCCCGCCCTGCCCTCTCCTGGTACCTTCCAGTCCTAACTCAAAATTACCCACAGCCTCTCTGACACCAGGGCCACCTGACACGGTTCTGCCTCCATACTTCCCTTAATGCTTAGACACATGCCCTCATACCCATCCCTAAACAGACTTGTATTCCACCTTGCCACCTTCCTACCCATCCCTGAGCTCACCCCCATTGTACAGGATAATAATATTTAAATACACAATTAAGGGTCTTGTTATCAAGTCAATTGACCCTGAGAATACGCTTCCCACACCATTAAACATTTGGCGTGGGCAGCAGACTGGGAGGAGGAAGCCCAGTTTTTTTGGGGGGTGGGGGCTCCTCTCTTCACCGGCAGTCCAGGCAGCCGCCAGCGACACTTAGCTGGAGCTGCCAGGACTGATTTTGTTCTCATAAAATATACTTTATTCATAAAATCTATCAATCTATCTATGTTTAGCACAGGGCTAAATCGCTGGCTTCGAAAGCAGACCAAGGCAGGCCAGCAGCATGGTTCAATTCCCGTACCAGCCTCCCTGAACAGGCGCCGGAATGTGGCGACTAGGGGCTTTTCACAGTAACTTCATTTGAAGCCTACTTGTGGCAATAAGCGATTTTCATTCATTTCATTTCATAAACATTACAGAACATTTCGAATTGTCTTGACTGTACATTTCCATCAGAGTTACACATTCCCTTGACTTTCTTCCATTCATGCAGCTGCTGGTCAATTGGATTATCCGGCGATGGAATCTTCTCCCTGAACCCTTCCGCCATCTACCTCTGTCTCTTCCTCCATTAAGATGCTGCTGAAATCCTACCTCTTTGCTAATCTTTTGGTTGCCTGTCCGAATCTCTCCATTTGTGGCTGGCTGGTAAACATTTTTTGATAATGCCCCTGAAAATGCCTTGGGATGTTTGACTACATCAAAGGTCCTATATAAATGCAAGCTGCTGTTTTTGTAGACCTCGTGCAACATACGTCCGTGTCTATGCAATCTCCTATACAAGCTTCAACCAAGCAAAGGGGCCGAAGAGGAATTTTCCATGTTTTTTTCATAATTGGATTGGGTCTTTAACCGGATTGTCGCCTCTCCTGGGAGGTTTGGGTAGGTGAGGAGTCTATCGGGCTGATTCTCCGGCCGCGTTGCGCCTGCCGCTAATCCCGCTACATTGGGAGAATAGTGAGAGAGCCCCCAGACACGGTTTGCGCCGGCCGGCACACTTTACACCATGTTCCCGGTCCGCTGCAGCAGACGTAACCGAGTGGATGGCCCCGATTAGCATATTTAACTGTGTTGGGTCGGTTTGAGGTTGGATCCTCCCAGATCCCGGTATTCACCCGCCAGCCGGCGCAACGTAAAGCTAGCGGGAATCCTGACTGGTCTCCACCACACTGGACACCAGGCTTGATGACCACGCCGGGAGGCTCTGAGGACACTGCTGCCACTGAGTGGTTGGGGACATGGCAGGGCGGTGCCATTGCACTACCGCCTGGAGTCCTAGAAGTGCCAACCTGGTGCCAGGTTGGCACTGCCAGGGGACCTGGTGGGGGCTGAAAGGAGACTGGGACTGAAGGGAGTGGGGTCTGAAAGAGGGCAGGGCATGGGGGGGGGGTATGAAGGGGAGGGCATGAAGGAGGGTGCTGATGGGATGTGCGCTGGTACTGCCGATTGAGGGTGGGGTGGTGCTGATGCTGGTGAGAAGGTGGGGGGGGGGCTGGAGGGAAGCCCATTGGGAGGGCCCCGATGCCAGCAATCGTTGAGGAAGTGGGGGGAGGGGGGGTTGATGGGGATTGGGACACTGAAGCCCCAATTCCAGCGATGGTGGTGAGGTGGAGGGGTGGGGGGCGGGGGGGGGGGGCATCCCTTACAGACACTTTGAGATTGGGGCGTCCTTTAAAAATGGCGTCCTGATCTCTGAAGCCGGATTGCCGGTATGTTGAGGCCCCGCCCACCTCAGTGCCAGTGCAAATACCCCCCCCCCCCCCCACTGCCAAAATAATTGCCATCTAGATCGCACTGAACCACCTGCCCGGAATCGCACCTTGTTTCCCGCCGGAGTTCACACTTGGAGGGTTTTTGGTAGCACTGCGCCCTCTATTGTGATGCACCGGGGATTACAGCTACACGGGGCTCAGTGGCTCTTTAATTTCCAGTCTGACATACATTTACAAAAGCAAAATATTGCGGATGCTGGAAACCTGAAATAAGAAAAAGCTGGAAAACCCCAGCGGGCCAGGCAGGGTCTGTGGAGAGAGCCCCTCCCGGGTCAACGGAAGGTCAATGTGGAGGTCGAGAGATGAAATAACGTAAGATTCTGTGATGCAACAGCCGAAGAGAATGTTCACAGTTATAGTAAAGAAACCAAATGTTGTGCCCAACCCACAAAGGAAAAACGTTCGGACCAGTATTCTTATTATCCTGTTTAATCGTTTTCTCCTTCTGGGAAATGAGGCATTAAAATGCATCGGAATGAAACATGGAGACTCTAATGCGAGAAACAAGGTGAAGAATCTGACCCAGTGAAACACAAATGAAGGGGAAAAAACACATTATGATCAAAAGCTTTTGGACTCAATGTTGAGTCCAGAAGGCTGTAGAGTGCGGAGGCTAAAGAAAGGGGCGGTATTCTCTCTTCCCCCCCCCCCCCGGGCCGGGTGGGAGAATCGCCGGGGCGCCGCGCGAATCGCGTGACCCCCGCACGCGATTCTCCCCCCAAACCAGCGCCGCGCGAATTGCGCCGGGCCGCTCGGAGAATTGCCACAAACATCGATCGGGGATTCTCCGGCCCGGGTGGGCCGAGCGGCCGTGCATAAACGGCCTAGTACCGCCGGCGCCATTAACGTCTGGTCGCTGCCGGTGGCTACTCGTCGCGAAGCCTTGGGGAGCGGCCTGTGGGGGGTGGGGGGGCTCCGTTCCTGGGGGGGGGGGGGGCCTCCGATGGGGTCTGGCCCGCAATCGGGGCTCACCGATCGGCGGGCCGGCCTCTCCCCACCCCCCCCCCCCCCCCCCCCCCCCCCGGGCCTATCTCCTTGCGTGGCCGGCCCGAGATCCCCGGCGCCATGTTGGTGAGGGGCCGGTGTGCTCCGCGAGGTTACCGCGCATGCGATGGTTGCCGCCGGCCCAACTGCGCATGTGCGGAACCCAAGGCGCCACGTCTCTGACGCCACGCCGAGGCGCCCCCCCCGTCCGTACATCACGCGATGCCCCTGCCAGCCCCACGGAGGGGGGGGATTATGGGTCTGGGAACGGGTGCCGGTGCCGGAGTAAAACACTCCGGTTTTTACTCCAGTGTCGGCACTTAGACTCCCGTTGGGAGAATCCCGCCCAAGGTGCCGTTCCTCGAGCTCCTCCATTGTTCTTCCTCCCCCCACCCGCCCCCTTCTACTGGCTTAAAAGCGTTTATGTTTCTATCTCTCTTTAGTTCGTCGACCAGAGAAATGTTAACAGCCTTTCCGTCCACAGATGCTGCCTGATCCGCTGACTTTCTTCAGCACATTTGTTCATATTCAAATGGAATCCCTACAGAAGGAGGACAATCGGCCCATCGATTCCGCACCGTCCCTCTGAAATAACAAACTGCCTGTGCCTAATCCTCCACACTAAACCCGCAACCTCTCCTCGGGGCAATTTAACATATCCAATCCACCTAACCTGCACATCTTTCAACTGTGGGAGGAAACCGGAGCATCCGGAGGAAACCCACGCACACACGGGGAGAAGGAGCAAACTCTACACAGTCGTCCAAGGCTGGAATTGAACCTGGGTCCCTGGTGCTGTGAGGCAGCAGTGCTAACCACTGTGCCACCCACCTTTATTCATTGTTCTCTATGGCACACCTTACCCATCCCCTTTTGTCCACGTGCATATGTTAAGGCAACACAATTGTGCTCTCTCATACTGCCTCCTCCAGGAGATCAATTCACCTTGAGACACATTCCTCTTTTAGTTAACCAGCAATAGAGTACGGTATTGGGCACAGCTGCCCCTGGTACAATACAGTCACATGCTTACCACTGGGCAATGCCAAGGTTATTTCTGTGTCTGGTCTCGCTGCCAATTTTTGCACATGTCGTGTCTGTATACCTGTCAGTGCGTCAGAGTATGTTCCCTGCAGAACTGTGCTTGTGTGGATTTTGCAAAGATTTTTCTTCAATCATCTTTTGTTTCTTCCAGGAAATTCCCTCCGTATAAGGGAAATCCCCTTTACCGCAAAGGGCTGAATTCCTGCAGAAACCTCCATCTCCCTGAATATTAGACGTTAGCAACTTCACATTTCCTGTGTAACATGAAGCCAGGTCCACACAAATGTCCTTTGGCATCTCAGAAGCCCTTTACTAAAATGTGTTGCTTTGAACACCAGCAGCTGGGTTCGGCCTGCTTTCCATTTCAAAGTAGGGTACAAGTAGAGATGACCTTCAACTGGGGGGATGGACTTCAGTGGGAGTGTAAGAGGTTCCACGGGGATGGAGTTTAATGGGCAGCTAGAGTAATAGAGGGCTATAGACTTTGATGTAAGGTAGACGCCCAGGCAGATGTACTGCAATGGAAGAGTGTGGATCTGATAGGGATGGCTTGAAAGCCTATTTTTTTAACTGGTGCCTTATCTTAAATAACGTGGAATTCCTACAGTGCAGAAGGAGGCTATTGGCCCATTGAGTCTGTACCGACCCTCTGAAAAAGCACCCTATCTAGGCCCACTCCCCCGCTCTATCTCCGGAACCCCATAACCCCACCTAACCTACACATCTTTGTACACAAAGGGGCCATTTATCATGGCGAATCCACCTAACTTCACATCTTTGGACTGTGGGAGGAAACTGGAGCACCCGGAGGAAACCCACGCAGACACGGGGAGAACAAGGTCAAAATTGAACCTGGGTTCCTGGCGCTGTGAGGTAGCAGTGCTAAACTGTGCCACCATGCCGCATTAAACTTTGTGCTGGAAATTGAAGCGGTAATGGGTGTGAGAACGCGAGTATTTACCGCCCTTAATTTTCCACTGTTAAAAGGCACAGTAAGAAAAAGATAGAAAAGGCATGGGACGAGAAATGACAGAATCTGTTCTAATTACCTTGCCCGTTTGGAGAAATGGTGCAGACCCAATGGGCCGAATGGCCTCCTTCTGCACTGTAGGGATTCTATGGATTCCATGTGCCTACACAGACACGTGGGGTGAAATTCTCCCCAAACGGCGCGATGTCCGCTGACTGGCGCCCAAAACGGCGCCAATCAGACGGGCATCGCGCCGCCCCAAAGGTGCGGAATGCTCCGCATCTTTGGGGGCCGAGCCCCAACATTGAGGGGCTAGGCCGACGCCGGAGGGATTTCCGCCCCGCCAGCTGGCGGAAACGGCCTTTGTTGCCCCGCCAGCTGGCGTGGAAATGACATGTCGGGGCGGCGCATGCACGGGAGCGTTAGCGGCCGCTGACAGTTTCCCGCGCATGCGCAGTGGGGAGAGTCTCTTCCGCCTCCGCCATGGTGGAGACCATGGCGGAGGCGGAAGGGAAAGAGTGCCCCCACGGCACAGGCCCGCCCGCGGATCGGTGGGCCCCGATCGTGGGCCAGGCCACCGTGGGGGCACCCCCTGGGGTCAGATCGCCCCGCGCCCCCCCCAGGACCCCGGAGCAAGCCCACGCCACCTTGTCCCGCCGGTAAATATGTACTCTAATTTACGCCGGCAGGACAGGCAATTTATCGGCGGGACTTCAGCCCATCCGGGCCGGAGAATCCAGCTGGGGGGCCCGCCAAACGGCGGGGCCCGATTCCCGCCCCCGCCGAATATCCGGTACCTGAGACTTCGGCAACCGGCGGGGGCGGGATTCACGGCGGCCAACGGCCATTCTCCGACCCGCTGGGGGGTCGGAGAATGACGCCCATGGTCTCAATAACTGGCATTTAAAGCAGACCAAAGCAGGCCAGCAGCACGGGTTCAATTCCCGTACCAGCCTCCCCGAACAGGCCCTGGAAATGTGGTGACTAGGGGCTTTTCACAGTAACCTCGGGCGAGATTCTCCCATGCCGCGCCGTATGGGAGAATCGCCATTCGTGCCATTTTTTCCCACGGCGCCAGTCCGACGCCGGCAGGCAATTCTCCGAGGAGCGGAGAATCGGCGGCATTTGCGCCGGCGTGTTTGCCGCCGCGCCGGTCACGGGCCTCTGTTCGCGGCCGGGCCGCCGATTCGAGCGGCCGCGCGGAAACGGCAGAGTCCCGCCGGCGCCTTTCACCCCTGGTCGCTGCCGGCGGGAACTCTGCGCGAAGGGTCGGGGGGCAGCCTGTGGGGCGGGGAAATGCGCTCCATCCCCGGGGGTGGGTCCTCCGATTGTGTCTGGCCCACGACCGGGGCCCACCGATCGGCGGGCCGGCCTCCCCCCCCCCCCCGGGCCTACTTTGTTGCGCTTCCGGCCCCAGAACCCCTGCGCCATGTTGCGTCGGGGCCGGAGCGTTCCGTGAGCCTACCGTGCATGCGCGGGTTGGCGCCGCCCCCAGTCCGTGCCACGTGTAAGGCTGGAGCGGCGTGAACCGCTCCAGCGCCGTGGGCCAGAATCTCTACTGCCCGCGTCCGTTTTGCGCCGTCATGAATCGCGACGGCGTTCGCGACGGCGCGGACACTTAGCCCCGCGATCGGTGAATCGCGCCCCTCATTTGAAGCCTGCTTGCGACAATAAGCGAATTTCATTTTTCATTTCATTTTTTAACACCGCACAATTGCAGCTTGACAATTCTGAAAACTGTAGTTTGTTTCCAAAGATGCCCAAATGGGTCCCAGGCAGAGAGTCCGTCTCCAGGAGATAGCTTTAGCCTTTACCTGGAGAGTAATACAAACACATCGAGCTCTCTGGCCAGTGGGTGATGCAGAGCAGGCAGCATAACCCCTACAAGCTTCGAATTGCTCCATCTGAGTCTCAGTCTCGTCTGTGGAAGATGACAAGTGTACCTGTATAGTATATTTTACTTATCGTTGTCAGGCTGCATACTCACAGGGTATTCCATGTTCACATATTTCCTGAGTGAGTCGTTTTTTGTCTGCACATTTAAGGATTGAAAATTGAGTTTACGATGCCTTTGGCTTTCCGGCCAAGGACATTTTGCGCAGCATTTTACTGTAGAAACCATTTTCTCATTCGACGGGCTACAATAGCAGTCCGATCGACTTCAGCTGACAGGGTCAATAAACAAGTAAATAAATGGATTCTGCGTCGGGAGCGGGGCAGAAATGGAGCGCTGAGCATCACTTGTCTGGGCACATACGACAAGTTCAGTGCCTTTAAACATCATCGCAACTTTTTTCTGCTTTGCAAGTGTAAGGAAATAAAATGATTACATTTTCAAAAGTACCTTACACAACCTAAGGATGTCCCAAAGTGTTTTGCAGCCAGTCAAGTACTTTTGAAGTGCCGTCCTTTGCTCTCCTCTCTCCCAAAGCAATAAAAAGTTGGCCAACCATGCCGTTATCAAGCTGTTGCTCCCTCTTGTGTCATATCCTTGAATAAAGCACACTGGGCTAGCAAGATCCCCAAATGCACATAGCTGCTGCTTGTGGGCTCCTTGCACAAGGTGATGGCTGTATTTGCAAACGTGAAAACAGAACTTTAATTAATTTGGGAGCCGGAATTCTAAATGAGGGGGAAGGCGGGGGTGGGCAGAATTGGGATCTGGCAGGCGAAGGAGGAGAAGGTAAAAGTCCAGGGATCCTGACAGCATGTATCCTGCATGATTTGAACAATTTCAATATCCCTCTTGCCCCCGCCCCCCTCCGGTCAGTTTCCTGGCCGAAACCAGAAGGAAGCAGAGGAACAGCAAGAGGCTGCGACGGGGGAACTGGGATACCAACTGCTGAGCCTATCAAGTTCGGCACGGGGAGAATGAGTCTCACAATTGGACTTGGTGGGGGTGTGGGAGGGGGCAGGGGAGGTCGGGGTTCTAGCTAAAGTCTAGGCAAAGAATCATAGGACAGTGGAGCACAGAAAGAGCCCATTCAGCCCATTCTGTCTGCACTGGCCCAGTTAGTCCCACTCCCCTGCTCTTTCCGCTTCAAGCATTTAATCAAGTTGCCTTTAAAGTCTTTTATTGAATCTATTTCGACCGTCCGACTAGGCAGACCATTCCAAATCCCAGTATCAGCTCTGTTTTTGTTTGCCTGCACCTTAAATCTCCCTCTTCCCATCAAACCTTCTGGCACTGAAAACAGTTCCTCTGTATTCATGCCATCTAAACCCGCCATGGCTTTAAACACAAGGCCTAAACTTTCATCTTCAGGCCCAGTGGTGCACTCTTAGCCAACATTTAACCATCAACCAAGAATACTGAGACAGATCATCTGGTCATTATTGTTGCTTGTGGGAGCTTTGCCGCCACGATTCCCACACTGCAATAATGACCACTTACTGCCAGTATTTACAATCAATTGACCATTTTCATTATATTACGTTTCCTACATTATGACAGCGAGCACACTTCAATCGTACTTCAATGGCTGGAAAATGCTATAAGAGGCCCTGAAGACGTGAAAGGCACACTATAAAAGCAAGCCTTTCCTTTCTCCTTGCTGAAGAAAGAAGTGATGGCAAGGGAACAATCTGATTGCTTAGGTTAGAGGACCACTAAAGAATAAAGGAGGCGAGCAGCTTCTAACTATCACACCCTGTGGACTTATTGCAGCCCAGGAATCGGTGCAGTGTATCCATAGTTTTTGTGTGAAGGGTTTTTCCTGTACTTGGGATGAATTTCTGTATTGATTTGACTATCAGCGCAGTGGGGTGGCTGTTATTTCGTCCCACATCATCCACTTGCAATAATGTGTGGAAATTGCAGGTTTAATTGAGACACTGGGCACGATCTGCTGGCGCGTTTTGTCCGAACCAGGGTGCAACACGGCTGGTAGATGTTGGGAGTGGCCTGCTCCGGGATTTACCCGGCTCGCCGTGCCTCGCAAGATCTAACGGGATCCCGTGAGATGTCGCGATTTAGATCCCGCCCATTGACAAATCTGCATATTTGAGTCATTAACTAGTCTCACTCTAATATGCACTCCCGTGGTCTACCTGAGGCTTTGGGAGCACCGTTCAGTACTGGTCCCTTCGAACGGTGACCAGGGGATTTCCCAGGGGTTCTGACCCTACGCCACAGCAGTCACCCGGGCCATCTTCAAATTTATCTGGAGATCCAAGATGGACCGTGTCCGAAGGGACACTATGTACAAACCTCTGGAGAAGGGAGGGAGAAACGTACCCAACGCCTCCCTCATCCTGTTGGCCACCTTTGTGTCCAGCTGCATCAAGCTGTGTGTGGACCCCCGGTATGCAAACACCAAGTGTCACTACATAGTGAGGTTCTACCTGTCCCCGGTGTTACGAAGGATGGGCCTGGCCTCATTGCCGCGGAACGCTCCAAGTAGTTGGACCGTACCGTACCACCTGTCCTTCGTGGAAAAGTTTTTGAAGAAAAACACCTTTGACCACAAGGCAATGAAGCCGTGGTCAGCACGTAATGTCCTCGAGGCCCTCAGGGAAAAGGAGACTGTGGAGGACGTTGGACGGTTCCCTGAGCAGACTGTCAGAGTCATCTGGCAGAACGCCTCATCACCAGAACTTACAAACAAGCACCAAGACCTAGCTTGGCTGGAAGTGAGAAGGGCCCTCCCCGTCAGATTCTTCATGTACACCTGAAGGCTCAGCGCCGTTGCACGCTATACCTCGGAGTGGCTGTGGGGGAAATGAGACGGTTGCCCACCTCCTTGTGGAATGTGCCTTTGCAAAGAAGGTCTGGAGAGAGATGCAGTGGTATTTGTCAAGGTTCATCCCGAGCAGCTCTGTGACACAGGACTCTGTGCTCTACGGACTGTTTCCAGGGACACACACCGAGACAAACATCAACTGCTGCTGGAAGGTCATCAACTCGGTGAAAGACACTCTTTGGCCTGCCCGAAACTTGCTGATCTTCCAGTGCAAAGAGCTGTCCTCGACCGAGTGTTGCAGACTGGCACATTCCAAGGTCCAGGACTACGTGCTGAGGGACGCACTCAAGCTTGGGGCAGCTGCCGCCAAGGTGCAATGGGGAAAGACCACTGTGTAAGGTCTTTCCAGCAAAGGTACACCGAGGGGCGGGTAACAGTGTAAACCCTCCTCGGTCTGGGCCACCAACACGCCAATGTATAAAAGAAACATGACAATGTAAATATTTAAGAAGGAATTGTAACGTAAAGAGCGCTATGTGTGTAATGTTATCAAAATTGAGTGGAAGAAAGTCAAGGGAATGTGTAACTCTGATGGAAATGTACAGTCAAGACAATTCGAAATGTTCTGTAATGTTTATGATAGATTTTATGAATAAAGTATATTTTTTGTAAAAAAAAAGGGGTTTGGAGGGCCCTGGGTGGTTGGCTTCTAGGCAGGGAGGCACCCTGGCACTTCCAGCCCGACACTGCCAGGGTGCCCAACTTACACTGGCAGTGCCAAGATGCCAGGTTGGGTCACCAAAACAAAGAGAGTGCCGTTAGATAGCGGGGTCATTCCTGGTGCTTGAATGAACTCTTTTTTTGGGGTTAGATAGCGCCCATGATCTGGGGTTGCTCCACAGGTAATGTTTCCAAGGTCAGAATATACTCCAAAACTGATTTCAAACTGTTTTAAACAGCACTGCAATCTTCCATTTGAATCTTTTTGATGATGTCTGGATGGGAAGGTTAAGATGACGTGAGCTTTGTGGGTTGCAAGAGTTGCGTATTGGACCGTGTTGGAAAACAAAGGGAACTGGTCTGATAAAAGTCAGGTGGAAGCAACCTGTGTGGAGCAACAAAGAACAACAAAGAACAAAGAAAAGTACAGCATAGGAACAGGCCCTTCGGCCCTCCAAGCCTGCGCCGACCATGCTGCCCGTCTAAAATAAAATCTTCTACACTTCCAGGGTCCCTCTATTCCCATCCTATTCATGTATTTGTCAAGATGCCCCTTAAATGTCACTATCGTCCCTGCTTCCACCACCTCCTTCGGCAGCGAGTTCCAGGCACCCACTACCCTCTATGTAAAAAACTTGCCTCATACATCTCCTCTAAACCTTGCCCCTCACACCTTAAACCTATGCCCCCTAGGGCAGCATGGTAGCATGGTGGTTAGCACAATTGGTTCATAGTTCCAGGGTCCCAGGTTCGATTCCCGCCTTGGGTCACTGTCTGTGTGGAATCTGCACGTTCTCCCCGTGTGTGCGTGGGTTTCTTCCGGGTGCTCCGGTTTCTTCCCACAGTCCAAAGATGTGCAGGTTAGGTGGATTGGCCATGCTAAATTGCCGTTAATGTCCAAAATTGCCCTTAGTGTTGGGTGGGGTTACTGGGTTATGGGGATAGGGTGGAGGTGTGGGCTTGGGTAGGGTACTTTTTCAAAGAGCCGGTGCAGACTCAATGGGCCGAATGGCCTCCTTCTGCACTGTAAATTCTATGACTAATTGACCCCTCTACCCTGGGCAAAAGCCTCTGGCTATCCACTCTGCCTATGCCCCTCATAATTTTGTAGACAGCAGCAGGAACCTCTTGGGCCGAATGGCCTGTTCCTCTGCTGTAGTTACAAAGTAGGTGTGTGGTCAATTTGCAGCCAATGTAACAACAAGCGTGTCCCTTACTCTGCTTGGATGGAGTGGCTCCCATGAAAAAGTCTGGAAATCTTTGGGATTCTCATAAGGAAAAGGTGGGACACAAGGCACGGAAAGCAAGCTCTGGAATCTTTCCTGGAAGTACATCAGTAAACTCCCCATGGCTAGTCTATATTCCCTGCTGTCCACAATCATCACCGATGGCTAAAGTACAGGTTGTTTGATATATTGCCATAATTAAATCTCCAAATTACATTCAAATTTAAAGAAAGAAGACAGCAATATGTGTTAGTCGAATATTTATATGTGGCTTGCATGCCACAATTTCTCTTTGCAGAGACTTGGGTTTGGTGATGTCATCACTGTGCATTTAACGTCAACACTGTTGGCTCAAACAAGGTGTACAGGCCATCCTGTTAGAGAGGGAGTGGGAGAGAGACTGGTAAACGAGGGGGACAGCGAGAATGATAGAAAGGTTGACAGAGGGGGAAGGTGAGAGAGAGTAAATGAGCAAGAGAATGGGGGAGAGAGAGGCAGATACATGGGAGAGATGGAGCGAGAACAAGAGAGAGGGAGAAAGAGAGAGGGAGAGATATCGGGAAGAATGTGAGGGAGAGAGGCTGCGAGAGAGGGGAGAAACAGAGTGGGGAAGTGAGAATGAAAGAGGCAAAAAAGAGTGCATGAGAGAATGAGAGAGAGAAAGAGAAGGTGACACTGGATGAGAAGGGGTGAGAACTGCAGGGCCAGAGAGAAGAAGAAGAGAGAATGTGAGAGAGAGAGAGAGAGAGACAGGAAAGTCTAGTTGTTGCACTCCACAGAACAGGTGCTGGGGTGGATACTAATGCTGACACCGTGGAAACTGGTCCAGCCTTTTCACCCAGCAGTTTATTGCAGGCAATGCCAAAATGTACACAGGGCAGACACCGGGGCCTTTAAATATAACAAACACTCCCAACAAATGCTTCACTTCTGTGCTTGCTGTCTCAATGCTCTCTGATAGTGTGCACTGCGGCTCATCGCAGCTGCAGATCACTGACACTGATACAAGGCTGCCGCTTTAGATATGCATTAAATAGAAAATCAGATCTGTTCATTAAGAGCATCAAATTGATAAGATAACCCTACCTTTTCTTTTGTCAAGATCTTGAGCGTCAAAGAACTCCAGCAACACTGGCACGTCCTTGAATCAGATTAACAGCCTATCTGGCTCTTTTCCCCCCACGATTTCTCCCTTTTCTGAAATGTTATTCTGAACCCTGCGTGTGGTTAAAGCAGCACTGCAGCAACTGCACTCGGGTCTGCTCCTCCTCCAGTAAACGTAGCAGCTCCTGGGAGCTTTTCCATTCGCTCAGCTCCAGCACCACTGAGAGCAGCCCTTCATACATGATTCATATATTGACAGCTCCCACATCATTTTGTCCCTACACCCCCCCCCCCCCCCCTCTCTCTGTTCCTCACACTCCCCCTCTCATTCTCTCAATCATGCTCCTCTATCTCACATCCCTTTCTCTCACACTCCCTCTCTCACATTCCCTTTCTCTCACACTCCCTCTCTCACATTCCCTTTCTCTCACAGTTCCCTCTCTCCCATACACAAACTCATACACAATCTTACACTCCATCTCTCTTTCACACTCCCCCTCTCTCATACACATTCTCTCATACTCACACTCTCACACTCCTTCTCGCTCTCACACTCACTCTCATACACACCCTCTCATACTCACACTCTCCTCTTTCTCACACGTTCACTCTCATACACAAACTCTCATACTCACACTCCACCTCCCTCATTCACACTCTTACACACTCCTCTCTCTAACACATTCACTCTCTCATACACAAACTCTCTCATATTCACACTCCACCTCTCTCTCACACTCTCTCTCATACTCACTCTCACACACTCCTCTCTCTCTTTCACATGCTCACTCTCTCATTCACAAACTTTCTCATACTCAAACTCACACTTCCCCTCTTTCTCACTCTCATACACACATTCACACACTCCTCCCTCTCGCACTCCCCCTCTCTCATACACAAACTCTCATACTTACACCCCCACCTTCTCCCTCTCTTGCACACTTATCCCTCGCCCTCGTGTAAAATGTAAATGTTGCCAATGTCCCAGAGGACCATAGGTTGCTCGGCGCCAACGCCACCGGCCTAGCCCCTGAAGGGCCCGCCCCGCCGGGTAGGGGAGAATCCCGCCCTCCATCTCTCACTTTCTCTCACACTCTCTCTTGCTCCCTCCCTCCTCTCACAACAACACATATGGTTGCCAACCCTTCCGGATTGCCCTGGAGCCCCCAGGAATAAAAGGTGAATCTAATGGACTCTCCAGTGATCGAAACCAAGAAGAAATCGTAGTTAAACAAAAGTTGCTTTATTTCCTTATTTTTATTGTTCGTACAAACATAGGCAATGGGGGAAGTGAGGTATATTGTGGAGTTATCCTCTCTACTGCCACATCGTTCTGTTGGGAAAGTGTAGATAAAGTTAATTCAACAACTGCTGCCTGCTGTTGTGCTTCTGTTAGTCTTGGTGCAACACACAACGGAAAGGCGGTTACGAGGAAAAGATGGAATTATTTTTGCATTTCATTTGTGAAACTAAAGACAGAAGCACATTCTGGCAAACCTTTTGAAACTTAATGCTGATTCTGAGCACGTTTGAACTATTTGAAAGATTATTTGGTGTGTGCGCATTAGGATCAAGGACACAGTGAGTCAGCATGGTACACAGTGATTCAATGATGTACACTGTGTGTCAGCATGGTACACAGTGATTCAATGATGTACACTGTGTGTCAGCATGGTACACAGTGATTCAATGATGTACACTGTGTGTCAGCATGGTACACAGTGATTCAATGATGTACACTGTGAGTCAGCATGGTACACAGTGATTCGATGATGTACATTGTGTGTCAAGATGGCACACAGTGATTCAATGATGTACACTGTGTGTCAGCATGGTACACAGTGATTCAATGATGTACATTGTGTGTCCGCATGGTACACAGTGATTCAATGATGTACACTGTATGTCAGCATGGTACACAGTGATTCAATGATGTACACTGTGTGTCAGCATGGTACACAGTGATTCAATGATGTACACTCTGTGTCAGCATGGTACACAGTGATTCAATGATGTACACTGTGTGTCAGCATGGTACACAGTGATTCAATGATGTACACTGTGTGTCAGCATGGTACACAGTGATTCAATGATGTACACTGTGTGTCAGCATGGTACACAGTGATTCAATGATGTACACTGTGTGTCAGCATGGTACACAATGATTCAATGATGCACACTGTGTGTCAGCATGGTACACAGTGATTCAATGATGTACACTGTGTGTCAGCATGGTACACAGTGATTCAATGATGTACACTGTGTGTCCGC
The DNA here is from genome assembly GCF_047496885.1 of Scyliorhinus torazame. Taxonomy (NCBI): domain Eukaryota; kingdom Metazoa; phylum Chordata; class Chondrichthyes; order Carcharhiniformes; family Scyliorhinidae; genus Scyliorhinus; species Scyliorhinus torazame. The sequence continues at coordinate 16,143,237 of NC_092723.1, read as the reverse complement.
ATGGTACACAGTGATTCAATGATGTACACTGTGTGTCAGCATGGTACACAGTGATTCAATGATGTACACTGTGTGTCAGCATGGTACACAGTGATTCAATGATGTACACAGTATGTCAGCATGGACAGTGATTCAATGATGTACACTGTATGTCAGCATGGTACACAGTGATTCAATGATGTACACTGTATATCAGCATGGTACACAGTGATTCAATGATGCACACTGTGTGTCAGCATGGCACACAGTGATTCAATGATGTAAATTGTGTGTCAAGATGGTACACAGTGATTCAATGATATACACTGTGTGTCAGCATGGTACACAGTGAGTCAATGATATACACTGTGTGTCAGCATGGTACACAGTGATTCAACAATGTACACAGTGAGTCAGTATGGTACACAATGATTCAACAATATACACAGTGAGTCAGCATCGTCCACAATGAGTCAGCATGGTATACAGTCTGTCAGCATAGTACATAGTGTGTCAGCATGGTAGGACCGAGTTTAGGAGGAACTTCTTCTCCCAAAGGGTTGTGAATCTCTGGAATTCCTTGCCCAGTGAAGCAGTTGAGGCTCCTTCTTTAAACGTTTTAAAGAAAAAGATAGATACCTTTCCAAAGAATAAAGGGATTCGGGGATATGGTGTACGGGCCGGAGAGTGGAGCTGAGTCCACAAAGATCAGCCATGATCTCATTGAATGGCGGAGCAGGCTCGAGGGGCCAGATGGCCTACTCCTGTTCCTAGGTCTTATGTTCTTATGTACACGATGAGTCAGCATGGTACACAGTGAGCCAGTATGGCACATGGTGAATAAGCATGGTTCACAATGTGTCAGTAAATTACACAGTGAATCACCATGGTACACAGTGAGTCAGCATGGTACACAGTGAGTCAGCATGGTACATGGTGAATAAGCATGGTACACAGTGAGTCAGCATGGTACACAGTGAGTCAGCATGCTAGACAGTGTGTCAGCATTGTACACAGTGTGTCAGCATGGTACACCGTGAGTCAGATGGTACACCGTGAGTCAGATGGTACACAGTGATTTGACATGGTACACAGTGAGTCAGCATGGTACACAGTGAGTCAGAATGGTACACAGTGTGTCAGCATGGTACACAGTGAGTCAGCATGGTACATGGTGAATAAGCATGGTACACAGTGAGTCAGCATGGTACACAGTGAGTCAGCAGGCTACACAGTGTGTCAGCATCGTACACAGTGTGTCAGATGGTACACAGTGTGTCAGCATCGTACACAGTGTGTCAGCATGGTACACAGTGATTTGACATGGTACACAGTGTGTCAGAATGGTACACAGTGTGTCAGCATGGTAAACCGTGTTTCAACATGGTACACAGTGAGTCAGCATGGTACACAGTGTTTCAGCAACGTACACACTGATGCAGCATGGTACACAGTGAGTCAGCATGGTACACAGTGTTTCAGCAAGGTACACACTGATGCAGCATGGTACACAGTGAGTCAGCATGGTACACAGTGAGTCAGCATGGTACACACTGATGCAGCATGGTACACAGTGAGTCAGCATGGTACACAGTGTGTCAGCATGGTACACACTGAGTCAGCATGGTACACAGTGTGTCAGCATGGTACACACTGATGCAGCATGGTACACAGTGAGTCAGCATGGTACACACTGATGCAGCATGGTACACAGTGAGTCAGCATGGTACACAGTGAGTCAGCATGGTACACAGTGAGTCAGCATGGTACACAGTGAGTCAGCATGGTACACAGTGTGTCAGCATGGTACACACTGATGCAGCATGGTACACAGTGAGTCAGCATGGAACACACTGATGCAGCGTGGTACACAGTGAGTCAGCATGGTACACAGTGTTTCAGCAACGTACACACTGATGCAGCATGGTACACAGTGAGTCAGCATGGTACACAGTGTTTCAGCAAGGTACACACTGATGCAGCATGGTACACAGTGAGTCAGCATGGTACACAGTGTTTCAGCAAGGTACACACTGATGCAGCATGGTACACAGTGAGTCAGCATGGTACACAGTGAGTCAGCATGGTACACACTGATGCAGCATGGTACACAGTGAGTCAGCATGGTACACAGTGAGTCAGCATGGTACACACTGATGCAGCATGGTACACACTGATGCAGCATGGTACACAGTGAGTCAGCATGGTATACAGTGTGTCAGCATGGTACACACTGATGCAGCATGGTACACAGTGAGTCAGCATGGTACACAGTGAGTCAGAATGGTACACAGTGTGTCAGCATGGTACACAGTGTTTCAGCATGGTACACAGTGAGTCAGCATGGTACACAGTGAGTCAGCATGGTACACAGTGTGTCAGCATGGTACACAGTGTGTCAGCATGGTACACAGTGTGTCAGCATGGTACACTGTGAGTCAGATGGTACACAGTGTGTCAGCATGGTACACAGTGATTTGACATGGTACACAGTGTGTCAGCGTGGTACACAGTGTGTCAGCGTGGTACACAGTGTTTCAGCGTGGTACACAGTGTGTCAGCGTGGTACACAGTGAGTCAGCATGGTACACAGTGTGTCAGCGTGGTACACAGTGTGTCAGCGTGGTACACAGTGAGTCAGCATGGTATAGTGTGTCAGCGTCGTACACAGTGTGTCAGCGTGGTACACAGTGTGTCAGCATGGTACACAGTGTATCAGCATGGTACACAATGTTTCAGCGTGGTACACAGTGTGTCAGCGTGGTACACAGTGTGTCAGCGTGGTACACAGTGAGTCAGCAGGGTACACAGTGTGTCAGCGTGGTACACAGTGTGTCAGCATGGTACACAGTGTGTCAGCATGGTACACAGTGAGTCAGCATGGTACACAGTGAGTCAGCATGGTACACAGTGTTTCAGCGTGGTACACAGTGTGTCAGCGTGGTACACAGTGTGTCAGCATGGTACACAGTGTGTCAGCATGGTACACTTTGTCAGCATGGTACACAGTGAGTCAGCATGGTACACAGTGAGTCAGCATGGTACACAGTGTTTCAGCGTGGTACACAGTGTGTCAGCGTGGTACACAGTGTGTCAGCATGGTACACAGTGTGTCAGCATGGTACACTTTGTCAGCATGGTACACAGTGAGTCAGCATGGTACACAGTGAGTCAGCATGGTACACACTGATGCAGCATGGTACACAGTGTGTCAGCATGGTACACAGTGTGTCAGCGTGGTACACAGTGTGTCAGCGTGGTACACAGTGTGTCAGTGTGGTACACAGTGTGTCAGCATGGTACACAGTGTGTCAGCGTGGTACACAGTGTGTCAGCGTGGTACACAGTGTGTCAGCATGGTACACAGTGTGTCAACGTGGTACACAGTGAGTCAGCATGGTACACAGTGTCAGCATGGTACACAGTGTGTCAGCATGGTACACAGTGTGTCAGCATGGTACACAGTGAGTCAGCATGGTATAGTGTGTCAGCATGGTACACAGTGAGTCAGCATGGTACACAGTGAGTCAGCATGGTACACAGTGAGTCAGCATGGTACACAGTGTGTCAGCATGGTACAGAGTGTGCCAGCGTGGTACACAGTGAGTCAGCATGGTACACAGTGTGTCAGCGTGGTACACAGTGTGTCAGCGTGGTACACAGTGTGTCAGCGTGGTACACAGTGTGTCAGCATGGTACACAGTGTGTCAGCATGGTACACAGTGAGTCAGCATGGTACAGAGTGAGTCAGCATGGTACACAGTGTGTCAGCGTGGTACACAATGTGTCAGCATTGTACACAGTGTGTCAGCGTGGTACACAGTGTGTCAGCATGGTACACAGTGTGTCAGCATGGTACACAGTGTGTCAGCATGGTACGCAGTGAGTCAGCGCAGTACACAGTGAGTCAGCATGGTACACAGTGTGTCAGCATGGTACACAGTGAGTCAGCATGGTACACAGTGAGTCAGCAAGGTACACAGTGTGTCAGCATCATGCACAGTGAGCCAGCATGGTACACAGTGTGTCAGCATGGTACACAGTGAGTCAGCATGGTACACAATGTCAGCATGGTACACAGTGTGTCAGCATGGTACACAGTGTGTCAGCGAGGTACACAGTGTGTCAGCATGGTACACAACAAGTCAGCATGGTACACAGTGTGTCCACATGATATGCAATTGAAAAAATGGTAGTGTGACTGACCATCCTGGATTGAGCCACATTCCTGGTTGCCAAAGTCGGGACATTGTTGGCTCCGTGTTTTAGACGTCACCCTTCCTCCTGATGGCCCGCTCTGACAGGTGCACCAGCAACACCCACCACTGGTTGTGTGGAACACATACTAATGTGTCCCCCAGTTCTTCCCCTGAAAGTTGATCAGTCTGCTGAAGGTATGTTTAGGGACAAGAGCCATTCAACCCGAACAAAGGCTGGTGTAATTCTGAATGGAGGTTGCACATTAGGCTGGAAATGGCTGAAACAGGAGTTGTGGATAAAGTAAATGTTTTCCTCACCGTAATGCAGCCAGATGCTTTTGAGATCAGGGGCGTCATTCTCCGACCCCCCGCCGGGTTGGAGAATGGCCGTTGGCCGCCGTGAATCCCGCCCCCGCCCCCGCCGAAGTCTCCGCTCCCGGAGATTGGGCGGGGGCGGGAATCCGGCCGCGCCGGTTGGCGGGACCCCCCGCTGGATTCTCCGGCCCGGATGGGCCGAAGTCCCGCCCAGGAATTGCCTGTCCCGCCGCCGTAAATCAAACCTGGTATTTACCGGCTGGACCAGGCGGCGTGGGCGGGCTCCGGGGTCCTGGGGGGGGGCGCGGGGCGATCTGACCCCGGGGGGTGCCCCCACGGTGGCCTGGCCCGCGATCGGGGCCCACCGATCCGCGGGCGGGCCTGTGCCGTGGGGGCACTCTTTCCCTTCCGCCTCCGCCACGGCCTCCACCATGGCGGAGGCGGAAGAGACTCTCCCCACTGCGCATGCGCGGGAAACTGACAGCGGCAGCTGACGCTCCCGCGCATGCGCCGCATTTCCGCGCCAGCTGGCGGGGCGGAAATCCCTCCGGCGTCGGCCTAGCCCCTCAATGTTGGGGCTAGGCCGCCAAAGATGCGGAGACTTCCGCACCTTTTTGCAGGCGCGATGCCCGTCTGATTTGCGCCGGCTTTGGCGCCAGTCGGCGGGCATCCCGCCGTTGGGGGAGAATTTCGCCCCATGTCTCTCAAACATTGCCCACGAGACCCGCATCATTCAGCAATTAATGAGATTCTGGACTCATATTATGACACAATTAAGAAGGAGAATGCACAGAGAACTGCATTCAACCAATAAAAAGTTGTTGCAAAGTGAGACTGTTGCAGATTACATTCTCAAAGTAAACAAAACTCTCCCGTCTGCTGTCGGCTTTGAATTTGCAGTGTAGAGACAGTTTGAGGCATTGGTTAGAGCTCATTTCAATTGGACAGAACTGCAGCCCCCTGAGGCAACTCCACCGCAGCTGTCAGCCTTCCTGGAGCGCGGCGGAAATGGACACGACTCAGCCCCAGTTCGTCGGTGCTCGGCCTCTTCCCGCGCCCACCCTCGGCAACGCTGCTGCTGAATTGGTCAGCCCACGTGAAATCGCGGTTGATGTCCAATCGCAGTTGGAAGCACATATCGCATCCACTTCCAGACCCGCTGATCTCACACACCCATGAGCGCAAGATTCAGTCCTGGGAGTATGGGAAGAATGCAATGATACATCCGATTACTTGCCATTCACAGTGAAAGGAGGGAACAAACTTTCCCTGGCGGAAAGGAAATGCCTGAAGAAGCCACGGTTAAACTGGAGTGAGTTATTTGCACTCGGGATAAGTGAGGTTCCCCCTGACATTGAGGGAATGTCAAGCGAACACAAATGGTCTTTGACCAAGAAGAACCAAATGATAAAATTAGCCATCAGTACGAGAGTGAACATTGCAAATCATCAAATAATGCAAATGTCGACGTGTCTTTCGAGATTGCCTGTGTCTGCCGGAGAAATTAGTGAAGAAACATACAAGGATGTGGCGCTCAGTAAAATACTCAAACATGTCATGAATGGCTGGCGAGTAGAGAATTTCAGGTGCATTTCACACTTAGAAATAAACTGTGTGTCACTCAAGGCTGTCCCATTTAGGATACGTGAGTCATTATTCCACCAAGGTTTAGAGAGAGTGTTCGAGACAGTTCATCAAGAGCAGACATGGATAGTCTCCATGAAAGCAAGAAGCTCTTCTTGGTATCTCAAGGTGGGAAGAGATATTGAAGAGTTACGGAAAAGTTGTGAAATGTGTCATGAACCCAGCTGATGCTAACACTGGACAAGTCAGATCCCAGAGTGAAACAAGGCTTGGTAGATCTTAACTATGTTTTTTTTTAATAAACCGTGGAGGCCAGTTACTGAACACATTCACAAAAGTCTGAGTGTACTTTTAACATAAAGAGTATTGTAACATGTTTATTGAACAAGGAAAAATCAAATACATTACACAAAACAAAAAGGTTGGAAAGATTTCAATACAGATTCCAGAAAATGATTCAAATTCACAATATTCCTTTCATCCCATCAATACCCTTACAGACACAAACCCCAGTGAAGATTTGCCATTGTCTAAACACCAAGGTTTCTTACTTGTGTTGGTTCAGTTTAAAACAGTTTTCTTTTGGTGGACTTCTGAGCATTCACTGGTTGCTCCACTTTGGCTGGTATCTCTGCCTGAGACACCCAAAAGCCACAATCTAAACTCACTATCACTTCAACTTCAGAACAAACACAAATGCAACCACTTTGAAAATCGTTCATGTAGCGACCAGAGACAATATTTCACCAGATGCTTTATCAAGGGTAAATATGGTGGAACCAGAATGTCATGATCAAAATGGACTTGGGTCGGATATGATATATCTGGAAAAGTCTTGGGCCTGAATCTTGTGATCGGTGGGCACGGAAGCGATCATGCTATGCACTTCAAGATGCGATTTCACGTTGGCGGGCCAATTAACTGTCAGCCAGCATCAGATACATGCTGAAGAAGGCTCAGCACGGCCACGGGGTGGCGGGTAGAGGGCGGGTGCACCCCACATGTAACTGTCTGAGATGCCATCGAAATCAGCCAAAACTGTCGCTCCCGGATTTTTGAAACTTGACGCTCATCTCAATAAGTTTCAATGGTTACTAAAATACTGGGCGAGATTCTCCACTCCCGCGCCGGTTGGGAGAATCGCCTGGGCCGCCAAAATTTCCCGGGCCGCCGGTCCGACGCCCTCCCGCGATTCTCCCAAGCGGCGGGAACGGCCCGGTCAAGTTCCGCGGGCCGCAGGCCAGAGGATCGCCGGAGACACCCAAAATGGCGATTCTCCGGCACTCCCGCTATTCTCACGCCCGGATGGGCCGAGCGGCCAGGCCAAAATGGCGGGTTCCCCCCCGGCGCCGTCCACACCTGGTCGCTGCCGTCGGGAACAGTGCATGAACGCTGGGGGGGGCGAGGGGGAATCCTGCACCGGGGGGGGGTACCTCAAATGTGGGGTGGCCCGCGATCGGTGCCCACCGATCGTCGGGCCGTCCTCTCTGAAGGAGGACCTCCTTCCTTCCGCGGCCCCGCAAGATCCGTCCGCCATCTTCTTGCAGGGTGGACTTAGAGAGGATGGCAACCACGCATGCGTGGGTGACGCCAGTTATGTGGCGCCGGCCGCGTCATCTATGCGGCGCCGCCTTTACGCGGCGACAAGGCCTGGCGCGTGTAGATGACGCAGCCCCGATCCTAGCCCATTGTTGGGGCCTGAATAGTTCGGGATCGGGGCCGTTTCGCACCGTCGTGAACCTCGACAGCGTTCACAACGGCGTGGGCATTTCGGCGCGGGAGTGGAGAATCCCACCCACTATTACTGAATTCGTCCAAAATCATGATTTTCCTCATGTTCTCAACAGATTTCACGAACTTCAGTGATCGAAACCAATGATCCCGCTCCATTTATTTTTCTCTTGAAAATTCTACAAAGGTCAGATTGGGTTTCTTTCTTATGATCCCAAATATTAACTGATGACCGTCAGAGACAAGCTTACAAACGTTGCGTTGTTAACTGCTTCCTAGCCTACCGACTGTTCCTCTGACAGACCAGTGTGCACTTTCACAGCTGTGCCTGACTGGACGCTCTGTAATATTAGTGTCCAAGCATCTTTTGGCCGCTTCAGCTTCACAGCTATCTTTTCAAATGAGGTGAAATGTCTTTAATGTCCACCTTCTAAAACAAAATGTCGGCACTGAATGACGATCTTTGGGAAATCAAAATCTTCAGTGGAAGCAGAATCCTCCTCTGAACTACAATTCCCCCTTCTCTTCCTTTACTCTAAGCTTTTCTCTACCACAGCATGCTGTCTGATATATTTCTGTCTTTGAAACTCAAGCTTTCATATTCTCATTTCTTTTTCCTTTTCCAATTCCAGCTTATTATTTCCATTGTGTCAACACTGGGCAAGTCAGATCCCGGAGTGAAGCCCGACTTGGTAGATTCTAACTTTGTTCTTTTTTTAAATAAGCCGTGGAGGTCAGTTACTGAATACATTAACAAAGGATCTGCCAGTGTACTTTAAAATTACCGTATTAAACTAGACAAAATGGTTGGAAAGATTTCAATGCAGATACTAGAAAATGAGTCAAACTATTCCTGTTAACACAGTAACCCTTACAGACACAGAACCTCAGTGAAGATTTACCACTACCTCAACACCAAGGTTTCTTGCTTGGGTTCGCTCAGTTTCACACAGTTTTCTTACAGCGGACTTCTGACCATACACTGGATGCTTTTCTTCAGCTTGTATCTCTCCCTGAGATACCCAAAACCCCAAATCTAAACTCACTATTGCTTCAACTTCAGAACAAACGCAAGTTCCCTAAACTCAGTTCTTCAAGGAGCTTGCAGGATTCCTTTTAGAGAGATTAGACCTTCTTCCTGCACTCTCTGGTATCCACACACTAATTGGTAGGCTTTCTGTGTTTCCCTGTCTCTCTCTCTCTGCATCTCAGAACCCCTGTAACTACGTAACAGCACAATATTTTCTACTTTATGTTTTTTTAATGTCACTAAACTACTATTCCCTTCGTAACCCATCTCTTTGCTTCAAGAGTTGTAACTCCTCTTTAAAAATGCACGTATACAATTAGGACTCCAGACCTCCCTGCACCCAGCTCAAAAAAACCTAAAACCAGCTTTCACCTTTCTTAGCACACAAATGCAAAATACTAATTAAACTTAAAGTTATACATTGTTTCTAAAAAATGTGTTTCAGAATTCAAAAAGACCCAATCAATGCTCCTTTAATTTCATGGTCAAACATAAGAAAACCATGGGAACAAGTACACGTCGATTTATTTGAAGCGGAAGAGAAAGAGTAACTTGTTGTGGCTGACAAAGTGGGTAAATGCCTGTGTCCAGTGTCACAAATTGAATTTGTTCATTGTCACGTTTACCGAGGTACAGGGAAAAGTATTGTTCTGCATACAGTTCAGACAGATCATTCCATACATGAAAAAACATAGGGCATACATAAATATACGATGTAAATACACAGGTACAGGCATCAGGTGAAGCATACAGGAGTGTAGTACTACTCAGTAAAGAAGATAGTAATAATAATAATCTTTATTATTGTCACAAGTAGGCTTACATTAACACTGCAATGAAGTTACTGTGAAAATCCCCTAGTCGCCACATTCCGGCGCCTGTTCGGGTACACAGAGGGAGAATTCAGAATGTCGAATTCACCTAACAATCATGTCTTTCGGGACTTGTGGGAGGACACTGGAGCACCCGGAGGAAACCCACGCAGACACGGGAGAACATGCAGACTCTGCGCAGACAGTGACCCAAGCGGGAATCGAACCTTGGACCCTGGCGCTGTGAAGCAACAGTGCTAAGCGCTGTGCTACTGTGTGAAGAGATCAGATCAGTCCATAAGAGGGTAATTTAGGAGTCTGGTAACTGCGGGGAAGAAGCTGTTTTTGAATCTGTTTGTGCGTGTTCTCAGATTTTTGTGTCTCCTGCCCGATGGAAGAAGTTGGAAGAGTGAATACCATGGGTGGGAGGGGTCTTTGATTATGCTGCCCGCTTCCCCAAGGCAGCAGGAAGTGTAGACAGAGTCAATGGATGGAAGGCGGGTTCGCGTGTTGGGCTGGGCGGTGTTCACGACTCTGTAGTTTCCTACGGTCTTGGGCCGAGCAGTTGCCATACCAGGCTGTGATACCTAAACTATTGAGGATTTGAGAAAATGGTGTGCAGTTTATGGGTTACCAGAAGTGTTCACATCAGGTGATGGTCCACAGTTTATATCAGAAGAATTTGAACTATTTCTAAGTGAGAATGGAGTCAAACATACTCTCGGTATCATATAATCACCCAGTATCGAATGGTGCTGCAGAAAGAAGTGTACAGATTATGAAGAGGCCTTTGCAGAAGTATTTGCTAATTAAGAAATGAAGCTGTAATTCCCACGTTTCACTCTGACACAATTTTCTCTCCCCTACATAATAACCCCACAGTCTACAACAGATTGTTCTCCTTAACGAGTTAGTGTTTAAACACACTCCTCACACAAGTTTTAATTTGCTTATACTTAACATCAATAGCAAATTCAGAGAAAAGCAAGACAAAATAAATGTGAGTCATGATACATGTGGCATGAAACAGCGAGTTGGTGCTGGTCAGAAGGTCATTGTGAAAAACTATTGAGACGATAAGTATGTGTTTGGAGCTGTTATCTAGACACTAGGTGCATTCACAGATCTAGTCATGATTTGCGAGCATCTCTGTCAGTGCCACGTAGGTAATGTACTGCTGAGGCTGTAAAAGGCTCTGGTCAGAACCCATTTGGAGTATTGTGAGCAGTTTTGGGCCCCGTATCTAAGGAAGGATGTGCTGGCCTTGGAAAGGGTCCAGGGAAGGTTCACAAGAATGATCCCTGGAATGAAGAGCTTGCCATATGAGGAGTGGTTGTGGACTCTGGGTCTGTACTCATTGGAGTTTAGAAGAATGAGGGGGGGGGATCCTATTGAAACTGACAGGATACTGCAAAGCCTGGATAGAGTGGACGTGGAGAGGATATTTCCACTAGTAAGAAAAACTAGAATCAGAGGACACCATCTCAGACTAAAGGGACGATCCTTTAAAACAGAGATGAGGAGGAATTTCTTCAGCCAGAGGGTGGTGAATCTGTGAAACACTTTGCCACAGAAGGCTGAGGAGATCAAGTCACTGAGTATCTTCAAGACAGAGATAGGTAGGTTTTTGATTAATAAGGGGATCAGGGGTTATGGGGAGAAGGCAGGAGAATGGGGATGAGAAAAATATCAGCCATGATTAAATGGCGGAGCAGACTCGATGGGCCGAGTGGCCAAATTCTGAACCTATGTCTTATGATCTTATCAGTGGAGCAAAGTGAGTCAGGATCTTTGATTAAGACAAATAAATCAACGTCATACTTCAACCATTAAGTGGAGTTGGTAGTCAAAGTCAAAGTTCAGGTTTGACACAGTCAAAGAATGTTGAGAGACAGAGGGCTCATTAGATCTCGCGATCTGGACCTCGCTGGGAGATCCAGATTAACATATGGCTCATTTAAATATGACTGCGCTAGATTCACCCAAGTTCCCGGAACTTACGACCGCGCCTGGGAGACCTCATCATGGCGCTGGTTAGCGTGGTCCAACAAATGTGGACCTGGCAGAACATCACTTGGGAGGGGGAGGGGGGCCTCCTGGACCATCAGAGGCCCCGTGATGGTCAGGCTCTGGGCAGGGTGGTATGCCGGCACTCCTGCTGGCACCTGCACACCTTGGCACTGGCAACCTGGCACCTTGGCATCACCATCCAGACACCCTGGCACTGCCAGGGTACCAGGGGCACTTACAGGGTGCCAAGCTGGGAGTACCCAAGTGCTCATGTGCCAGGGATCAGGCCCGAGGGTGCCCTATCCTTAAGAGTTGGGGTGAGGAGGGGCTCGAGGACCCCTTACCTTAAAAGGTAAGTTTGGCGGGGGGGGGGGGAGGTTCCAGAGGGGGGGGCCGTGAGATTTGGGCAGCATTTTAAAACGGCACCCCAATTTCTGTGAGGTAAGTGCGACCGGCGTCGAGAAAGATCCCAGGATACTCACCCGAAACGGGACTCTGTTTTTGTGTGTTAAATCACGCCCAGGGTCAAGCTAATGGAAATGGATGAAGGTACCCAGACAAAAAGAGGCAAGGCCAGATAGATTAAGTTAAAAGTATGTAACAAGGAAGGAGAAATACATTGCTCTTTTCATTATTTCTTGTAAATTTTGTTAAACGCATTCAGATGTTAAGAAATGAAAACACGTGTAAATTGCTCTGGCCATGACGGTTATATGTGTTTTGTTTGTGATTACAGTAAAAACAAATAGGAAGCCAACCGGTTAAATTTTCATGCATTGTTGATGTTGGTTTAGTCATATTGCATTTTAGGACATTATGTACAAGTGCCATCTTACATTATAATGTAAATATAAGCTGATTTTCCTAAGTGGAGAAATGTGAATTATTTGGAGAGGTGTCCTCTTGCTCTGTGGGGGAGGTATAAATACAATTAATTCAATAATTACTGGCACCATTTCAGCATGGTTTTACAAATTATTTCACGGGATTTGAGCGCCACGTGCTCAGTCACCGTTTATTGCCCACCCCCTAATTGCCCTTGAGAAGATGAGAGGGATCCGCCTTCTTGAACCGCTACAGTCCTTGTGTTGTAGGTACACCCACAGTGCTGTTAGGGAGGGAGTTCCAGAGTTTTGACCCAGTAACAGTGAAGGAGCGGCGATACAGTTCCAAGTCAGGGTGGTGTGTGGCTTGAAGGGCAACTTGCAGCTGTTGGTGTTTCCCAGGTATCGGCTGCCCTTGTCCTTCGGGATGGTAGAGGTCACAGGTTTGGAAAGAACTTTGGTGAGTTGCGGCAGTGCCTCTTGTAGAGGTTCTACTGTGCGTCAATGATGGAGGGAGTGAATATTTAAGGTGGAGGAATGGGGTACCAATCATGCAGATTGCTTTTTCCTGGATGGAGTCGAGTTTCTTGAGTGTTAGAACAAAGGACAAAGAAAAGTACAGCACTGGAACAGGTCCTTCAGCTCTCCAAGCCTGCGCCGACCATGTTGCCTGTCCAAACTAAAATCTTCTCCACTTCTGGGGTCCGTACCCCTCTATTCCCATCCTATTCATGTATTTGTCAAGATGCCCCTTAAACGTCACTATCGTCCCTGCTTCCACCACCTCCCCCAGCAGCGAGTTCCAGGCACCCTCTGTGTAAAAAACTTGCCTCGTACATCTCCTCTAAATCTTGCCCCTCGCACCTTAAATCTATGCCCCCTAGTAATTGACCCCTTTACCCTGGGGAAAAGCCTCTGACTATCCACTCTGTCTATGCCCCTCATAATTTTGTAGACCTCTATCAGGTCGCCCCTCAACCTCCGTCGTTCCAGTGAGAACAAACCGAGTTTATTCAACCTCTCCTCATAGCTAATGCCTTCCATACCAGGCAACATCCTGGTAAATCTCTTCTGCACCCTCCCCAAAGCCTCCCCACCCTTCAGAATTGAACACAATACCCCAAGTGTGGCCTAACTAAGGTTCGATACAGCTGCAACATGACTTGCCAATTCTTATACTCAATGCCCCGGCCAATGAAGGCAAGCATGCCATATGCCTTCTTGACTACCTTCGCCACCTGTGTTGCCCCTTTCAGTGACCTGTGGACCTGTACACCAAGATCTCTCTGGCTGTCAATACTCTTGAGGGTTCTACCATTCATTGTATATTCCATACCTGCATTAGACCTTCCAAAATGCATTACCTCACATTTGGCCGGATTAAACTCCATAAAGGGGTTGCTGGAGCTGCAGTCATCCAGCCAGATGGAAGGTATTTCACCACATTCCTGACTTGTGCCTTGTCAAGATGGACAAACTTTTGGGATAGTAGGGGGTGAGTTACTCACCACAGAATACGCAGCCTCTGACCCACTTTTGTAGCCACAGTATTTATATGGTTGATCCAGTTCAGTTTCTGCTCAATGGTAGCCCCCCAGGAAGTTGATAGTGAGGGATTCAGTGATGATAATGCTTTTGAACGTCATGAGAAATGTGTGGATTCTCTCTTGTTGGAGAATGTCATTGCCTGGCATTTCTGTGGCATGTATGTTACTTGTCACTTATCAGACAAAGCCTGAATGTTGTCCACATCTTGCTGAATTTAGACATGGACTGCTTCAATATCTGAGGAGTCGCAAATGATGCTGAACATTGTGTGATCATCAGGGAACATCCCAACCTCTGACCTTATGATGGCGGGAAGGTCATTGATGAAGCAGCTGAAGATGGTTGGGCTCAGGAAAACTACCAAGAGGAACTTCAGCAGCGATGTCCTAGGACTGAGATGATTGACCTCCAACAACCAGCAGGGCAACAAGGTAGCATAGTGGTTAGCACTGTGGCTTCACAGCGCCAGGGTCCCAGGTTCGATTCCCTGCTGGGTCACTGTCTGTGCGGAGTTTGCACTTTCTCCCCGTATCTGCATGGGTTTCCTCCGGGTGCTCCGGTTTCCTCCCACAAGTCCAAAGACGTGAAGGTTAGGAGGATTGGACACGCTAAATTGCCCTCAGTTTCCAAAAAAGGATAGATGGGGTTATTGGGTTACGGGGATAGGGTGGAAATGAGGGCTGAAAGTGGGTCGGTGCAGACTCGATGGGCCGAATGGCCTCCTTCTGCACTGTATGTTCTATGTTCTAAAGCTATAATAGTAACAACAATTTGATCTTAAAGAGCATCTTTAACATGATACAAAATGTCTCAAGGCACTTCACAGGACTGCAATCAATGAAGATGTCGAAGCCAAATCATGTGAGGAGATATTAGCGTAGACAACCAAAGGCCCGGTGAAAGAGGTATGGTTTAAGGAAGAGAGAAAGAGGGGCGGAGGTGTATGGAATGGGAGTTCCAGCACAAAGCTCTTAGATAGATAAAGGCGTGACCACGAATGGTGGACAAAGGAAGTCAGGGATGCGCAAGAGAGTGCAGAGCTCTCAGAGGGGTTGAGTGCTGGATAAAACTTCCCTTTATTACTAGGAGACGTCTCGAACTTTAGAATCAGTCACCAAGTGCACTCAGCATTAGGAATGATTAATGTGCAGCACTTGGCCGTTAATCAACAGCATAATCTAAGCAGGATAACTCTAACAGAAACACACAGGCTCCATAGGGATGGTGCAGGCGGGAGGGATTCAGATGTTTGGATAACTGGGGCTCTTTCTGGGGAAGGTGGGATCTCTACAGACAGGATGGTCTACATCTGAACCTGAGGGGCACAAATATCCTGGGGGGGAGATTTGTTAGTGCTCTTTGGGGGGGTTTAAACTAATGCAGCAGGGGCATGGGAACCTGGATTGTAGTTTTAGGGTAAGGGAGAATGAGAGTATAGAGGTCAGGAGCACAGATTTGACATCGCAGGAGGGGGCCAGTGTTCAGGTAGGTGGTTTGAAGTGTGTCTACTTCAATGCCAGGAGTATACGAAACAAGGTAGGGGAACTGGCAGCGTGAGTTGGTACCTGGGACTTCGATGTTGTGGCCATTTCGGAGACATGGATAGAGCAGGGACAGGAATGGATGTTGCAGGTTCCGGGGTTTAGGTGTTTTAGTAAGCTCAGAGAAGGAGGCAAAAGAGGGGGAGGTGTGGCGCTGCTAGTCAAGAGCAGTATTACGGTGGCGGAGAGGATGCTAGATGGGGACTCTTCTTCCGAGGTAGTATGGGCTGAAGTTAGAAACAGGAAAGGAGAGGTCACCCTGTTGGGAGTTTTTTATAGGCCTCCTAATAGTTCTAGGGATGTAGAGGAAAGGATGGCGAAGATGATTCTGGATATGAGCGAAAGTAACAGGGTAGTTATTATGGGAGACTTTAACTTTCCAAATATTGACTGGAAAAGATATAGTTCGAGTACAATAGATGGGTCGTTTTTTGTACAGTGTGTGCAGGAGGGTTTCCTGAAACAATATGTTGACAGGCCAACAAGAGGCGAGGCCACGTTGGATTTGGTTTTGGGTAATGAACCAGGCCAGGTGTTGGATTTGGAGGTAGGAGAGCACTTTGGGGACAATGACCACAATTCGGTGACGTTTACGTTAATGATGGAAAGGGATAAGTATACACCGCAGGGCAAGAGTTATAGCTGGGGGAAGGGCAATTATGATGCCATTAGACGTGACTTGGGGGGGATAAGGTGGAGAAGTAGGCTGCAAGTGTTGGGCACACTGGATAAGTGGGGCTTGTTCAAGGATCAGCTACTGCGTGTTCTTGATAAGTATGTACCGGTCAGACAGGGAGGAAGGCGTCGAGCGAGGGAACCGTGGTTTACCAAGGAAGTGGAATCTCTTGTTAAGAGGAAGAAGGAGGCCTATGTGAAGATGAAGTGTGAAGTTTCGGTTGGGGCGATGGATAGTTACAAGGTAGCGAGGAAGGATCTAAAGAGAGAGCTAAGACGAGCAAGGAGGGGACATGAGAAGTATTTGGCAGGAAGGATCAAGGAAAACCCAAAAGCTTTCTATAGGTATGTCAGGAATAAGCGAATGACTAGGGAAAGAGTAGGACCAGTCAAGGACAGGGATGGGAAATTGTGTGTGGAGTCTGAAGAGATAGGCGAGATACTAAATGAATATTTTTCGTCAGTATTCACTCAGGAAAACGATAATGTTGTGGATGAGAATGCTGAGCCCCAGGCTAATAGAATAGATGGCATTGAGGTACGTAGGGAAGAGGTGTTGGCAATTCTGGACAGGCTGAAAATAGATAAGTCCCCGGGACCTGATGGGATTTATCCTAGGATTCTATGGGAGGCCAGGGAAGAGATTGCTGGACCTTTGGCTTTGATTTTTATGTCATCATTGGCTACAGGAATAGTGCCAGAGGACTGGAGGACAGCAAATGTGGTCCCTTTGTTCAAAAAGGGGAGCAGAGACAACCCCGGCAACTATAGGCCGGTGAGCCTCACGTCTGTAGTGGGTAAAGTCTTGGAGGGGATTATAAGAGACAAGATTTATAATCATCTAGATAGGAATAATATGATCAGGGATAGTCAGCATGGCTTTGTGAAGGGTAGGTCATGCCTCACAAACCTTATTGAGTTCTTTGAGAAGGTGACTGAACAGGTAGACGAGGGTAGAGCAGTTGATGTGGTGTATATGGATTTCAGCAAAGCGTTTGATAAGGTTCCCCACGGTAGGCTATTGCAAAAAATACGGAGGCTGGGGATTGAGGGTGATTTAGAGATGTGGATCAGAAATTGGCTAGCTGAAAGAAGACAGAGGGTGGTGGTTGATGGGAAATGTTCAGAATGGAGTACAGTCACAAGTGGAGTACCACAAGGATCTGTTCTGGGGCCGTTGCTGTTTGTCATTTTTATCAATGACCTAGAGGAAGGCGCAGAAGGGTGGGTGAGTAAATTTGCAGACGATACTAAAGTCGGTGGTGTTGTCGATAGTGTGGAAGGATGTAGCAGATTACAGAGGGATATAGATAAGCTGCAGAGCTGGGCCGAGAGGTGGCAAATGGAGTTTAATGTAGAGAAGTGTGAGGTGATTCACTTTGGAAGGAATAACAGGAATGCGGAATATTTGGCTAATGGTAAAGTTCTTGAAAGTGTGGATGAGCAGAGGGATCTAGGTGTCCATGTACATAGATCCCTGAAAGTTGCCACCCAGGTTGATAGGGTTGTGAAGAAGGCCTATGGAGTGTTGGCCTTTATTGGTAGAGGGATTGAGTTCCGGAGCCGGGAGGTCATGTTGCAGCTGTACAGAACTCTGGTACGGCCGCATTTGGAGTATTGCGTACAGTTCTGGTCACCGCATTATAGGAAGGACGTGGAGGCTTTGGAGCGGGTGCAGAGGAGATTTACCAGGATGTTGCCTGGTATGGAGGGAAAATCTTATGAGGAAAGGCTGATGGACTTGAGGTTGTTTTCGTTGGAGAGAAGAAAGTTAAGAGGAGACTTAATAGAGGCATACAAAATGATCAGGGGGTTGGATAGGGTGGACAGTGAGAGCCTTCTCCTGCGGATGGATATGGCTGGCACGAGGGGACATAACTTTAAACTGAGGGGTAATAGATATAGGACAGAGGTCAGAGGTAGGTTCTTTACGCAAAGAGTACTGAGGCCGTGGAATGCCCTACCTGCTACAGTAGTGAACTCGCCAACATTGAGGGCATTTAAAAGTTTATTGGATAAACATATGGATGA
The DNA here is from genome assembly GCF_047496885.1 of Scyliorhinus torazame. NCBI lineage: Eukaryota > Metazoa > Chordata > Chondrichthyes > Carcharhiniformes > Scyliorhinidae > Scyliorhinus > Scyliorhinus torazame. The sequence goes on along the minus strand of NC_092723.1, from coordinate 16,124,958 downwards.
TAATGGCATAGTGTAGGTTGGATGGCTTTTGTTTCGGTGCAACATCGTGGGCCGAAGGGCCTGTACTCCGCTGTATTGTTCTATGTTCTATGTTCTATACATGGGCATTGGCAGGTTTTTGACTTTTGGGTTACAGACCCTGCCGTCCACTTTGAATCTGGCATGAGGGTTGGCTTCTCAATGGCCAGGCTCCATTGCAAAGATCTTTGTGGATTTAAGGATCACAAATATTTTTGTCCAAATGCTCAGAAGTCTGGGGTTGGCTGCATTCCTGCTGCCTCCCGAGAGCCAAACTGGTGGGAGGCCAATCAATTCACTTTCTTCTGAGAAATGATCATTTTGTTCCAGAAACATCATCAAAGAATGCAAGTCAAAGAAACCAAACTGATTCATTAGTCTGTTTAACCCCTTCAAGAACTGCCTCTTGTATTCGAGGCTGAGATTGGTAGATTTTGCTGAGAATAAAAGGATTATGGTGTGGGAAAATGGAATTAGGGGTAAACGACCTTGGGCTGGATTCTCCGCTGGCGGGATTCTCCGTGACGCCGGCAGTGCACCCATGCCCGGGGATTTCCCGACGGTGTGGTGATGCCGACAATGGGAAACCCCATTGGCCAGCTGGCGGGACGGAGAATCCCACCCCTTACTGAATGGTGGAGCAGGCTTGAGGGGTTCAACAGTGAACAGTGGTCTCCTGTTAATTTGTGTTAGGTATGACTTTAACCAGTAGAGAGTTTCCTCCCTGATTCCAGTTTTTCTATGGCTCCTTGCTGCTATATTTGGTTAAATATGGCCTTGAGGTTAAGGGCAGTCACTCTCACCTCACTTCTGACATTCAGCTTTTTTATCCTGTTTGAACCAAGGCTGCAACGGGGTCGGGGGGTGAGTGACCCTGGCGGGAACCAAGCTGAACGTCAGTGAGCTGGTCATTTCTGAGTACTTTCAGCTTGATAGCACTGTTGAGAACACACTCCATCACTTTGCTGATTCTGGAGAGCAAACCGACGGGGCTGTAATTGGCCGGATTGGACTTGCCCTACCTCTTGTGGACAGGACATACTTGGGAACATTTCTGCTGCCGTGTAGGTGCTGGTGTTGTAGTAATACTGGAACAGCCTGGCTAGGGGGCGCAGCTCGTCCTGGAACCCATGCCTTCAGGACTCTACCAGATTATTGTCAGGGCCCATAGCCTTTGCAGTATCCAGTGCCTTCAGCTATTTCTCGATAACACATGGACTGAATCAAATTGGTTGAAGACTGACAGCTGTAATGCTGGGGGCCACTGGAGGAAGTCGAGATGGATTATCCACTGGGCAATACCGGCTGAAGATTGTTGCAAGTACAATTTAGCCCGTTTGCTTGCTGTGCTGGGCTCCCCCTCCAATCACTGAGGATGGGGATATTTGTGGGGCCTCCTCCTTCTGTTCGTTGTTTAATCACCCACCACCATTCACAACTGGATGTGGCAGGACTGCAGAGCTTCGATCTGATCGGTTGGACGCGGGACCCCTTCACTCTGTCTATCACTTGCTGCTTTCACTGTTGGGCATGCAGGCAGACCTGTGAGGTAGCTTCACCAGGTTGATATCTCACGTTTAGGTATGCCTGTCACTGCTCCTGGCATGCCCTCCTGCACTTTTGATTATTGCAGGGTTGATCCCCCAGTTTTTTGGTAATGGTAGAGTGGGGGGATACAGATTGTGGTTGTATATAACTCTGCTGTTTCTGATGCCCCACACACCAACAGAGGGTACCCTCAACATGAAGATGGGATTTCGGCTTGTCACCCCAATGCTCGCTTTCTGTTGATTGTTGAGACCAAATTTTAATTCCAGATATATTATTCACAGCTGCCATGGTGGGATTTGAACCTGTGTCCCCAGAGCAGTAGCCGCTGGGGCTCTGGATTACCATTCCGGTGAGATTACCAGTACCCACTATCCCATCACCTCCCCTTGTGTTCATCTTGCTCAGTCTAATGTGCAACAATGGAAGAAGGGCCGTGTGAGTGGGTGGGTTCAATATGTCCAGGAGAGGAGAGGGAGGGTAAAGGACCAGTCAACGAAGACTTGCATTTCGATAGCACCTTACACAAACTCTGGGCCTTGAAACTTTGGGCAGCACGGTAGCATTGTGGTTAGCACAATTGTTTCACAGCTCCAGGGTCCCAGGTTCGATTCCATGCTTGGGTCACTGTCTGTGCGGAGTCTGCACGCTCTTCCCGTGTGTGCGTGGGTTTCCTCCGGGTGCTCCGGTTTCCTCCCACAGTCCAAAGATGTGCAGGTTAGGTGGATTGGCCATGCTAAATTGCCCTTAGTGTCCAAAATTGCCCTTAGTGTTGGGTGGGGTTACTGGGTTACCGGGACAGGGTGGGGGAGTGGGCTTGGGTAGGGTGCTCTTTCCAAGAGCCGGTGCAGACTCGATGGGCCGAATGGCCTCCTTCTGCCCTGTAAATTCTATGATTCTATGATTCTAGGAACTCCAAAGTGTATCATGAAGCTCACCTGACCTATAACTTTTATGTTGAATTTGGCTCGGATGGGTACAAGAGCCTTCGCTTCAGGTGTGATTCATCAGACTTCTTAGGCGCTTTTATCAAAACAAAGTTTATTATAAGAATGTAGTTAACATGTATAAAATGAGAATTTGGTATCAATTACAAACATGAAGAAAACACAACAGCTACAGTAATCTATGTGTATAACTCTTAATGAATCTCCCTTAGCTGTTCCAATTCAATACAACATCCAATAAACCAAAACCCCTTTCAAAGACGTGGCCCAGCACAATGGGCGGGATTCTCCACCCCCACGCCGAAGTGGCCGCGCCGTCGTGAACGCCGTCGAGGTTCACGACGGCGCGGAACGGCCCCGGTCCCGACCGATTCAGGCCCTGACAGTGGGCCAGTATCGGGGCCGCGTCATCTACCCGCGCCAGGCCTTGTCGCCCGCGTAAAAGCGGCGCCGAATAGATGATGCGGCCGGCGCTGCATAACGGACGTCATCCACGCATGCGCGGGTTGGCCGGCGCCAACCCGCGCATGCGTGGTTGCCGTCCTGTCCAAATCCGCCCCGCAAGAAGATGGGGGACGGATCTTGCGGGGCTGCGGAAGGAAGGAGGTCCTCCTTCAGAGAGGACGGCCCGACGGTCGGTGGGCACCGATCGCGGGCCACTCCACATTCAAGGTGAAGCCCGGTGCAGGATCCCCCCTCGCCCCCCCACAGGCCGCCCCCCCCCCAGCGTTCACGCATCGCCCACGACTGTAGCGACCAGGTGTGGACGGCGCTGGGGGGAACCCGCCATTTTGGCCTGGCCGCTCGGCCCATCCGGGCCTCAGAATCGCGGGGGTGCCGGAGAATCGCCATTTAGGGTGTCTCCGGCGATTCTCCGGCCTGCGGCCCGCGAAACTCGACTGGCCCGTTCCCGCCACTTGGGAGAATCGCGAGAGGGCGTCGGACCCGCGTCCCCGGAAATTTCGGCGGCCCAGGCGATTCTCCCAACCGGCGTGGGAGTGGAGAATCGCGCCCAATGTAATCTCACTTGAATGGGATCCTTCCCCTGAGATCCAGCCTCCAACCAGCAGATTCAAAACTCTTTCCGGAAAGCAACTCGTATCTTCAAAGTTATCGAGGCAGTTTGCCACACCCAGTGTGCTTTCAGCTCACTGGAACAGCTTTAAAATAAAAACAGGGAAACACTGTTTCCCTTCTGCAGTCCAAAGCAACAAACTGAAACTGAAACCCACACTAAAACCCCCTCTCACCTGACAGCCACAGCCCAGCTCCACCCACAAATGACATCACTGATGCCGTGCTACAAGTCATGAGGTAAGCCCAAACCTCTCTTAAAGGGACATTCACATGACATCTACCACTGTGACCACACTTTGGCCATCAGTTCCAGTTTCACCTCTGTGTGGCTCAATACTAAATTGGTGTATTTACACTACAGGGATGAACCTTGAGATGTGTTAATATGTTACAGATGCGCTATAAATGGCAGCTCTTGCTGTTGGCCTTTTATTCTGGGGAAATTCCCAATTCTACATGTCATTTTCTCTCCAGGATATCAACCCAGGATAGGGAGCTCACTTGGGCAACCCTGGAGTAAATCTCCTGTCATGTGAGAGTACCTTTAAGAAATGTGTGTTTATAAATGGGAGTATATCAATATCTGTAGTGAGAGTACTTTAAGAAATAGGTGTTTGCTACTGCAGTGATGTCAGAGAGTGGGTGGAGCTGGACTGTCTGTCAGCTTTTTACTTTTGTTTTTGAGCAGGCTGCAGGGTGTGTTTTAGTTTTGTTTTCAGTGTTGGAGCTGAAGCCAGACCAAGCAGGTGTACTGCTGTTCTCTCTGCCATCAAAAGACTATCTCTTGATCATTTGGTGAATTCAGAATTATAAATGTTTCCAGTAATGACTTTAACCTGATGTGGACCTGATAAAGGTTTTGTTTTTAAGTCGTATGGATGTTAAAAAGGAAAGCTTAAAGGTTCACTTAGTGTTGTAGTCTTTGGAGATTGTATTTGAATTAATGGTTGCTAAGATGGGCAGTGGATGTTGTCTATATGGACTCCAGTAAGGCCTTTGACAAGGTCTCTCATGGTAGACTAGTACAAAAGGTGAAGTCACGCGGGATCAGGGGTGAGCTGGTAAGGTGGATACAGAACTGGCTAGGTCATAGAAGGCAGAGAGTAGCAATGGAAGGATGCTTTTCCAATTGGAGGGCTGTGACTAGTGGTGTTCCGCAGGGATCAGTGCTGGGACCTTTGCTGTTTGCAGTATATATAAATGATTTGGAGGAAAATGTAACTGGTCTGATTAGTAAGTTTGCAGACGACACAAAGGAACTGGAACGACGGAGGTTGAGGGGCGACCTGATAGAGGTCTACAAAATTATGAGGGGCATAGACAGAGTGGATAGTCAGAGGCATTTCCCCAGGGTAGAGGGGTCAATTACTCGGGGGCATAGGTTTAAGGTGCGAGGGGCAAGGTTTAGAGTAGATGTACGAGGCAAGTTTTTTACACAGAGGGTAGTGGGTGCCTGGAACTCACTACCGGAGGAGGTGGTGGGAGCAGGGACGATAGTGACATTTAAGGGGCATCTTGTCAACTACATGAATAGGATGGGAATAGAGGGATACGGACCCAGGAAGTGTAGAAGATTGTAGTTTAGTCGGGCAGCATGGTCGGCACGGGCTTGGAGGGCCGAAGGGCCTGTTCCTGTGCTGTACATTTCTTTGTTCTTTGTTCTTTGATGTTCATTGTATGTTTTAAAATAAACATTGTTTTGCTTTAAAAAATACTTTTCCATTTCTGCTGTCCCACACCTGTAGAGTGGGCCGTGTGCTCCCCATACCACAATCTATTAAAAGTTGTGGGTTAGGTGCACTCCATGATACACTTTGGGGTTCTCTAAACCCTGACCCACAACACTCCATCCCTTGCTATTCAGTAATAGATTAATAATCCCCAGTGTTTTTCTACTTTTTAACTGTCCCATCAGAAACATAAAAACTTCAGTTATGGTCAGAATGAAAAAAGTCAGGAATAGTCTCTGTCACAATGTTGCAATTCGGATTCTCGCCCTTCGCACAGCAGGGTACACTTTCTATGAATGGAAGCCAGGATTTCTGTGTAATCTGGTATAATCTGCCCAGAGTGAACAAAACTGTCTGAAAGACATGTAGCATTTCCAGAATGCTTCCAAATCACATGAGAAGTCAACAACAGCGACTTGCATTTATATGGTGCCTTTTCTGCCGCGAAATCTCCCAAGTTGCTTCACAGACGTAGAATCAGGGAAAGCAAAATGCTGACGCTGCTCCAAAGAAGGATCCTTTAGGACAGGTGACCAAAAGCTGGCAAAAGAGTTAGATTTTAAGGAGGGGAGGGCAGCAAGAGGCGGAGAGGTTGTGGAGTGGAAGTTTCGAAGTTTAAAGTCCAACAGCTGAAGACAAAGATACCAAGTTTAGGATGATGGAAATTGGAGATCAGCGAGAGGACAAAATCGGAGGAAGTCATTGATTGGGAGAGCTATAGGTGGAGGGGACTACGGCGATAGACACTGGTGAGGCCGTGGAGGGAACTGTCCTTGTCAGTGAGGGACCAATCACACCACTTTTCCATTGCAGATTAAACAGCCACACGTCTTTTATTGCTTTTGTTTACAGGAGCAAATAAGAAAAGCAGGTTGTTGAAGTTAGTTCAAATAAACTGCTTTCTAAGGGCATGAGAAGAAAAATAATTGTGCAGGGGGAGGAGGTGGCACAGTGGTCTTGTCAGTGGGCTAGTAATCAAAAGTAGTGATGATGCTCTGGGTTCAGATCCCACAGTACATGCAAAAATTGAATTCCACAAAACTCTGGAATTGAAAGTCTAACAATGTGAATCGATTGTTGTAAAAATCCATCTGGGTCACGAGTAATCTTTAAGTAAGGAAACCTGCTAATCTGGACTGGCCTACATGTGACTCCAGACCCAATATGGCCGACCGAGCAAGCCAGTCAGTTCAATTAAGGGGGGGCAATAAATGATGCCTGCATTTTGTGAATTAACGAAAACAAAAGCTTTATTAACAGGAGACCACTGTTCACTGTTCAACCCCTCAAGCCTGCTCCACCATTCAGTAAGGGGTGGGATTCTCCGTCCCGCCAGCTGGCCAATGGGGTTTCCCATTGTCGGCATCACCACACCGTCGGGAAATCCCCGGGCATGGGTGCACTGCCGGCGTCACGGAGAATCCCGCCAGCGGAGAATCCAGCCCAAGGTCGTTTACCCCTAATTCCATTTTCCCACACCATAATCCTTTTATTCTCAGCAAAATCTACCAATCTCAGCCTCGAATACAAGAGGCGGTTCTTGAAGGGGTTAAACAGACTAATGAATCAGTTTGGTTTCTTTGACTTGCATTCTTTGATGATGTTTCTGGAACAAAATGATCATTTCTCAGAAGAAAGTGAATTGATTGGCCTCCCACCAGTTTGGCTCTCGGGAGGCAGCAGGAATGCAGCCAACCCTAGACTTCTGAGCATTTGGACAAAAATATTTGTGATCCTTAAATCCACGAAGATCTTTGCAATGGAGCCTGGCCATTGAGAAGCCAACCCTCATGCCAGATTCAAAGTGGACGGCAGGGTCTGTAACCCAAAAGTCAAAAACCTGCCAATGCCCATGTATGGAGTCTGTGTGTTTCTGTTAGAGTTATCCTGCTTAGATTATGCTGTTGATCAACGGCCAAGTGCTGCACATTAATCGTTCCTAATGCTGAGTGCACTTGGTGACTGATTCTAAAATTCGAGACGTCTCCTAGTAATAAAGGGAAGTTTTATCCAGCACTCAACCCCTCTGAGAGCTCTGCACTCTCTTGCGCATCCCTGACTTCCTTTGTCCACCATTCGTGGTCACGCCTTTATCTATCTAAGAGCTTTGTGCTGGAACTCCCATCCCATACACCTCCGCCCCGCTTTCTCTCTTCCTTAAACCATACCTCTTTCACCGGGCCTTTGGTTGTCTACGCTAATATCTCCTCACATGATTTGGCTTCGACATCTTCATTGATTGCAGTCCTGTGAAGTGCCTTGAGACATTTTGTATCATGTTAAAGATGCTCTTTAAGATCAAATTGTTGTTACTATTATAGCTTTAGAACATAGAACATACAGTGCAGAAGGAGGCCATTCGGCCCATCGAGTCTGCACCGACCCACTTTCAGCCCTCATTTCCACCCTATCCCCGTAACCCAATAACCCCATCTATCCTTTTTTGGAAACTAAGGGCAATTTAGCGTGTCCAATCCTCCTAACCTTCACGCCTTTGGACTTGTGGGAGGAAACCGGAGCACCCGGAGGAAACCCATGCAGATACGGGGAGAAAGTGCAAACTCCGCACAGACAGTGACCCAGCAGGGAATCGAACCTGGGACCCTGGCGCTGTGAAGCCACAGTGCTAACCCCTGTGCTAACATGCTGCCCCATAGCAGACAACAGGTCAACCTGTTTAAAAACCATCAAGATAAATGATCCACAATGCTGACATGATAAATCTGTCACATCCATCAAACTGGACTGTAAGTGACTTGCTGAATAACATTACCCCTGGCACACCTTACTTATAAGAATATGACTACTTGGGATTTGATTAAATAATCACTTAGATATTTCACAGGGTTATCTATTTTGGTACATATTTCCGATGTGTGATCTCCCTGCCCCTCTATCCTGACATCCTTGCAGTCTATGCGGGCCGGGGGGTGGGGGATTGGGGGGGGGGGGGGAAGAGACATCATCTGCTCCTATTATGCACGGTTGATCTGGATTAGATTTAAACATGATTGATGGACTGGCATCAAACACAGGATGCGCACTCCTGATTCAAAGAGGAAAACTGGGAGTGAGAAAGGGAACTGAAAGGAACGCCAAGACCAGGTGTGAGAAAGATGTGGGGGTGGGGTGGTGGAGGAGAGAAAATAATGATGGGTGGAAACGGGAAGAAACTGAAGTGTTGCTCAAAGAGGAGAGCGTGAGTGATAGTTGGAATTACATCCTTTTACATTCTCCCCACACTGTAACTCTTTCAGCAAGGGGACTGCTGCCACTATACACAACACAGCGCCACAATGTATAACCATGTGATACACAAAATACAATGAAGAACACAGCTGTTACTAACTCAATGTATTCTGTTAATTCAGGTCTGACTCCCTGAAGTTGCTCCGAAGAGGGTTCGCAATTCAAATCGTGTACAATGGAAGGAAAGGCTTACAAAGTAATACAGCGTATTTACAGCACAGAAATACGCCATCGGGTGCTGCTCCATCTAGTTTTGACCTAGCTTTTGCTCACCTGTTCTAATACCTCCCGATGTGCCTTGGTGTCAAATTTTGCTCGATAACCCTCCTGCAAAAGGATGTTTGGCCCCTGTCCAAGCATCTGAGCCTTAGTGGGCACTAATTGAGGTAGAAATACCTGAATATGTCAACATAGCTCACCCTGCTCACAGGGATTGGATTCTCCAGCCTGGTAGAACACTGTCCTCTCACCTCCAGAACTTGGGTTTGTGCCCACTGAACTGCTGATGAAGGGAAGTTTTGCAATAAGGGAAGTGAGCAGTGTAGCAGCTGAGAAGTTTTCCCTTTCAGCCTCTGGGCCTGGCTTCAAATCTAACAAAAATAGGGGGCGGATTCTCCGATCGCCGAAATCGCGTTCGGCGATCGGCCGGAGAATCCCCATTAACGCCGGAATCGGGGGACGGTGCCGTTTTTCCGATGCTCCGCCCCCTCAAAAATGGCGTACTCGTGGAGCACGACACACGCCGCATGGACGTCCTCAAGACGTCACCTGAAGCCCTCCTCCGATGCTCCGCCCCTGAGTCCCCGACGGTGTGGGACACGTGTGCTCACACCATTCGGGGGCCTCGTGCGGCGGCTGCGGACTGTGTCCAGCGCCGCCACAATCGGGGGGGGGGGGGGGGGGAGCCGTTCCGCTGGCGGGGGGGGGGGGGGGTTCGGCTAAGGCTGGGGGCACTGGTGGGGGTGGCCTGGGGCTGGCTACAGGAGGACAGATTTTGGCAGGCCGGGACTTGCGTGGATGGCATCATGTGGCACGGCTGGCGCAGGCCGCTGCTGTGTGCATGCACGGCCACGGACATGGCCATTCTGCGGGAGCTTTACGCTGCGTGGCTGCTAGCCCCCACCGGGCAGAGGATTGATGCAGGGCGGCGCCAACATTCTGGTCGTAAGACCAGACGGATGCTGTGGACATAGGCGCAGGATCGGAGTACCCAGCCCCTGGTGATTGTTAATGAACGAGGCTTTGACACTGAGTCACAATTGGAGATATTGGGACTGGTGTTCAAAAACGGGGTCACAGAGGTAACTCATTTGAAGAATCTTAAGGGAGGAGAGAGAGGTGGAGAGGTTTAGGGAAAGAATTCTGTATATTGACCCGAGGGAGCTGGGGGTATGGCAGTCAATAGCGAAGTAATTTCAAAAGCGGATGTGTAGGAGGCTGGAATTAGATGAGCACAGATATCTTGGAAGGCTATCCTCATCATTTCATTCTATTTTACTCCATTATCATTGATACTCGGAGAACATCTGCAGATTCCATGTTGGATGAAATTGCCCTTTAAGGAATGTGTTCAGGCATTCTCAATCTGATTCATAATAGGCGGTATTTTGGAATTAATTTATGTCAAATTGATAATCCTATCAGAAGACCTCACAGATGAAGAATTGTGACAACACAGGCACAATAGGGTCACTTATCTGAGATTTAGACAGAGGCACTTTTACTGTGGCTGTACAGAGGAGTTACATATTGTACCTCACCAAGTACACCTGAGATATCTGAAACATTTGATGCTCCACCAAGTGCCTGCATGGAAAGTGACCTTTCCTTGCAATTCTTTTAAAAAAATATTTCTTTATTCTCCTCCTTTTTCACATTTTCTCCCAAATTTACACTCACCAACAATAAACAATAATCAGTAACAAATATGTCAATCCCCTTATCAATAACAACGATCCCATCCTCCCACCAAGCCCCAAACATTCGCCCGCATGTTCACATAAACAAATGACAAAACTGAATCAGGAATCACCCATAGTCACCATCAACACACACCGCCCCCCTCCCCCCAACCCTCCCCCCCCCCCCCCCCCCCCTGCCCCAACTAATGTTCGATGTTATCTAGTTCTTGAAAGTGCATAATGAATAATGCCCATGAATTGTAGAACCCCTCTATCCTTCCCCTCAGTTCAAACTTAACCTTCTCAAGAGTCAAGAATTCCAACAGGTCCCCCCCGCCACACCAGGGCACAGGGTGGAGAGGTTGCTCTCCAACCCATCAGGATCCGCCTTCAGGCAACCAACGAGGCGAAGGCTACAACATCTGCCTCCGCACCCGTTTCCAACCCTGGCTGGTCCGATACCCCGAATATGGCCTCCTTGCGATGTGGACTGGATTGATTCCTGGGATGAAGGGGTTATCCTATGAGGAAAGTTTGGGCAGGTTGGACATTTATCTACTGGAGGTTAGAAAAATGAGAGACAACCTTACTGAATGTATAAGATCCTGAGGGGTCTTGACAGGGTGTGTGGTGAACTCTGTATCGCCTCAGTCTAAGTGTGGGAGAGAGCAGAACTAGGCGAGAAGGGGTCTCCCAGTTAAGGTGGAGATGAGGAGAAACATTTTCTCTCAGAGAGTCTGGGGAACTCTCTTCCCAAGGCAGCGTTGGAGGCTGTGTCAGTGAACATTTTTAAGAGGAGGTACCTAGATTCTTTAAAAAATATATATTTTTATTCAAATGTTTACAGATTTTCAACAAAAACCCCCCCTTACAGAAAAAAGAAAAACAAAGAACACATAAATAAACATCTTACAACTACATTACGAGTTCCCTCAATACACAAACACCCCCATTAAGCAATAATAAACACAGTAGTAAACAAAAAGTCTCCGCGTCCATTGCCGCCACTATCTCCGCTTCCCCCTCCAGTGCAGGTATCATGATTATGTTAAGGAGCCTCCGCACATTGGCATTCAGCTGCCTTCCCATCTGGTCCTCGTGAATCACCCCCGGGACACAGTCCTCAATTCTGGTAGCCAACACCTTGGCTAACAGCTTCGCGTCCACGTTGAGGAGTGAGATTGGCCTATACGACCCACACTGCAATGGGTCCTTGTCCCGCTTAAAGATCAGCGAGATCAGCGCCCTGGACATTGTCGGGGGTAGGCCCCCCCCTGCCCTGGACATGGTCGGGGGTAGGGCCGCCCCCCCTCCCCCTTGCCTCATTGTAAGTCCTCACCAGTAGAGGGCCCAGCAGGTCCATGTACTTCCGGTAAAATTCCACCGGGCACCCATCTGGCCCTGGTGCTTTCCCCGCCTGCATACTCCCCAGCCCCTTAGTCAGCTCCTCCAGCCCTACCGGTGCCCCAAGCCCAGCCACCTGCTCCTCCTCCTCCACCCTCGGGAACCTCAGCCGATCCAAAAATTGACGCATCTCCCCCTCCTCCGTCGGGGGCTCAGACCTATACAGCCCCTCATAAAAGCCTCTAAATACCCCATTTATTCCCACCGCACTGAGCACCATGTTCACCCCTTTATCCCTAACTCCCCCAATCTCCCTCGCTGCCTCCCACTTCCGAAGCTGGTGTGCCAACATCCGGCTAGCCTTCTCCCCGTACTCATACACCGCCCCTTGCGCTTTCCTCCACTGCACCTCTGCCTTCTTGGTGGTCAACAGGTCGAACTCGGCCTGGAGTCTTCGTCGCTCCTTGAGTAGTCCCTCCTCGGGGACCTCGGTATACCTCCTATCCACCCTTAATATCTCCCCCACCAATCTCTCCCTCTCTCTCCTCTCCTTCTTCTCCTTGTGGGCCCTAGTGGAGATTAGCTCTCCCCTAATCACCGCCTTCAGCACCTCCCAGACCACCCCAACCTGCACCTCCCCATTATCGTTAGCCTCTAGATAGCTTTCAATTCACCCCCGCATCCGCCCGCTTACCTCCTCATCCGCCAGCAAGCCCACATCCAGGTGCCACAGCGGGCGCTGGTCTCTCTCCTCCCCTAGCTCCAGCTCCACCCAATGCGGGGCATGGTCTGAGATGGCTATGGCCAAATACTCCGTGTCCTCCACCCTCAGGATTAGTGCCCTGCTCATAACGAATAAATCTATCCGGGAGTAGGCTTTATGGACGTGGGAAAAAAAAGAAAATTCCCTGGCCCCCGGCTTGACAAACCTCCATGGGTCCACTCCTCCCATCTGGTCCATAAACCCGCTCAGCTCCTTGGCTGCCGCCGGCCTCTTACCCGTCCTGGACCTGGAGCGGTCCAATGTTGGATCCAGTACCATGTTAAAGTCCCCCCCCCATTCTCAAGCTCCCTGCCTCCAGGTCCGAAATCCGGCCCATCATGCGCCGCATAAATCCGGCATCGTCCCAATTCGGGGCATATACATTCATTAATGCCACCCGCACCCCCTGCAGCTTACCACTCACCATCATATACCTACCTCCATTGTCTGCCACGATGTTCAGCGCCTCAAACGACACCCACTTCCCCATCAAAATCACCACCCCTCGATTCTTTGCGTCCAATCTCGAGTGGAAAACCAGCCCTACCCACCACTTTCTCAGCCTAACCTGATCTACGACCCTCAAATGCATCTCCTGGAGCATAACCACATCTGCCTTCAGTCCCTTCAGGTGCGCGAACACCCGGGCCCTCTTGACCGGCCCGTTCAGGCCTCTCACATTCCAAGTTATCAGCTGGATCAGGGGGTCCCCCCCCCCCCCCCCTGCCAATTAGCCATCCCCTTTTCTAGGCCAGCCACGTGCCCGCGCCTCTCGCCCTCTCCATTCCCCCCAGCGGCAGACCCCCGCCCCGACTCTCTCTCCGAGCTCTAGCTCCCCTTTGGCCAATGCACCAATGCAGCAGCAACCCAGACCCCCCCCCCCCCCCCCGGGCCAAGCTAGGTCCTCCCCTAGCTGCGTTGCTCCCCCCCATAGCACTCCCGTAAGTCAGCTGACTCCTGCTGACCCCGTCCACTCCCACCACTCCCGACCCCCCAGTGTGGTAATCTCCCCCCCCCCCCCCCCTCCTGTCCATCAGCGGGCGCTCCTCTCCAACACCACCCTTCCCCCTGACCCAGACCCCTTCCTTCGCTAGTGCGGGAAAAAGCCTGCGCTTTCCACCCAACCGGCCGCGCCCTCTCTTGCGCAGCTCCCTTTTGCGGCCTAATCCCAGTTCCCCCACCAGGGGCCTCCCGTCTCCCCTCCCCCCCCCCCACCCAACGGGGCCCCGTCTTTCCAACCACTGACGCCCACACTCTCACAAAACCCCCACTTCGAACCATTTCGCCCTACCCCACCCAGCACCCAAGGAAACAGTACAGAACAGAACATCCCCCAAAGCACAGTAACCACTGTAACCCCCCCGCGACAACCTCTCACAACCGACCATCAGTCCGTGTCCAACTTTTCGGCCTGAATAAAGGTCCATGCCTCCTCCGGCGTCTCAAAGTAATGGTGCCGGTCCTTAAACGTGACCCACAGTCGCGCCGGCTGCAGCATCCCAAATTTCACCCCCTTCCGATGCAGAACCGCCTTAGCCCAATTGTACCCGGCCCTCTTCTTGGCCACCTGCGCGCTCCAGTCCTGGTATATACGGACCTCGGCATTCTCCCACCTGCTGCTCCGCTACTTTTTTGCCCATCTTAGGACACACTCCATGTCCACCAAGCGGTGGAACCGCACCAACACCGCCTGAGGCGGCTCGTTAGATATGGACCACCTCGCCAGGACTCGGTGGGCCCCATCCAGCTCCAGGGGCCTCGGGAAGGCACCCGCGCCATCAACGTGTTCAGCATTGTGACCACGTATGCTCCAGCATCCACCCCTCCACTCCCTCTGTGAGACCCAGAATCCACAGGTTCTTCCTCCTCGACCGATTCTCCATGTCCTCGAACTTCTCCTGCCATTTCTTAAGCAGCGCCCCGTGCGCCTCTACCTTCACCGCCAGGACCAATATCTCGTCCTCGTTCTCCGAGACCTTTGCCGCACCTCCCGGATCGCCGCCCCTTGGGCCTTCTGGGTCTCGACCAGCTTGTCGATCGAAGCCTTCATCGGTTCCAGCAGCTCTGCGTTCAATTCTGTGAAGCAGCGCTTGAGAAACTCCTGCTGCTCTCGCGCCCACTGCGCCCACGCTGCCTGATCTCCACCCGTCGCCATCTTGGTTTTCCTCCCTCACACTTTTCGCTGCACCAAAATCACTTTTTTCACCGCTCCACTCCTGGTCCAATCCATACAGTGCCGGGGAAATCGTACTGTCACCTTCCCACACTGGGAACCGCCGAACAAATGCCGCTGGGGCCCCGAAAAAGAGCCCAAAAGTCAGTTTCTGGCGGGAGCTGCCGAACGTGCGACTTAGCTCAGCATAGCCGCAACCGGAAGTCCTCGTTAACTAGATTCTTGATTGACAAGGGAGTCAAAGGGTATAAGGGTAATAATAATAAGTAGAACCTTTGTCACAAGTAGGCTTACATTAACACTGCAGTGAAGTTACTGTGAAAATCCCCTAGTCGCCACACTCCGGCACCTGTTCGGGTACACGGAGGGAGAATTCAGAATGTCCAATTCACCTAACAAGCACGTCTTTCGGGACTTGTGGGAGGATTCCGGAGCACCCGGAGGAAACCCACGCAGACACGGGGAGAACGTGCAGCCTCCGCACAGACAGTGACCCAAGCCGGGAATCGAACCTGGGACCCTGGCGCTGTGAAGCAACGGTGCTAACCACTGTGCTACTGTGCCGCTCGGGAAACAGTTGTTGACCCATCGATGAACATGGAACATACAGTGCAGAAGGAGGTCCATGGAGTCTGCACCGACCCATTGAAGCCCTCACTTCCACCCTATCCCCGTAAACCAATAACCCCTCCTAACCTTCTTTTGGTCACTAAGGGCAATTTATCATGGCCAATCCACCTAACCTGCATGTCTTGGGACTGTGGGAGGAAACCGGAGCACCCGGAGGAAACCCACGCAGACACGGGGAGAACGTGCAGACTCTACAGACAGTGACCCAGCGGGGAATCGAACCTGGGACCCTGGCGCTGTGAAGACACAGTGCTATCCACTTGTGCTACCGTGCTGCCCCAGATGCGGTTCGAACCTATGCGTGCAAAGGACAATGGACAATCCATGACTTTAACCACTCGGCCACCTCGTCGCACGCATATTGGCAATGAGGCCACAATCAGATCAGATAAGATTTTGATCATTCTCTCATAAGATATTCTTAGAGGGTCATGAGCCTGTAGAACTCTTTTCTCCAGAGAGCAGGGAAGGTGGGGGTCAGTGAATATTTTTAAGGCTGAATCAGCTAGATTCTTGACTGACCAGGGAGTCACAGGGGACAAGGGGTAGGCAGGAATGTGGAGTTGAAGCTACAATCTATTGAATGGGAGAGCATGTTCGGAGGGCTGAATGGGCTGTTCTTAATTTGCACGTTCGAATGTTCCTATGTTCTTTTGGACATCACTAGCAGGGCTGGCATTCATTGGCCTGCCCTAGTTAGCCTTGGCGACAAGTCGTGGCGGAGGCCCCACTTCTCGAAGCGCTGCAGTCCCTCTGGTAAAGGTTTCCTGTCAACTGCGTCCCCTGAATGTTGTTGGGGAGAGGTTTGTCCCTCATTGCCTTGTGCATCAACTTAAACTAATATAAGTAACTGATACGAAACAACAAAGTGCCAGAGATAATTCTGAATTCTGTGTGAATCAGAATTACCATAAAAGATTGATCAATGTACAGTGAGTTTTAGTTAATTATTAAATTGAGCAATTAATGCTTTATATATTCGCTGAAAGATTAGTCAAGAAAGGCATTTTTTTTGTGATAACCTTTATGAAAACCATTGAATATCTAATACTTTAATCTGTGCTTGAAATATTCATCTGTCCATGTTATTGATAATTTATTTATCATTCCTGTCTGAGTAATGCAATCAATGATTTATTATTCTATGCATTATTTATCAATCTGATTGATTATTCATATACTATAATCTATGTGGTGTTCTTTGATGAATCTTAAACGTATGTTTAGATTTGCCCAGGTAAAAAATAAAGGAAGACTTGAATTTATATAGCTGCGTACAGAACCTCAACACTTCACTTTTAAAGTAACTGATGGTTATAATGTAGGACAGTGGTTAATTTGTACACAACAGGCTACTGTTAACAGCAACAATGTCGGGCAGCAAGGTGACGCAGTGGGTTAGCCCTGCTGCCTCACAGCGCCGAGGTCCCAGGTTCGATCCCGGATCTGGGTCACTGTCCGTGTGGAGTTTGCACATTCTCCCCGTGTTTGCGTGGGCTTCGCCCCCACAACCCAAAAAGATGTGCAGGGTAGGTGGATTGGCCACGCTAAATTGCCCCTTAATTGGAAAAAATGAATTGGGTACTCTAAATTTTTAAAAAATAAAACAGCAACAATATTGACCAGTTGTTCTGTCTTAACTGTGTTGACTGAAGGATAAATACTGACCAGAACACTGAGGATAACTTCCCGGCTCTCCTAGAAAATAACATCAATGTGTCACATTCAAAAGACAGTCGGCGGGATTCTCCGACCCCGCGCCAGGTCGGAGAATCGCCGGGTGGGCACGAGAATTGCGCGACGCTGCTCCGATGCCGTCCCGCCGATTATCCGCTGCCGATTCTCAGGCGCCCGCGGGATTGCCGCCGCGCCGTTCGGGGGCCGTTGAAAGCTGCCCCCCCCCCAGCGATTCTCTGGGCCTCGACGGGCCGAGTGCCCGCCAATTTTGGCCGTGTCCCTCTGACATAGGTTACATATGGTCCTACCCGGCCGGACCTCGGAGTTCTGGCTGCGGGGGCCGTCCTGGTGGGGGGGATCTGACTCCGGGAAGGGCTCCGCAGTGGTCAAGCCCATGATTGGGGCCTACCGCTGGCTGTGGCGTGCCGGCTTTCAGGTGCCGGAGCTGCGGACACCACTCTGGCGCCCTACTAGCCCTAGGAAGAGGTGAATACCTGGACGTGGAGGCCCATTGACGTCGGAGTGGCTCGTGCCGCTTTTCACGCCAGCGTCAGATCTTGGCCACGGGATTGGAGAATCCCGGCCAGCACCTCCAACAATGCAGCACTCCTCAGTACTGCACTGCAGCATCAGTCGAGATTTTTGTGCTCATGTTTCTGGAGTGGGACTTGAAAATTTGAACACAAAGATAAGAGGTACAAGCCACTGAGGTACACGTGGAGGAATGCCTGCCATCTATGGGCCAACATTAAAGGACTATGGCCTTGAGGTAAAGGAAATGGTCATTGACGTTGGGCGGGATTCTCTGGATGCTTTCGCCTGGC
Organism: Scyliorhinus torazame; assembly: GCF_047496885.1. Lineage (NCBI taxonomy): Eukaryota > Metazoa > Chordata > Chondrichthyes > Carcharhiniformes > Scyliorhinidae > Scyliorhinus > Scyliorhinus torazame. Next base: position 16,107,077 of record NC_092723.1, on the reverse strand, counting down.
GACTGGAGAATCCTGCCCGAGGTCACTGGATTTTTTCATTGTTGCCGTCTTACCCCTGGGGTCCTTATGGCGGGCAGAATGGGAGAATGCAGCCGTTGTCCCTGATAAAAGTTTTCAAGTTTCTGGTAATCAGAGATCACAGGAAGGTGGCTATACAAAAGTGAAGAAGCAATAAAAGACTCTACTGTACTAAATTAAAATGCTAATGTGAAGGCAGAGGTACGTGTAGGTAATCTGATCATGATGTTAGGTACTAGCTGGGCGCCAACAACAATCCAGTCCAGCTCAAAGTTCAGCTCCCCATTTAATAATTGGATAATTCACAAATCTGGGGCGTCATTCTCCGACCCCCCAGAGGGTCGGAGAATGGCCGTTGGCCACCGTGAATCCCGCCCCCGCCGGTTGCCGAAGTCTCCGAAGGGAGAAAAGTCGGCGGGGCGTTAATGGCGCCGCTGCCGCGGAGAATGTCACGGGTCTGCGCAAGGCAGCCGATTTTCGGCCTGCCGATATTCTCCCTTCCGGATGGGCCAAAGTCCCGTCGACATGATGACCGTTCACGTCGACGTGAATCAAACCTCCTTTTCATCGGCGTGACCCGATGCTCCAGGGTCACGCCGACCAGCGTGGAGGTGAGTGACGGCCTGGGGGGTTGGCTCTGGGCAGGCAATGGCGTGGCCGCAGTCTGATTGCGTGAGGAGAGGTGTGTCTCGGGTTGTGTGTGTGTGTGTGCGGCGGCGGGGGGGCGGGGGGTGGTTAGAGTAGGCTGGGCTCCGGGGGAGTGCCGGGAGGGGGTCCGTGCCGGGGTGGAGGTTGCGGGGGGGGGGGGTCCGTACCGGGGTGGAGGTTGGGGGTTGGGGGGGGGTCCGTGCTGGGGTGGCGGTTGGGGGGGGTCCGTGCTGGGGTGGAGGTTGGGGGGGGTCCGTGCCGTGCCGGGGTGGAGTTTGAGGGGGGGGTCCGTGCCGTGCCGGGGTGGAGGTTGGGGGGGGGGGTCCGTGCTGGGGTGGAGGTTGGGGGGGGTCCGTGCCGGGGTCGAGGTTGGGGGGGGTCCGTGCTGGGGTGGAGGTTGGGGGGGTGTCCGTGCTGGGGTGGAGGTTAGGGGGGGGTCCGTGCCGTGCCGGTGTGGAGGTTGGGGGTTGGGGGGGGGTCCGTGCTGGGGTGGAGGTTGGGGGGGGGGTCCGTGCCGGGGTGGAGGTTGGGGGGGTCCGTGCTGGGGTGGAGGTGGGGGGGGTCCGTGCCGTGCCGGGGTGGAAGTTGGGGGGGGGTCCGTGCTGGGGTGGAGGTTGGGGGGGGTCCGAGCCGGGGTGGAGGTTGGGGGGGGTCCGTGCTGGGGTGGAGGTTGGGGGGGGGTCCGTGCCGTGCCGGGGTGGAGGTTGGGGGGGGGTCCGTGCCAGGGTGGAGGTTGGGGGGGGGTCCGTTCTGGGGTGGAGGTTGGGGGGGGTCCGTGCCGGGGTGGAGGTTGGGGGGGGTCCGTGCTGGGGTGGAGGTTGGGGGGGGGGTCCGTGCCGTGCCGGGGTGGAGGTTGGGGGGGGGTCCGTGCCGGGGTGGAGGTTGGGGGGGGTCCGTGCTGGGGTGGAGGTTGGGGGGGGGTCCATGCCATGCCGGGGTGGAGGTTGGGGGTTGGGGGGGGGTCCGTGCTGGGGTGGAGGTTGGGGGGGGGGTCCGTGCCGAGGAGGGGGATGGGAGGGCAAGTGAGTTGGTCCACCTGGCCAGGTGCCAGCCTCCAACAGTTGGACCCATGCGGTCCATGCCACCTGGCTGGGGGGAGGAGGGGATATGGGCAATGATGACATGTCGTCGTTCCCCTCCCCCCCACCAGGCCGTCATGTTTTCAGATCATCCAGCGATGTTGGCCGCCGTGGTGGCAGCCGCTCATGTCTATGTTGCCCTGGATGAGGAGGAGGAGGAGGAGGAGGAGGAGGAGCGTGCCAGAGAGGCGGTGCAGGCTACTGCAGAGGGGCAGGCGGCAGCCGCCCAGGCTGGAGGGACACCTGACCGACAGGATGAGGAGGGGGAGGAGGACGTCGCGGCCCCCACGGCAACGGAGGCACCCGAGGGCGCCCCGTGTGTACCGGCCCCGGCAGTCATACCAGGACCTCACGGACCGGGAATGCAGGAGACTCCGGATGAGCCGGGAAACCGTGGCACACATCTGCCACCTGCTGGCACACCTGTCACCGCGTGGCACTGGCGGGGGACACCCTCTCCCCGTGTTCGTCAAGGTTACGGTGGCCCTGAACTTTTATGCAACGGGGTCATTCCAGGCACCGAGTGGGGACCTATCCGGCATATCGCAGACATCGGTGCACCGGTGCATCCGGGCAGTGACAGATGCCCTATATGCCATGGCGCACCGCTACATCCGCTTCCCCGTGGACCGGGCCAGCCAAGATGCACGGGCCGTGGGCTTCTCTGCCGTGGCCGGGTTCCCCATGGTCCAGGGCGCGATCGATGGGATGCACGTCGCCGTGCGGCCACCTGCAGATAACAGGGCCGTGTTCACTAATAGGAAGGGGACCTATTCGATGAACGTACAGGTGGTCTGCGACCACCGCATGATGATCCTGCACGTCTGCGCCCGTCACCCAGGCAGTGTACACGACTCATTCGTGTTGTCGCGGTCATCCATCCCCGGCATGTACGAGGGACGCCATCCCCGGCTGAGGGGCTGGTTGCTGGGCGACAGGGGCTACCCATTGCGATCGTGGCTGATGACGCCTATACGGAGGCCACGCAATGAGGCGGAGAACCGCTACAATGATGCCCATGTAGCGACAAGGGGAGTGATCGAGAGGTGCTTTGGTGTGCTGAAGATGCGTTTCAGGTGCCTGGACCTCTCCAGTATCGGTCAGATAGGGTCGGCCGCATCATTGTGGTGTGCTGCGTTGCTGCGTCCTGCACAACATAGCCCAGCAGAGGGGCGATGTGCCGCAGGCAGAGGAGGGCGGAGTGGAGGAGCAGCAGGAAGAGGCCCAGTCCTCCCCAGATGAGGGGGATGGGGGCAATGGTCCGGGCAGACGGGGGTAGACACAGGCGGGTGGCTGTCCACCGTTACCGGCTGGCCCAGCGGGCACGGGACAGACTGATAGCCGCCCGCTTCACTGACTAGATGGGCGTGGGAATCGGGTAGTATGGCCACAGGACCGCACACCATGACAACAGCCGACCACCCACACCCCCCACCCATCCACCCACCCAGCACCCTCACCCCCCTCCCCAACCCCACCCACCCCACCCGCATGCACACCACCACCCCCCCCCATTGTCGATCCACCTGCGGCACAACGGGCCGGGCTCAAACAGTTGCGGGTGGACGCGTGTCTATCGCAGGCCATGGAGGATGATGACAACCCGCCCTGCGATGAGCTCCTGGCTCTACATCGTTGGTCTATGTCTGACCCATGGCCACAGTACCACCATCCACCCGGACCATCCCTGCTTGCGGCTGTGACACTGCAGCGCACGGTCCCGTCCTCTGCCCGGGGGATGTGGATGGCGGCCCAGGGGAAGGGGGCAGACTCACCTGGGGCTGAGGTAAGACCACCCCTCACACACACTTGCGCTCATGACACCCTCCGCACACTTTGGACAGAGCACAAAGGCAGCTTCGGTAGGTGTAAACATTGACTTTAATAACCAAAGGAGTTCATGCACGTGTCCTAGCCCCTAAAACTCATCTGTGCCCTGCACCCGTGCCAACTTACTCAGTGTCTAATTGTTTGGCCGTCACGGGCCCTTTGACTACGTCTACGTGGGTTCCCCAGACGGTACAGCAGAACTGGAGGTGGACTCCTGTGATTCCTGCCCTCTGACACTGGATCCCTTTGGCGTGCCCGTTTCCTGGGGCGTCCTGGCCTAGATGGTGCCAGGCTGCGGCCCGGTGCGACTGGGATGGCGAGCTGCCAGCCTGTCCTGCCCGTTGCCCACCCGATGCACCTGGGACGGGAAGGGCGGGAGTCCGAGGTGTCGCGGTTGTACCGGGGACCTTCCCCTACAGGGGGAGCGCGGGGCGGACCACACACCACCTCCTCCTCCCTCGGGGGTGCCCGATGGCCCCCAGGCCTCTACATGGGTGTGGGGATGCGCGAACGGACTGGCCATCCGACGCTCCCCCCGACATCTGGCGCTGCCAGTCCTGGAGGCCCGTGCTGGTATCGACAGGGGTCTGCAGGTTTGCAGCCATGGAGCCCAGGGGGTTGTCGAACCCTGTCTGTGACAGTGCGACGCCGGCTCGCACATGGGCCACTGGCGCCCGATGCCCTCAGCGATGGCCTGCTGAGACTGGGCCATGGCCTGCAGAGACTGGGCCATGGCCTGCAGAGACTGGGCCATGGCCTGCTGAGACTGGGCCATTGGCCTGCAGAGACTGGGCTATGGCGTTGAGCGCCTCTGCCATCTGGCGCTGACACTGGCTCATGGCCTCCTGTGAGAGGGCAGCCATTTCCTGGGCCACAGACGCCGCCTGCACGGAAGGCCCCAGGCCTCGTAAACCGTTCCCCATGTCTGACACCGTCGCACCCATTGCCTCCACCGCGGATGCCACCCGTGCGGTTGTCAGCCTGGGTGGCACGCATGACCGGCACCACTCCCAGCTCCTGGACGCGGGTGGACTCCTCCACCTGCAACCGCAGCCGCCGCAAGCCGCCCGTCACCCTCTTCGCTCGTCTCCGGGTCGGTGGTTACATCGGATCTATGTGTGGGTGTGGTAACTGCAGGAACCCGGGATCCATTCTGGGCGGCAGATGTTCGCTTGGGCTGGGCTGCCCTCCGACCGCCCGGTCCCTCTGCTGCTCCTACCTCCACCTGCTGTACCGGGACGGCTGTGTTGTGCGCACCAGTGAGTGTACCAGACGCCTCATCACTAAAGTGCCCAACCGTGGTGAGTGTTTCTGCGATGGTGGAGGGTGTTGGTGACAGCAGTGGCGTTGTGTCGTGCTCTTCGTCCCACTCTGAGTCCATGGCACTTTGGGGTGGGGGTTCGTCTCCACTCATCCACTCTGAGTCACTGTCCGGTATTTCGCCTTCCTGGGTAGTGCTGTCCCGGGTAGGGTTGTCCTGGGTAGTGGTGTCCTGGGTAGTGGTGTCCTGGCTCGGATGTGATGGGGCCTGTGGCTGCCCCCCTCGTCGCTGGGTGGTCGCTCCCGCACGTGACGGGGGTGTCGTCTCCCTGTTGCTCCAGGTCTCTCCGTCTCCCGTGGTGTGGCGAGGGTCATCCTGCGGGCGTCGCATGCTGGAGGGTCCGGGTCTCTCCGTCTCCCGTGGTATCCGAGGGGCATCCTGCGGGCGTCGCATGCTGGAGGGTGCGGGTCTCTCCGTCTCCTGTGGTCTCCGAGGGGCATCCTGCGGGCGGTCTGCATATGCGGGGATGGGTGCCTGGACTTTTGGTCCTGCGATACACAATGAAGCATGCTATGGTTAGACATGAGGCAGTGATCAGGTGATATGGGGGAGGGGGGATATAGGGGAGGGAGGGGATATGGGGACGGGCTGTCGGTGGCTCACTCGCTAGTACGCCCCGACCTCTGCATCAGCAACCTCCCGGTCCTCAGGTCCGCCAGCCAGTTCCAGGGCCCTTTCCTCGTGTACGGTCAGTGGCCTCTCATCAGCGGGCCCTCCTCCAGTCCTCACATGCTCCCTATTGTTGTGTGCGCGCTTCTCCTGTGGGGGGCGGGGGGGGGCAGGGGTAAAAGGCAACAGTGTTAGGCAGGTATATGAATGCACGCCATCGGTTGCGCGGTGCATTGCAGAGGTTAAGGTTAGGGCTGGATTCACTTGGGGATATGGGGGATATGGGGGAGGGGGGATATGGGGGAGGGGGGATATGGGGAGGGGGGAATATGGGGGATATGGGGGAGGGGGGATATGGGGAGGGGGGATATGGGGGAGGGGGGATATGGGGGAGGGGGCATATGGGGGAGGGGGGATATGGGGAGGGGGGATATGGGGAGGAGGGGGGATATGGGGGATATGGGGGATATGGGGGAGGGGGGGGATATGGGGGAGGGGGATATGGGGGAGGGGGGATATGGGGGATATGGGGGAGGGGGGATATGGGGGAAGGGGGGATATGGGGGATATGGGGGAGGGGGGATATGGGGGATATGGGGGAGGGGGGATATGGGGGAGGGGGGATATGGGGGAGGGGGGATATGGGGGATATGGGGAGGGGGATATGGGGAGGGGGGATATGGGGGATATGGGGGAGGGGGGATACAGGGGAGGGGGGATATGGGGGAGGGGGGATATGGGGACGGGGGGATATGGGGGATATGGGGGGATATGGGGGAGGCGGGATATGGGGGATATGGGGGAGGGGGGCATATGGGGGAGGGGGGATATGGGGGAGGGGGGATATGGGGGAGGGGGATATGGGGAGGGGGGGATATGGGGGAGGGGGGATATGGGGGAGGGGGGATATGGGGGAGGGGGGATATGGGGGATATGGGGGAGGGGGGGGATATGGGGGAGGGGGGATATGGGGGATATGGGGGAGGGGGGATATGGGGAGGGGGGATATGGGGAATATGGGGAGGCTCACCCTGCCTGCTCTGACGAGGTCGTTCACCTTCTTGTGGCACTGGGTGCCTGTCCGTGGTGTCAGGGCCACAGCGGGTGACGGCCTCTGCCACTTCCCTCCACAGACGCCGGCTGTGGCGTGGGGCAACTCTGCGGCCGTGCCCGGGATACAGGACGTCCCTCCTCTGCTCCACCGCGTCCAGGAGCGCCTCCACATCGCGTGACTCGAACCTCGGGGCTGAGCGACGGCCAGCCATCCAGCCGGGTTTTGCGGTCGGGTGTTCCGGTCGGGTGGGGGGAGCAGCGCAGGCCTTATGAGCCGTCACGCCGTGCAGCGCGTATGACGCTGCACGGCGTGAAACACTGCGCAAGCATGGATCCCGTTACGTCGCTGCTAGCCCATTTCGGGCCGGAGACTATCGACCCATTTTTCCGACGTGACGCAAGTCGGATTTGCGCCGTTTTTTGCGCCGATCGGTGGACTTTCCGCCGATAACGGAGAATTTCGCCCCTGGTCACAAAACACAAACCGCTCATTTCACTGATTCTGGCTGGAGATAAAATCCAAAAATGCCGGAAGCATTCAACGGATCCGGAAGAGCTAGCCTTTCAGACTGAAGACCTTTCATCAGGACTAATCCTTGCTCTCAGGATTAGAGAACATGAACTCTGTTTCGCTCTCCACAGAGACTGTCTGACCGCCTGAGTATTTCCAGCATTCTCCACTTTCAGTTTCACAGCATTTTTACTTTTGTTATCCTGGTTGAAGAGGCTGGAAGCAGTTCAGATGTAAGTACGAACCTTGCAGCAGGACGCGGAATCAAGGTAGAAAAGTCTACCAGAATTGATACTACTGGGGAGTCATACTCAAAGGGTGGCATGGTAGCACAGTGGTTAGCACTGTTGCTTCACAGCGCCAGGGACCCGGATTCGAGTCCCGGCTTGGGTCACTATCTGTGCGGAGTCTGCACGTTCTCCCCGTGTCTGCGTGGGTTTCCTCCGGGTGCTCCGGTTTCCTCCCACAAGTCCCGAAAGACGTGCTTACTAGGTGAATTGGACATTCTGAATTCTCCCTCAGTGGGCCCGAACAGGCGCCGGAGTGTGGCGACTCAAGGCTTTTCACAGTAACTTCATTGCAGTGTTAATGTAAACCTACTTGTGACACTAATAAAGATTATTATTATATCTTTGTATGTAAACACATTAGTTATTCTCAATTAAGTTTTACGAAGTTCCCTGCCTCGGGGAGCAGTAGGCAATTGACTCCCCTTTCCAGGTTATCATGTCATTTCCTTAGAATTCCAACAACTTGACTTTGTGGCAGCAGAAATGGAGGAAAGATGGAGGATAACTGGAGTCAGGTGTACCTCGCAGAATCTAAGAAGAATGAGTAAGAGTGTTACAACTGTACGCGGTGTTCTAATTCACTTAGTGTGTCACTAAAACGAATAGCACTCCCGTTATAATGAAATTGTGGCCCACTTACAGTGAAAATCTAATTGCCAATCATTCATAGTTCGGTTGGTTTTAAGAGGCAATAGAATGCACCTTACAAGATCAATGGGAACCAGCTATTCCAGTCCGAAAGCACTTAATCTCTCCCAATGCTCCTACTGAACCTCTTAATTACGCCCTTTATAAAGCATTTGTTCTCATTTCAGCCACGGTATCCAATCTGTCCAAGAACGACAACCTTCTGTTGCTAAGCAATCGTACATTTCAAGGCATGGAGGGAACTTTAATGAGTTCAAGATCAGTGATATTTTAGGAAAAGATTTTTAACATCGGAAATGCTTGGAAAGTGCATTTTATAAATACGAGGAGAGTTACGTCATGAAAACCCTCTTAAAATTCCAGGGGGGCCGCATTCATAGTTTTAAGCACAGATTATGATAGGCTAATAGCTATCACCCGGCGTACAGTTGAGTAACGCAGAAACAAGGGACCGGGAAAGTGACCATTTCCATCGCTGGCCTGTACTACTAATAATAATAATCTTTATTAGTGTCACAAGTAGGCTTACATTAACACTGCAACGAAATTACTGTGAAAATCCCCCAGTCGCCACATTACTGCACCTGTTCGGGTACACAGAGGGAGAATTCAGAATGTCCAAATTACCTAACAAGCACGTCTTTCAGGACTTGTGGGAGGAAACCGGAGCGTTCAGAGGAAACCCAGGTAGACACGGGGAGAACGTGCAGACTCCGCACAGTTAATCTAGCTAAATTAGCTAATCTGACTTGACACGCCTTCTGTCTCTACTTAATCCTAGTAGCATTATTCGCCCTGAAGCTTGGCCAACATCATCGCGCCCGTCTGCAATATTTTGTTCGGAGCGTGCGCGTGCAAGTCGGAAACGTGCCTGCTGAAAATCAAGAAGCCAATTTAAGTTAGTTAAGCAGCGTTTTGCATTGCCTGACCGGTTTTGATGGTTTGCGGGTGGGAAATTGGCCAGGTGGCCGTTACATTACAGCTGCAACCTTGATCCAGTGCAGGATGAAATTCAGGGCTCAAATAAAGCGAAGAAAGGTCTCTGGGGGCTGAGGTCTATGTGCCCAAACACTCGTGGAGCAGTTTTTTACGCTGATATTTATTTTGTCCATGTCCACAGCTCCCCCAGACAGCTGGGTGGCGGCTGTCACCCTGAGTGAGCACATTGGAAGTGCCAGCCGCCTTTTTCGATGCCCGCCCTCGATCCCACCCTCCCCGGCAGCACTTGGCCTTTCGCAGGATGGGCTTCCCGCTGGATGGCTGTTAATTGGCCAGCTAGCGGAATATCGCATTGACAACACCATCTTGGGCAGAAGTGGGCTTCACATCCGCTCCAGCTCGCACCGACCTCGGGGAGGCCCTGAACATAAAATCCAGGTCCTTGTTGTCTTTATAACAAAAAACAAACCCTAGCTGCATCATTTATTCATTTTTTATTATTCATTGATGGGATGTGGGTGTCGCTGGTGAGGCCAGCATTTATTGTCCATCCCTAATTGTCCTTGAGAAGGTGGTGGTGAGTTGCTTTGTTGATCCGCTACAATCCATGTGGTGTAGGTGCACCACAATGCAATTAGGGAGGGAGTTCCAGGATTTTGACCCAGCTGTCGTAAAGGAATGACGATTTGTTTCCAAGTCAGGATGGCGTGTGACTTGAAGGGAACCTATAGATGATGATGTTGGATTTGTTTATTGTCACGTGTACCGAGGTACAGTGAAAAGTATTTTTCCGCGAGCAGCTCAACAGATCATTAAGTATATGAAAAGAAAAGGAAATAAAAGAAAATACATAATAGGGCAACACAAGGTACACAATGTAATTACATAACACCGGCATTGGATGAAGCAGACAGGGGTGTAGTGTTGATGAGGTCAGTCCATAAGAGGGTCATTTCGGAGTCTGGTAACAGCGGGAAAGAAGCTGTTTTTGAGTCAGTTCGTGCATGTTCTCAGACTTCTGTATCTCCTGCCCGAGAGGAAGTTGGTAGACTGAGTAAGCCGGGTGGGAGGGGTCTTTGATTATGCTGCCCGCTTTCCCCAGGCAGCGGGAGGTGTAGATGGAGTCAATGGATGGGAGGCAGGTTCGTATGATGGACTGGGCTGCATTGACGACACTTTGAAGTTTCTTGCGGTCCTGGGCCGAGCAGTTGCCATACCAGGCTGTGATGCAGCCCGATAGGATGCTTTCTATGGTGCATCTGTAAAAGTTGTTAAGGGTTAATGTGGAATTTCCTTAGTTTCCTGAGGAAGCTTAGGCGCTGTTGTGCTTTCTTGGAGGTAGCGTCGACGTGGGTGGACCAGGACAGATTTTTGGTGATGTGTACCCCCAGGAATTTGAAACTGCTAACCATCTCCACCTCGGCCCCGTTGATGCTGACAGGGGTGTGTACAGTACTTTGCTTCCTGAAGTCAATGACCAGCTCTTTAGATTTTCTGGCATTGAGGGAGAGATTGTTGTCGCTGCACCACTCCACTAGGTTCTCTATCTGCCTCCTGTATTCTGACTCGTCGTTATTTGAGATCCGGCCCAGTCTGGTCGTATCATCAGCAAACTTGTAGATGGAGTTAGAACCAAATTTTGCCACGCAGTCGTGTGTGTACAGGGAGTAGAGTAGGGGGCTAAGTACGCAGCCTTGCGGGGCGCCAGTGTTGAGGACTATTGTGGAGGAGGTGTTGTTGTTCATTCTTACTGATTGTGGTCTGTGGGTCAGAAAGCCAAGGATCCAGTTGCAGAGTGAGGAGCCAAGTCCTAGGTTTTGGAGCTTTGATATGAGCTTGGCTGGGATTATGGTATTGAAGGCGGAGCTGTAGTCAATAAATCGGAGTCTGATGTCGAGATGCTCTAGGGAAGAGTGTAGGGCCAGGGAAATGGCGACAGGGAAAATGTTCCCATGTATCTGCTGCTCTTGTCATTCTAGATGGTCATGGGTTTGGAAGGTGCTGCTCTCAATAATATTAAACTTGATAATCTTCGGTCGTGGATCTGGTTGGAACCCTGGAATTATTGTCTCTAAAACTGGACTCCTTTCATCGTGGAGGAACTAATTGTTCGTAAGCAGGTGGACCACTTGAGGATGTAGCCATTTGGGATGGCCACGTCCCGATCACAAAAAGGACACTTTGCAAAGAATGCAGGGAAAATTGGACAATACCGAAATAGCAAGCAGGTGCAAGGTCTGTCTGTTGATTAGAGCTGTAGCTCTCAGACAGGACCGGTACAGCAGAACCATCTACATACTAATAAGCCATCCCCGGGAACAAAAGGCAACATTTAGGTAAACAATGCTAAGACAGACATCCCGGCTCCAGAGGAGACTAAAACAAAGCAGACCAACGGACACCTAGGACACGCCCAGCAATCAGGGAACCCACCCTCTATTGGAGGAAAATCGATAAGAATGATTGGGAAACGGCCCAATTAATTGGGGCCAAGTTCAAGGCCCGCCCAAAAGCGCACAAAGCCCTTTTGGGGTATAAAAAGGATTCCCCAAGAGAGAATCGCTCTCTTGGCCTTGGCTCTCAGCGAGGAGAGACCTGCCAAAGCTGCTCCAGACCAAGTAAGTTCCAAGTCAACCAACACTACGAGATAGATGCTCCTAGTTGCTACCCTGTAAATAGCTCAACCCAGCAGCCTCAGAAACGAGCAACGGCCATTGTTCCTCTGACTGAGTGGGCACCCAAAGCTAAGTATAGGCTTTTAGTAATAGCGATAGTTTAGGTTGTAGAGTTTTATGCATGAGTAGATTTGACTGTGTGTAAATAAATGAGCATTGCTTTTGAACATACTAACTGGTGTATCGAGTCTTTGATCAGTATTCGGTTTTGAACCTTGTGGCAGTATCGAAAGATACCTGGCGACTCTTGAGCAAACGTAATTAAATAGAGCCAAATTAAGAGACAACAGCAAGTTAGCAACAAGGAGTAGAGAGATGCTCCAGCAGTCAGTGTTATTGTCAAGAAAAGTTTTTAAACCCGTAAGCTCCGAAGTACCTGATTGATCTATTATCGACATAACTGATACCTCTGTGCAAGCAAATAATGATGAGTCGCCTGTGCTAGAAGAGGAACCCGTTATTGCAGTTCCTGTTAACGTTGATCCTGTGGAAGTATCTTCAACAGAATTATGCTGCTCTACAAGAAATAGAAAACCCCTCAAAATCTCGATTTCTAATTTTCAAACTCATGTACGTAATGTTTAGTTAATTAGTATTTTGGACGGAGTGTGTTCGTTATTTAAGATTATACAAAGGAATTAAAGGGGATGGATGTCTGATTCTCCCTTTAAGGGCAACACAGCAGAGTAAGGGTCACATGGCTTTGGTGACTCAGATTGTGGAAGCACCCTGTGGTGAAAACGGTTCCAGGGCAGAAACATTTGGGAGCTGGCTACAGCCATGCGGCCATTCTCATTAATAAATATCTTGTGACTTCACTAATAATAATAAAAATATTTATTAGTGTCACAAGTAGGCTTACATTAACACTGCAATGAAGTTACTTCGAAAATCCCCTAGTCGCCACACTCCGGCGCTGTTCAGGTACACTGAGTGAAAATTCAGAATGTCTGAATTACCTAATAGCACGTCTTTCGGGACTTGTGGGAGGAAACCGGCGCGCCCGGAGGAAACCCACGCAGACACGGGGAGAACGTGCAGACTCTGCACAGACAGTGACCCAAGCCGGGAATCGATCCTGGGACCTTGGCGCTGTGAAGCAACAGCATTAACCACTGTGCTACCCTGCCACCCACCGTGCCGTATGTGGGGGAGGAAACCTAACGAGGATAGCGATGAGGACTGTCAGAGGATACAGCAGGATTTAGATTGTTTGGAGACTTGGGCGGAGAGATGGCAGATGGAGTTTAATCCGGACAAATGTGAGGTAATGCATTTTGGAATGTCTAATGCAGGTAGGGAATATACAGTGAATGGTAGAACCCGCAAGAGTATTGAAAGTCAAAGAGATCTAGGAGTACAGGTCCACAGGTCACTGAACACAGGTGGAGAAGGTAGTCAAGAAGGCATACGGCATGCTTGCCTTCATTGGCCGGGGCATTGAGTATAAGAATTGACAAGTCATGTTGCAGCTGTATGGAACCTTAGTTAGGCCACACTTGGAGAATAGTGTTCAATTCTGGTCGCCACACTACCAGAAGGATGTGGAGGCTTTAGAGAGGGTGCAGAAGAGATTTACCAGAATGTTGCCTGGTATGGAGGGCATTAGCTATGAGGAGCGGTTGAATAAACTCGGTTTGTTCTCACTGGAATGAAGGAGATTGAGGGGCGACCTGATAGAGGTCTACAAAATTATGAGGGGCATAGACAGAGTGGATAGTCAGAGGCTTTTCCCCAGGGTAGAGGGGTCAATTACTAGGGGGCATAGGTTTAAGGTGAGAGGGGCAAGGTTTAGAGTAGATGTACAAGGCAAGTTTTTTACACAGAGGGTAGTGGGTGCCTGGAACTCGCTACCGGAGGAGGTAGTGGAAGCAGGGACGATAGTGACATTTAAGGGGCATCTTGACAAATACATGAATAGGATGGGAATAGAGGGATACGGACCCAGGAAGTGTAGAAGATTGTAGTTTAGTCGGGCAGCATGGTCGGCACGGGCTTGGAGGGCCGAAGGGCCTGTTCCTGTGCTGTACATTTCTTTGTTCTTTGTTCTTTGTTTGAGGTGGGATAATGACATCGAAACGCATGGTAATGGGGTTGCCGACCTTTCATGGCGGAAACCCCATGATGTCATTGTTGGGGGAGGGGGCGACTATCACCATGGGGAATCCCGTTGGTGCAAATGCTGCTTTTGGGGCTCCCGCTGGATTCACCACCCCCTCCAGCTTTCCCGCCTACCAAAAACAAAGGTGGAAAATGCCCCCCCCCCCCCCCGCAAACAAAGCAAACCAAAAAACAAGTTCATCCAGGTATAATGAGTATAATATAGTCTTGCAATTTAGGAGGGAGTAGCGGTCTCTGTGATTACTGATCATGCAAATTCATAAAAAACTTCTTTTTGGCCATGGGCGGTTTCAAAAAAACATGAATACTTATCTGTTTAAAAAAATTATCCTTCAATCAGAAAAGTGAGAGGACGACCCATTAACATGACCAGTTCTCTGAGAACATTCGGGTGTATAAATAAGAGCAGAAGCCGGCCATTTAGCCCCTCGAGTCTGTTCCGCCATTCAATAAGGTCATGGCTGATTTGTGCGTGTTTTGAATTCCACATTCCCATCGACTCCCGATAACCTTTGTTTTGTTGCTCTATTTATTTATCTCGGTGAACCACCAGCCTTTCCCTTATATCGATCAAATGAGCACGCAACCAGTTGGTTAGTTCAAAAGATGGTTTATTTACATACACAAGAGTTATCTCAACATGCAAACATAATGGGCGGGATTCTACCGTACTCGGCGGGGCGGGGGGGTCCCGGCGGGACGGAGTGGCGTGAAGCACTCCGGCGTCGGGCTGCCCCAAAAGGTGCGGTATCCTCCGCACCTTCAGGCGCTAGGTCCGCCCGGGAGTGGTTGGCACCCCGCCGGCCGGCGGGATAGGGGCCTGGCGCCATGCCAAATGGCGCTGAAGGGCCTCGGCGCATGCGCACAGGGATTCACTTCCGCATCGGCCATCGCGGAGGGCCACAACGGCCGATGCGGAAGGAATAGAGTGCCCCCACGGCACAGGCCCGCCCGCAGATTGGTGGGCCCCGACCGCGGGCCAGGCCACTGTGGGGGCACCTCCCAGAGCAAGATCCCCCCGCGACCCCCCAGGAACCCCGGAGCCCGCCCGCGCCGGCAGGTCCCGCCGGTAAGGGACCTGCTCTGATTTACGCCGGCAGGACCGGCGACAGGCGGGCGGGACTTCGGTCCATCGCGGACAAGTGAATTTGGGCGGCCCCGGCGCCCATTGAGTCGTGCCGGACCCCGCCATTCTCCGAGGTGGGCGGCGCGACTCACGCCACGCCGGTTTTTGGGGGGCAGGAGAATTGGGAGGACGGCGGGGGCAGGATTCATGTCGACCCCCGGCGATTCTCCCACCCAGCGAGGGGTCGGAGAATCCCGCCCATAATCTACTGCGAGTTAAACTACACCTATCAGCTACAATAACCTATACTTAATTTCAGGGCAACCGGCACTGTGCAAATGGATAAAAGCCTTTATCTGTATTTCACTTGGCTGGTTCGAAGAAAGTGACTCTGTCTCTGCTGGGCTCATCCGTCAGGTCGCGATCGTTGGTCTTGAACTTAACTGGCTGTTCCTGCTGCAATTGGGTTGGCACAGACCGGATCCAAGAGAGACAGAACACAAGGCTGTGTCCTCTTTTATCCCTCTGGGATTTCACGCTCTTTGGGGCGGTCCTTAACCTTGGGCCCAATAGTTCGATAGGGCTCTGATCACTCTCTTCGATTTCGGCCAATAAAGGGGCGGGTGCCTTGGTGGCTGGGCGGGTCCTTAGCGGTCATTGACCTTGGCAGTTGTGCTTTCTGAGTAAGGGGAGTGGCGCTGATCAGTCTGTGGCTGTACCGGTTGCTTGATTGGAGTTCTAGTGTCCTGGGAAAATGGGCCATTAAAATGTAAATGAGCGGGGGTTTCTGTCAGGTCTGGTTATCTGTGTTTTAGACACACACAATCTCTGTATCTGTCTGAGTCCTGGGTTGGCCATAATTCCCATGGTCCTTTGCAGGTGGCCATCTTAGATGGCTATAGTTTCCCTTGCTAAACATGAATCTATCCACCACTGTCTTCGAGTTCCAAAGTTGCGCAACCTTCTGAGAGATCGAAGTTCCCCTCAACTCTGTCTAATAAGAGCGATCCCTAATTCTAAAACGGTGCTCCCTTGTTCTGGACTCGCCCACAGGAAGAAACCTTCTTTCCACATCCACCAGCTTCAGCATCCATCTCTTTTTAAGCCACCTGTAACTGCCGTCCTTTATTATAAGGCTCACTATTACCTGCAGCTCCCCATCCCCATCCCCATGTAATGGTCTAAATATGACCATTAAACCATTGGCAGCACGGTAGCACAAGTGGATAGCACTATGGCTGCACAGCACCAGGGTCCCAGGTTCGATTCCCCGCTGGGTCACTGTCTGTGCGGAGTCTGCACGTTCTCCCCATGTCTGCGTGGGTTTCCTCCGGGTGCTCCGGTTTCCTCCCACAGTCCAAAGACGTGCAGGTTAGGTCGATTGGTCATGCTCAATTGCCCTTAGTGTCCAAAAAGTTTAGGAGGGGTTATTGGGTTACGTGGATAGGGTGGAAGTGAGGGCTTAAGTGGGTGGGTGCAGACTCGATGGGCTGAATGGCCTCGTTCTGCACTGTATGTTTATGTCTATGTCTAAATCCCTGTTAAAAAGCCCTCAGTCATCTCACTGTTTCGTCAAATCCCTTTATACCACCCCTGTTATATGATGGCTGGCTGTTCTATAACAGACTGCAATAATGTCCAGCGTGGGCCATTTTGTCATGGAGGTTTCTTGGTAGTTTATCCTGAGGATATCAATTCATAGCTGTCCACCAGGAAATCTGCATCATTGACTAATTACCTCCTGGTCCCCACTCCCTTATACATGCCCCATCTTTAGAGCCAATCCTGCATTGGGGCTGGGTGTGTGGAGAGAAATTCCAGGGTAAAAGACCACTCGAGACACCATGAGTGAGATTCAACCAAACAATTTGGGCGAGTTTGACAGGGTGTTTCCCATTGTTTTTTTGGGTGAGAGCTTGAGCGGTATTCACCCACACTTGGCCATTTTAAATTTCGGCCTTGAGGAGTTTCTTGAGGAGCCCACACTTAGAAATGTTTTCAGAGCGGAACATGCCAGCTAGACATTTTGATCGGGTGCCCCAATCTCTAAGTGTGCTTGATGGTCCCCCCATATCCCCCACCCACAGGCAATAACAATCCCCGCAGACATGGGCATGACAGCCTCCCCCACCCCCAAGTGAGCACACCCTGTTATGAGGGCCCCCCTTTTCAGGTCCCCCCAACCCCCATTTTACCCTCCCCTTAATGAGGCCCATTCATACCCACTTTCTCCCCCCCCACTCTTCATACCCCCCCTCAACCCCCTTTCATGAGCATGACACCGCTCAGGTCCTGACCCTTGGCAGTGCCAACCTGGCACTTGTGCACCTTGGCATGGCCAGCATGGCACCCTGGCAGTGCCCTTGACATGGGGATCACTGCCAGGGTGCCTGGGTGGCAGTGCCAAGATGCCAGACTGACAGGGCCAAGATGCCAGCCTGCCAGAGGGAGTGCCAGGGTGCCACCTTGCCAATGCCTGACCAGCCAGGGGTTTCCAATGGCCTGGGAGACTCTCCCCTCATGTGCCATGACAACTGGTCCATGTTTGTGTGGACCAGCACTAAACATCGCTCTGGCTTGGTCTCCCAGGCATGGTCAGTAAATCCTGGACCCCGGGGGAATCCGGCAAATACATATTTAAATTAGTCTAATGACCAGTGAGGGCAAGATCCAGATCATGACATATCGCGAACTTCCTTTGAATCTTGCGGGATTCAAAGTCCTCGTCCCAACACCAAATCGGACGCAACAAGACCATTGAATCATGGCCATGTGTGTCCTGGCTGGAATACACAATCTCTACCAGGAATTTTGTCCCAACCAGGAGTTTTTACCCAATACTTTTACGAAATAAACTCCAATTTCTCTGGAGCAGAAATGGAAGATTTCTTCAAAAACCTATATTGAATGTAGACCAACTAAAAAGCCTGAGCTCTTAAATGAGGTGCATTGTCTTTACAACATATCAATGGAAACACGATAGCAATTGCTCGAGGGCCAGTAGAATGCTTGAGAGTGGAGTGAAGTTGCTGGATCCTTACAAAGGTCTTAGCGTTATGAACAACTCTGCTATACATGATGTTACTTGATGCCTGAAGCCTTTTTCAGGCTGTAAGCTGCTCAATCAGCTTGTCCATTATCGTTACGCAGCCTTTCACCATCTGCCCAAAGACAATGACAGAGCTGTTTTCTCCATCCAGTCTCAACGACTGTGCCGGGGTGGGGTGTGAGGGGGGGATCGGGGACTGCTGCGGGGGCTATCTGTGGAGAAGGACTGCTTTATTGCTTTTCCCTCCCTCCAAAAATGACCGGATTCTCAAACGGGGTCATCCTCTGAGTGTGGGACAATAAGCCTGCCTGTTTGCAGAATTGACTGTCGAGGTTACTCCCGGGGTGATGGAGAGGTCACCAGAGCAAGAACTTTTATACATCATTCCCCTTCAGTTATCAACCGTTTCCAACTTGGCCTCAGCTCGATTTAAAGGAGGGGGGGATTGATCTTGAGCTGGAGCACAGAACGGCGATAGTTTGCCAAATGAAAATGGGCAGAGTGTAAAATTGGTCACTGGTTCGCTATTTTCCAAATTGCCCAATGTTGCTGCCCGAGACCAACTTTACCCCAGTCGAAGGGAAACGGCGGATGGCTCGGCAGACTCTAAGTGAAGCAGGTACAAAAGGAGGTGGCAGATATTTGAATAAGGAGCTGTTTATGTCATTGGCGCTTCCAGGCTCCAAGTCTCTCTGGCTCAGTTTAGAATGCATTGTACAGAAGTTCAGAATCAAAGGGCTGGATTCGCCGCTCCCCCAGCCGCGCGTTTCTCGGCGGTGCGCCGTTCGCTGGCGGCGGGATTCTCTACTCCCGCCGCTTGTCAATGGGACTTTGCACTGAAACCACCCCACGCCGCTGGGAAACCCAAGAGGCGCTTCACCACACACGGCATTGCTCACTCACGACAGACACCACGCTCCAATTCCTCTCCACGGAATTGCGTAACTTTCTGCGCACATGGGCATATCATGACCATCCCCTATACCCACAGTCCAATGGTTTGGCGGAACGGGTGATACCCTCAGCTAAGCATCTTCCGGAGAAATGCACCCAGGATCACACAGATTATGATGCTACACTCCTCAGCCTGTGAAACATGCCAAGACAGGATCTGTGCTCCTCAGCACAGCAACTCTTTACCAGGTGCCCCGGGACCACGGTTCCTAGTGCCAATGTTCAGCAGCACACCAAACTCAAAACCAACGTGAAGGATACCCTCATGCAACGCACATTGAGGAGCAAAATGCGCTACAATTGAGATGCCCATTGACTCGGCCCTCTAACACTTGGTCAGTCAGAACCCAGACCACGCATGGCCATGACCTGTTGGCGGTGGTACACAGCCGTGCCACACAACCAAGCAGTTACACGGTAACCTCAAATGGTATCCACTACGCACGCAAGCTCCCACAGGCATCAAACGAGCACCAACAGATGACACAGTACTTCAGTCAGCTGGCCTATGGCACAGGCCCCCCACACCAGGGGACATGCGACTCCTCTAGAGGTCAACACAGCGAGTCCTACGCCCACAGAACACTGATGAACGTTCCGGGTCACCCACACTAAGGATACCGGAAAAACAACACCACAAACCGGCGTAACCACACACCCAGGTTGCCTGAGCAAACCAAACACGAGGTTCCAGGATTTTATTACCACCTAGCCTAAAACTGGCTTTTGAATCTCAGTTTTCGACAACAAATTCTGGGGGGATGGGGGGGAAACGGGACACGATTAGCTATGCACCAGCTGCAACAGCTTCATCCACACCTCGCTGCATATGTGAATAGTTATGCATTGTCAGATTGTTTAACCTGTATGTGACACAATGATCTGCCCATCGTGTCCTGTGGCACCCACTGTTACATCTCACGCCACCGGGTGTCACAACGAAATGGGGAAGGTGTAGACTGAGTGATCATATGCAAACATGATGACGTGGTTACAAAAGGCGAGGGCGCGTGAGTTACCCCTGGGAATGCGGGCAGAGCACAAGTGTCGATGTAGCTGCTGAGCTAGTGAATAAACTAGACTTTGTTGATACTCCTTGTTGTCAGTGTTTCGGGAACCCAACAAATTTACAGGGTCTAGCATCAGCTAGCTGGGTCGAATGGCTCCGTTTCTGTGCTGTATACCACAGACAAAAATGAGGAACCTTTCTCTCTTTCCATGTCCTTTTTTCTCTCTCTATGGCTGTCTAAATGCCCCTCGTTCTGTCCCTCAGTCTTTGTGTCTCTACCACTGTTTTTGCCTCCCTCTGTAACTTGATTGCAGTGTTACTTGTGACAATAATAAAGATTATTATTATCTGTACCTCCCGCTTCTTCGGCCGAGTCTGTCTTAATCTGCTTCCTCTCCATCATCTGGTGCGTCGCGACATTAAAAATTAACAACAAATTTTATTTGCAGTCGGTCGCGAGTGTCTGGGGTGGGGCGGGGTGGTTAGAAGGATTGACCTTGGGAGGGGATTTCATTGCGAAATGCCTTTGTCGGCGAAGGTCTATCTCGTGATATTTTCCCATCTGTGTGCAGTACCCATTGGGATTCCGAAAGGAACTATCCAGCTGCCTTTATGAACCTCATTTTTAATTAATTACTATTAATACATTCTTCGGAATAAACTCGGTTAAAAGGCCTTTGTTTGATTTTTTTTTTAAACCAGTGGTCTGATTAATATGTGGAAACTGTTATCAGTCAACAGGAATGGTTAATAATTAAAGAGTTAAGGTCTGATTCTGTCAGACTCTTTGCTGGAAGATAGAGCAATGCGGATAAGGAAGACTGCAAGGCATGTTCCCAAGCTGTGGTCAACTCAGTCAATGCGGCAGTAGACTAGGATAAGATATCAGTTCTCTTGCCTAAGGTTCTTTCTTCTTATCTAGTTAATCCCAAAGTTCAAAGTGAAAAGGCCTGGATAGGGAGGGCTAAGATGTAGCATTCCCGCTGAGCTATTCGGGAGGGAGTTCCAGGATTTTGAGCCACTGCCCGTGAAGGAACGGCCCTTTAGTTGCAAGGCAGGATGTTGCGTGACTCGGAGGGATACCTCCAGGTGATGGTGTCTCCACACATCTGCTGCCCTTGTCCTTCTAGGTAATGGAGGCGGCAAGCCGTGCGGGCTTGTTGAGTTGTTGTAGAGCATTTTGCAGATGGTACACACGGCTGCCACTGTGTAGGTGGTGGGGGAAACACATGTTTATCGTAGTAGATGAGGTACAAGTCAAGTGGGCTGCTTTGTCCTGGGTGGTGTCGAGCTTCTTTAGCTGCACTCATCCAGGCAAGTGGAAAGCATTCCATCGCGCTCCTGAATTGTGGCTGGCTTGAAAATGGTGGACAGGCTTTGGGAAGTCAGCGGATGAGTTGCTCAACACCGGATTTCCAGCCTTTGACCTGCTCTTGTAACCACGGTACTTATATGGATTGGTCCAATTGAGTTTCTGGCCAATGGTAACCCCCAGCAGGTTGGTCGTGAGCGATTCAGTGATGGTGATGTCACTGAATGTCAAGGGGAGAGAGGTAAAATTACTTATTTTGGGAGATTGGAGATGTGTGCAGTACACATGAAGAACTTAGCCAGGTGACCAGAGTTGGTTGTTGGGGGTGCTGGGAGGGTTTGGGGAGGTGGCGGTGAGCAGGGAGGGAGGCGGGATTGGTGGAGGGGTCGGTTAATGATGGGATGGTGATGATGAGTGACAAAATGTGAACTTCAAAGAAAGAATCTCAGAAGCAGTGGGAATACCTAGACATGGTGAATGCCGCATCCAGGAGCGTGAAGTCCAATCACAATCAACATCTCCCTTGGGATACTAATCAAGTTTTCAGAATTCAGCTTGTGCTGTGTGACACTGATGGTGATTTTCAATGCAAATATTCTTCTTTCCCTGCCAAGGTAATATAAATAATTTGCATTTGCATAGTGCCTTAAACCTCCTCAGGAGCCCCCAAAGCAATTTACAGCAATTGGGATACCTTGCAGTTACGTCTCTGAACAAAGAACATTAAAGCACAGGAACAGGCCCTTCGGCCCACCAAACCTGGCCGTTCCAGATTCCTTATTTAGACCTACTACTTATTGTCCAAACGATCTGTGTTCCTCCATTCCCGGCCCGTTCATGTGTCTGTCAATATACATCTTCAACGTTGCTACTGTGCCTGCCTCCATCACCTCCCCTGGCAACACGTTCCAGACACCCACCACCCCCTGCGTGAAAAACTTTCTCCGCACATGTTCCCTAAACTTTCCCCTTCTCACTTTGAACCTGTGCCCCCTTGTAATTAAGTCTTCCACCCTGGGAAAAAGCTTCTGACTATTCACCCTGTCTATACCTCTAATAATTTTGTAGACTTCAATTGGGTCTCGCCTCTGTTTTTCCAACGAAAACAATCCGAGTTTATTCCACCTGGATTGCCACTTTCATGGAACTATGAACCTGAACGCCCAGATCCCTCTGTATGCCAATGCTCATAAGGGTTCTGCATTTACTGTATAATTCACACCTGAATTTAATCTTCCAAAATGCAACACCTTGCATTTGTCCAGATTGAACTCTGGACAATCTGGGCCGGATGGGATATATCCCAGGTTACTGTAGGAGACAAGAGGGGAAATAGCTGGGGCCTTAACAGATATCTGGACAACCTTGGGCCGGATGGGATATAATCCCATCTGCCATTTCTCTTCCCAACTCTCCAATATACCTATACTCTGCTGTATCCCCTTCACCTGTCTTAGTATCATCTGCAAACTTGTTAATCAGACCATCTACATTTTCCTCCAGATCATTTATATATATTACAAACAACAGTGGTCCCAACACTGATCCCTGTGGAACACCACTAGTTCCAGGTCACCATTCTGAAAAACTCTCTTCCACTGCTACTCTCTATCTCCTGTTCCCAAGCTAGTTCTTTATCCAGCTACCTAGCACACCCCGAATCTCATGCGGCTTTACCTTTTGTACCAGTCTGCCATGAGGGACCTTGTCAAACACCTTTCTAAAGTCCATGGAGACATTGGTTATGTCACCTCCTCAAAAAACCCTATCAAGTTGGTAAGACATGACCTTCCCCGCACAAAACCATGTTGCCTATCACTAACAGGTCCATTTGCTTCCAAATGTGAATAAATTCTGTCCCTCAGTATCTTCTCCAACAGCTTCCTCACCACTGATGTCAGGCTCACTTGTCTATAATTATCCGGATTATCACAGTTTCCATTCTTAAACAAAGGGACAAAATTGGCTATTCTCCAATCCTCTGGAACCTCACCTGTGGTCAAAGATGATCCAAAGATATCTGTTAAGGCCCCAGCTATTTCCTCTCTTGTCTCCTACAGTAACCTGGGATATATCCCATCCGGCCCAAGGACTTGTCTACCTTATTGTGTTACGGGGATAGGGTGGCAGTGAGGGCTTAAGTGGGTCGGTGGGCCGAATGGCCTCCTTCTGCACTCTATGTTCTATGTTCTATGTTTTGTAATGCATTTTAAGGTATTCAACACTTTCTCCTTAATTATGCTGACGTGTCCTAGAATCTTCACACACCCATCCCTAACCTCAACATCTGCCATGTTCCTCTCCTTGGTGAATACCGATGCAAAGTACTCATTAAAGATCTCACCCACTTCCTCTGGCTCCACGCATAACTTCCCTCTTTGTCCTTGAGTGGGCCTACTCTTTCCCTAGCTACCCTCTTGCTCCTTATATATGGATAAAAGGCTTTGGACTTTCCTTGACCCTGCTTGCCAACGACATTTCATGGTCCCTTTTAGCCCTCCCAACTCCCCATTTGAGTTTGTTCCTACTCTCCCTATATTCTTCAAAAGCTTTGTCTGTTTTTAGTTGCCTCGGCCTTATGTCAGCTTCTTTTTTCTTTTTGACTAGTCTCACAATTTCCCCTGTCATCCATGGTGCCCCAATCCTCCCATTTCTGTCCTTCATTTTCGCAGGGACATGCCTATCTAATCAACTGTTTTTTGAATGACTCCCACATATCAAATGTGGATTTAGTCTCAAACAGCTGCTTCCAATCCACATTCTGCAGCCCTTGCTGAATTCTGTTGTAGTTAGCTTTCCCCCAAATTAGCGCCCTCACTCAAGGACCACACTTGTCCTTATCCGCGAGTATTGGAAAACTTACGGAATTATGATCACTATTCCCAAAATGTTCCCCTACTAAAAACCTTGGTCACCTAGCTGGGCTCATTCCCCAAAACCAGGTCCAGCAAGGTTTTGATAGCCCTGGTTGGGCTATCAACATACTGTTTCAAAAAAATCCTCTTGGACACACCGAACAAATTGCTCTCCCTCTGAACCTCTGGCACTGAGGGAGTCCCAGTCAATATGGGGGAAATTAAAATCACCCATCGCAACAACCCTGCTATTTTCACATCTTTCCAGAATCTGACTACTTATCTGTTCCTCTGAATCCCACTGGAGGCCTGTAGTACAACCCCAACATTGTGATTGCATCCTTCCTATTTGTGAGCTCCATCCATAATGGCTCACTGCAGGATCCCTCCAAGATATTCTCCCTTTCTACTGCCCCCTCGGTCTCATCTAAAACATTGATATCCCGGAACGTTAAGCTGCCAGTTCTGTCCCTCTTTTAACCATGTCTTCGTAATAACAATAATATCCAAATTCCCTACATTAATCCAAGCTCTAAGTTCATCTATCGTACCTGTTATACTTCTTGCGTTCAAACGCACTCCAGACCCACTGAGATCAGCGACTTCCCTCTGCCTGCTCTCCCTCTTAGCTATATTTGTCTTAGTTTCAAGCTCTTCCCCACTCTCTGCACTTGCTGGCTGGCTTGCTCCGGTTCCCACCCCCCTGCCATGCTAGTTTAAACCCTCCCGAAGCACATTAGCTAATCTCCCGGCCAGAATATTGGTGCTTCTCCAGTTTAGGTGCAACCTGTCCAGCTTGTATAGGTCCCACCTTCCCTGGAAGACATCCCAATGATCCATATATCTGAAGCCCTCCCCCGTTACTAGCTGTTTAGCCACGTGTTCAACTGTAGTGTCTCTCTGTTCCTAGCCTCACTAGCACGTGGCACAGGGAGTAATCCTGAAATGGTTACCCCAGAGGTCTTGCTTTTTAGCTTACTACCTAACCCCCTGTAATTCAGGACCGTGCTGCTCTTCCCACCTATGTAATTTTTACCATTGTGGACAGTGACATCTGCCTGTTTGCCCGCCTGTTTCAGGATGTTCTGTACCCGCTCAGAGACATCCATGACCCTGGCATCAAGGGGGCAACACACCACAGATGTGCCTATCTGTGCTCCTGACGACTGCATCCCCAAATGGTATTGCTCTATTATGCTTTGCCCTCCTTCTCTGTATAGCAGTACCAGCCCTGGCTACTGCTGTCACCTGATGGGCCATCCTCTCATCAGTATCCAAAAGGGCATACTTGTTCGAGAGCACAGCTACAGAGGACTCCTGCACTGACTGTCTGTCCTGTCGAGTGGCTACCCATCTATCTTCCTGTACCTTGGATGCGGCTCTTTCTACCATTTGGTTGCTTCTTAGTATCTCCAGCTGCTGCTCAACCCAATCCATTTGTTCAGTCAGCAAGTGCAGCTGGATATCCCTTCCCACAGGTGTAACTGTCTGGGATGTTGTCAGCATTCATGATTTACCACATGTCGCAGGCGGAACACCAAGCCCCAACAACTGCCATGTCTAACCCTCTGTTAAATATTAAATTACTTTAACAAAACAGAACACGCACAAGGACGTATTCACCAATCAGCCGCCCTCTGGTGAATCTCTGTTACAATTGGAGGAAACACAGCAGCCAATTTGCACACGGCAAGCTCCGACAAGCAGCAATGAGATCATGATCAGGTGATCTGCTACAGTGGCTTTGCTAGAAGGATGAATATTGTCCAGGGAACCTCAGCCAGCACTGGGTTGGGAGCATCAATCTGCGGTATGAGAAGAAACTCAAAGAGGAAGCTTCAACCCACAATTTTCTGACTCGAGAAGCGAGAGAGCTACTCACTGAACAACAGACGGTGACACGAGTTCACTACCGGCGCGATCTTCTGGCCACGCTGCACCGGAAAAGTATCTCGCTGCGGTGCAAACTGGGCAGTGAAAACCGGGAGATCACGCTCCTGGGATCCAGCCGGCTCCCAACGCTTTGCAATCACTTTTTGGCAAATCTGCATGTTAGAGCGAGGCAGTCAGTCTTACTCTAATGTGCAGATTCCCAAGGTACCCGAGGGTTTGGGATTCAATCCTTTGCCTCGGAGGTCTTGGGTGAGCGCCGTTCAGCACTGCCCCACCCCACCCCACCCCACCCCACCCACCCCCCCCCCCCCACCCCACCCCCACACACAAATGTGGACCAGGCGGAATGGCACTCGTGGGGGTCACCAAGGGGCCGGAAGACCCTCCCATGTTGCATTTGGGCTTTGGGGAGTTCGGTGATTTTATTTGGGGCCTCGGAGATCCGATCTCCCTCTACATTGGAGAGAGATCCCGGTTGTAAAAATCGGGAGAGGTGTGGCCTTGGCTGCACATTCCCTCTTCACGCCCCTTATTCAGCGGGAGTAGCGAAGATCAGCCATGTGTTTCTTGGCTCTGTGAGTGACGTGAAACGTGTTCGCCAAGGGACTTTGTTTCTGTCTATGAGATCGTGCCATGAATATTATACTGAATACCACACTGAATACCACACTGAATACCACACTGAATACCGCACTAAATACCACACTGAATACCATAGTGAATACCACACTGAATACCACAGTGAATACCACACTGAATACCGCACTAAATACCACACTGAATACCATAGTGAATACCACACTGAATACCACAGTGAATACCACACTGAATACCGCACTGAATACCACACAGAATACCGCACTGAATACCGCACTGAATACCACACTGAATATCACACTGAATACCACACTGAATACCACACTAAATACCACACTGAATATCACACTGAATACCACACTGAATACCACACTGAATACCGCACTGAATACCACACTGAATACCATACTGAATACCACACTGAATACCACACTGAATACCATAGTGAATACCACAGTGAATACCACACTGAATACCACACTGAATACCGCACTGAATACCACACTGAATACCATACTGAATACCACACTGAATACCATACTGAATACCACACTGAATACCACACTGAATACCGCACTGAATACCACACTGAATACCATAGTGAATACCACACTGAATACCACACTGAATACCACACTGAATAGCACACTGAATATCACACTGACTACCACACTGAATACCATAGTGAATACCACACTGATAATCACACTGAATACCACACTGAATATCACACTGAATACCACACTGAATACCACTCTGAATGCCACACTGAATACCATAGTGAATACCATACTGAATTCCATAGTGAATGCCACACTGAATGCCACATTGAATACCGCACTGAATACCGCACTGAATACCACACTGAATACCATCGTGAATACCACACTGAATACCATAGTGAATGCCACACTGAATACCACACTGAATGCCGCACTGAATACCGCACTGAATACCACACTGAACACCACACTGAATACCACACTGAATACCACACTGAATACCTCACTGAATACCACACTGAATACCACACTGAATACCACACTGAATACCACACTGAATACCACACTGAATACCACACTGAATACCTCACTGAATACCACACTGAATACCATAGTGAATGCCACACTGAATACCGCACTGAATGCCACACTGAATACCACAATGAATACCGCACTGAATAACACACTGAATACCGCACTGAATACCACACTGAATACCACACTGAATACCATAGTGAATACCACAGTGAATACCACACTGAATACCACACTGAATACCGCACTGAATACCACACTGAATACCATACTGAATACCACACTGAATACCATACTGAATACCACACTGAATACCACACTGAATACCACACTGAATACCACACTGAATACCATAGTGAATACCACACTGAATACCACACTGAATACCGCACTGAATACGACACTGAATACCACACTGAATATCACACTGACTACCACACTGAATACCATAGTGAATACCACACTGATAATCACACTGAATACCACACTGAATATCACACTGAATACCACACTGAATACCACTCTGAATGCCACACTGAATACCATAGTGAATACCATACTGAATACCATAGTGAATGCCACACTGAATGCCACATTGAATACCGCACTGAATACCGCACTGAATACCACACTGAATACCATCGTGAATACCACACTGAATACCATAGTGAATGCCACACTGAATACCACACTGAATACCGCACTGAATACCACACTGAACACCACACTGAATACCACACTGAATACCACACTGAATACCTCACTGAATACCACACTGAATACCACACTGAATACCACACTGAATACCTCACTGAATACCACACTGAATACCATAGTGAATGCCACACTGAATACCGCACTGAATGCCACACTGAATACCACAATGAATACCGCACTGAATAACACACTGAATACCGCAATGAATACCACACTGAATACCACACTGAATACCATAGTGAATACCGCACTGAATACCACACTGAATACCACACTGAATACCACACTGAATACCACACTGAACACCACACTGAATACCACACTGAATACCTCACTGAATACCACTCTGAATACCACACTGAATACCATAGTGAATGCCACACTGAATACCGCACTGAATGCCACACTGAATACCACACTGAATACCGCACTGAATACCACATTGAATAACACACTGAATACCGCACTGAAAACCATAGTGAATACCACACTGAATACCACACTGAATACCACACTGAATACCACACTGAATACCACAATGACTACCATAGTGAATGCCACACTGAATACCACACTGAATACCATAGTGAATACCACACTGAATACCACACTGAATACCGCACTGAATACCACACTGAATATCACACTGAATATCACACTGAATACCACACTGAATACCACACTGAATACCACACTGAATGCCACGCTGAATACCACACTGAATACCACACTGAATACCACACTGAATACCGCACTGAATACCGCACTGAATACCACACTGAATACCATAGTGAATGCCACACTGAATACCGCACTGAATACCACACTGAATACCATAGTGAATGCCACACTGAATACCGCACTGAATACCGCACTGAATACCACACTGAATATCACACTGAATACCATAGTGAATACCACGCTGAATACCATAGTGAATACCACACTGAATACCATAGTGAATACCGCACTGAATACCGCACTGAATACCACACTGAATATCACACTGAATACCACACTGAATACCACACTGAATACCACACTGAATACCACACTGAATACCGTACTGAATACCGTACTGAATACCACACTAAATACCACACTGAATATCACACTGAATACCACACTGAATACCACACTGAGTACCGCACTGAATATCACACTGAATACCACACTGAATACCAAAGTGAATACCACACTGAATACCGCACTGAATACCGCACTGAATCCCACACTGAATACCACACTGAATACCGCACTGAATACCGCACTGAATATCACACTGAATACCACACTGAATACCGCACTGAATACCGCACTGAATACCACACTGAATACCGCACTGAATACCGCACTGAATACCACACTGAATACCACACTGAATACCACACTGAATACCACACTGAATACCACACTGAATACCGTACTGAATACCACACTAAATACCACACTGAATACCGCACTGAATAACACACTGAATACCGCACTGAATACCACACTGAATACCACAGTGAATACCACACTGAATACCATACTAAATACCATAGTGAATACCACACTGAATACCACACTGAATACCACACTGAATACCACACTGAATACCACACTGAATACCACACTGAATACCACACTGAATACCGCACTGAATACCGCACTGAATACCGCACTGAATACCACACTGAATACCACACTGAATACCACACTGAATACCATAGTGAATACCACACTGAATACCACATTGAATACCACACTGAATACTGCATTGAATACCACACTGAATACCATACTGAATACCATAGTGAATACCACAGTGAATACCACACTGAATACCACACTGAATACCGCACTGAATACCACACTGAATATCACACTGAATACCACACTGAATACCACACTGAATCTCACACTGAATACCACACTGAATACCGCACTGAATACCACACTGAATACCGCACTGAATACCGCACTGAATACCACACTGAATACCACACTGAATACCACACTGAATACCACACTGAATACCATAGTGAATACCACACTGAATACCACACTGAATACCACAATGAATACTGCACTGAATACCACACTGAATACCATACTGAATACCATAGTGAATACCACAGTGAATACCACACTGAATACCACACTGAATACCGCACTGAAAACCACACTGAATATCACACTGAATACCGCACTGAATACCACACTGAATATCACACTGAATACCACACTGAATACCGCACTGAATACCGCACTGAATACCATACTGAATACCATAGTGAATACCACAGTGAATACCACACTGAATACCACACTGAATACCACACTGAATAATGCACTGAATACCACACTGAATACCATACTGAATACCATAGTGAATACCACAGTGAATACCACACTGAATACCACACTGAATACCGCACTGAAAACCACACTGAATACCGCACTGAATACCACACTGAATATCACACTGAATACCACACTGAATACCGCACTGAATACCGCACTGAATACCACACTGAATACCGCACTGAATACCACACTGAATACCATAGTGAATACCATAGTGAATACCACACTGAATACCACACTGAATACCACACTGAATACCGCACTGAATACCGCACTGAATACCACACTGAATACCATAGTGAATACCACACTGAATACCACACTGAATACCACACTGAATACCATAGTGAATACCGCACTGAATACCACACTGAATACCACACTGAATACCACACTGAATACTGCACTGAATACCACACTGAATACCATACTGAATACCATAGTGAATACCACAGTGAATACCACACTGAATACCACACTGAATACCGCACTTCAAACCACACTGAATATCACACTGAATACCGCACTGAATACCACACTGAATATCACACTGAATACCACACTGAATACCGCACTGAATACCGCACTGAATACCACACTGAATACCGCACTGAATACGACACTGAATACCACACTGAATACCGCACTGAATACCACACTGAATACCACACTGAATACCACACTGAATACCATAGTGAATATCGCACTGAATACCACACTGAATACCACACTGAATACCACACTGAATACCACACTGAATACCATAGTGAATACCACACTGAATACCACACTGAATACCGCACTGAATACGACACTGAATACCACACTGAATACCACACTGAATACCGCACTGAATACCACACTGAATACCGCACTGAATACCACACTGAATACCGCACTGAATACCACACTGAATACCGCACTGAATACCACACTGAATACCACACTGAATACCACACTGAATACCGCACTGAATATCACACTGAATACCACACGGAATACCACACTGAATACCACACTGAATACCACAGTGAATACCACACTAAATACCACACTGAATACCACACTGAATATCACACTGAATACCGCACTGAATACCACACTGAATACCGTACTGAATACCACACTAAATACCACACTGAATATCACACTGAATACCACACTGAATACCGCACTGAATACCACACTGAATACCACACTGAGTACCGCACTGAATACCATCGTGAATATCACACTGAATACCACACTGAATACCGCACTGAATACCACACTGAATACCGCACTGAATACCGCACTGAATATCACACTGAATACCACACTGAATACCGCACTGAATATCACACTGAATACCACACTGAATACCACATTGAATACCACACTGAATACCATACTGAATACCGTAGTGAATAACATAGTGAATACCGCACTGAATACCACACTGAATACCACACTGAATACAACATTGAATACCACACTGAAAACCGCACTGAATACCGCACTGAATACCACAGTGAATACCACACTGAATACCACACTGAATACCACACTGAATACCGCACTGAATACCACACTGAATACCACACTGAATACCATACTAAATACCATAGTGAATACCACAGTGAATACCACACTGAATACCACACTGAATACCACACTGAATACCACACTGAATATCACACTGAATACCGCACTGAGTACCACACTGAATATCACACTGAATACCACACTGAATACCGCACTGAATACCACACTGAATACCGCACTGAATACCACACTGAATACCACACTGAATACCATACTAAATACCATAGTGAATACCACACTGAATACCACACTGAATACCACACTGAATACCACACTGAATATCACACTGAATACCACACTGAATACCGCACTGAATACCGCACTGAATACCACACTGAATACCGCACTGAATACCACAGTGAATACCACACTGAATACCACACTGAATACCACACTGAATACTACATTGAATACCACACTGAATACCACACTGAATACCACACTGAATACCACACTGAATACCAGAGTGAATACCACACTGAATACCACACTGAATACCATAGTGAATACCGCACTGAATACCACACTGAATACTGCACTGAATACCACACTGAATACCGCACTGAATACCACAGTGAATGCCACACTGAATACCACACTGAATACCACACTGAATACCGCACTGAATACCACACTGAATACCGCACTGAATACCGCACTGAATACCACACTGAATACCATACTAAATACCATAGTGAATACCACAGTGAATACCACACTGAATACCACACTGAATACCACACTGAATACCACACTGAATACCACACTGAATATCACACTGAATACCGCACTGAATACCACACTGAATATCACACTGAATACCACACTGAATACCGCACTGAATACCGCACTGAATACCACACAGAATACCGCACTGAATACCACACTGAATACCATACTAAATACCATAGTGAATACCACACTGAATACCACACTGAATACCACACTGAATACCACACTGAATATCACACTGAATACCACACTGAATACCGCACTGAATACCGCACTGAATACCACACTGAATACCGCACTGAATACCACAGTGAATACCACACTGAATACCACACTGAATACCACACTAAATACTACATTGAATACCACACTGAATACCACACTGAATACCACACTGAATACCACACTGAATACCATAGTGAATACCACACTGAATACCACACTGAATACCACACTGAATACCACAGTGAATACCGCACTGAATACCACACTGAATACCACACTGAATACCACACTGAATACCGCACTGAATACCACACTGAATACCGCACTGAATACCGCACTGAATACCGCACTGAATACCGCACTGAATACCACACTGAATACCACAGTGAATACCACACTGAATACCACACTGAATACCGCACTGAACACCACACTGAACACCTCACTGAATACCACACTGAATACCTCACTGAATACCACACTGAATACCACACTGAATACCACACTGAATACCACACTGAATACCACACTGAATACCTCACTGAATACCACACTGAATACCATAGTGAATGCCACACTGAATACCGCACTGAATGCCACACTGAATACCACACTGAATACCGCACTGAATAACACACTGAATACCGCACTGAATACCACACTGAATACCACACTGAATACCATAGTGAATACCGCACTGAATACCACACTGAATACCACACTGAATACCACACTGAATACCACACTGAATACGTCACTGAATACCACACTGAATACCACACTGAATACCATAGTGAATGCCACACTGAATACCACACTGAATACCGCACTGAATACCACACTGAATACCGCACTGAATACCATAGTGAATGCCACACTGAATACCACACTGAATACCACACTGAACACCACACTGAATACCGCACTGAATACCACACTGAATACCACACTGAATACCACACTGAATACCACACTGAATACCGCACTGAATACCACACTGAATACCGCACTGAATACCACACTGAATACCACACTGAATACCACTCTGAATACCACACTGAATACCGTACTGAATACCGCACTAAATACCACACTGAATGTCACACTGAATACCACACTGAATACCGCACTGAATACCACACTGAATACCACACTGAGTACCGCACTGAATATCACACTGAATACCACACTGAATACCATCGTGAATATCACACTGAATACCACACTGAATACCGCACTGAATACCGCACTGAATATCACACTGAATACCACATTGAATACCGCACTGAATACCACACTGAATACCACACTGAATACCGCACTGAATACCACACTGAATACCACACTGAATACCACAGTGAATACCACACTGAATACCGCACTGAATACCGCACTGAATACCGCACTGAATACCACAGTGAATACCACACTGAATACAGCACTGAATACCGCACTGAATACCGCACTGAATACCACAGTGAATACCGCACTGAATACCGCACTGAATACCGCACTGAATACCGCACTGAATACCGCACTGAATACCGCACTGAATATCACACTGAATACCACACTGAATACCACACTGAATACCGCACTGAATACCACACTGAATACCGCACTGAATACCACACGGAATACCACACTGAATACCACACTGAATACCGCACTGAATACCATACTGAATACCATACTGAACACCATAGTGAATACCACACTGAATACCACACTGAATACCACACTGAATACCACACTGAATATCACACTGAATACCACAGTGAATACCGCACTGAATACCGCACTGAATACCACACTGAATACCACACTGAATACCGCACTGAATACCATACTGAATACCATACTGAACACCATAGTGAATACCACACTGAATACCACACTGAATACCACACTGAATACCGCACTGAATACCACAATGAATACCACACTGAATACCACACTGAATACCGCACTGAATACCGCACTGAATACCGCACTGAATACCGCACTGAATACCACAGTGAATACCACACTGAATACCACACTGAATACCACACTGAATACCCCACTGAATACCATAGTGAATACCACAGTGAATACCACACTGAATACCACACTGAATACCACACTGAATACCACACTGAATATCGCACTGAACACCGCACTGAATACCACACTGAATATCACACTGAATACCACACTGAATACCGCACTGAATACCGCACTGAATACCACACTGAATACCGCACTGAATACCACACTGAATACCACACTGAATACCATGCTAAATACCATAGTGAATACCACACTGAATACCACACTGAATATCACACTGAATACCACACTGAATACCACACTGAATATCACACTGAATACCACACTGAATACCACACTGAATCTCACGCTGAATACCACACTGAATACCGCACAGAATACCACACTGAATACCACACTGAATACCACACTGAATACCACACTGAATACCACACTGAATACCATAGTGAATACCACACTGAATACCACACTGAATACCACACTGAATACTGCACTGAATACCACACTGAATACCATAGTGAATACCATAGTGAATACCACAGTGAATACCACACTGAATACCACACAGAATACCGCACTGAAAACCACACTGAATACCGCACTGAATACCACACTGAATATCACACTGAATACCACACTGAATACCGCACTGAATACCGCACTGAATACCATACTGAATGCCATAGTGAATACCACAGTGAATACCACACTGAATACCACACTGAATACCACACTGAATACTGCACTGAATACCACACTGAATACCATACTGAATACCATAGTGAATACCACAGTGAATACCACACTGAATACCACACTGAATACCGCACTGAAA
This sequence comes from Scyliorhinus torazame, assembly GCF_047496885.1. Lineage (NCBI taxonomy): Eukaryota > Metazoa > Chordata > Chondrichthyes > Carcharhiniformes > Scyliorhinidae > Scyliorhinus > Scyliorhinus torazame. The sequence goes on along the minus strand of NC_092723.1, from coordinate 16,071,066 downwards.
ACCACACTGAATATCACACTGAATACCGCACTGAATACCACACTGAATATCACACTGAATACCACACTGAATACCGCACTGAATACTGCACTGAATACCACACTGAATACCGCACTGAATACCACACTGAATACCATAGTGAATACCATAGTGAATACCACACTGAATACCACACTGAATTCCATAGTGAATATCGCACTGAATACCACACTGAATACCACACTGAATACCGCACTGAATACCACACTGAATACCATAGTGAATACCACACTGAATACCACACTGAATACCACACTGAATACCATAGTGAATACCGCACTGAATACCACACTGAATACCACACTGAATACCACACTGAATACTGCACTGAATACCACACTGAATACCATACTGAATACCATAGTGAATACCACAGTGAATACCACACTGAATACCACACTGAATACCGCACTTAAAACCACACTGAATATCACACTGAATACCGCACTGAATACCACACTGAATATCACACTGAATACCACACTGAATACCGCACTGAATACCGCACTGAATACCACACTGAATACCGCACTGAATACCACACTGAATACCATAGTGAATACCATAGTGAATACCAGACTGAATACCACACTGAATACCACACTGAATACCATAGTGAATATCGCACTGAATACCACACTGAATACCACACTGAATACCACACTGAATACCATAGTGAATACCACACTGAATACCACACTGAATACCGCACTGAATACGACACTGAATACCACACTGAATACCACACTGAATACCGCACTGAATACCACACTGAATACCGCACTGAATACCACACTGAATACCACACTGAATACCACACTGAATACCGCACTGAATATCACACTGAATACCACACTGAATACCACACTGAATACCACACTGAATATCACACTGAATACCACACTGAATACCACACTGAATACCACACTGAATACCACACTGAATATCACACTGAATACCACACTGAATACCGCACTGAATACCACACTGAATACCGTACTGAATACCACACTAAATACCACACTGAATATCACACTGAATACCGCACTGAATACCGCACTGAATACCACACTGAATACCACACTGAGTACCGCACTGAACACCACACTGAATACCGTACTGAATACCGCACTAAATACCACACTGAATATCACACTGAATACCACACTGAATACCGCACTGAATACCACACTGAATACCACACTGAGTACCGCACTGAATATCACACTGAATACCACACTGAATACCATCGTGAATATCACACTGAATTCCACACTGAATACCGCACTGAATACCACACTGAATACCGTACTGAATACCGCACTGAATATCACACTGAATACCACACTGAATACCGCACTGCATATCACACTGAATACCACACTGAATACCACATTGAATACCACACTGAATACCATACTGAATAACTGAATACCGTAGTGAATACCATAATGAATACCGCACTGAATACCACACTGAATACCACACTGAATACCACACTGAATACCACACTGAATACCGCACTGAATACCACACTGAATACCGCACTGAATACCACACTGAATACCACACTGAATACCGCACTGAATACCGCACTGAATACCACACTGAATACCGCAGTGAATACCGCACTGAATATCACACTGAATACCACACTGAATACCGCACTGAATACCGCACTGAATACCACACTGAATACCACACTGAATACCGCACTGAATACCACACTGAATACCACACTGAATACCACACTGAATACCATACTGAATACCACAGTGAATACCACACTGAATACCGCACTGAATACCGCACTGAATACCGCACTGAATACCGCACTGAATACCGCACTGAATACCGCACTGAATACCACAGTGAATACCACACTGAATACCACACTGAATACCGCACTGAATACCGCACTGAATACCACACTGAATACCACACTGAATACCATACTAAATACCATAGTGAATACCACAGTTAATACCACACTGAATACCACACTGAATACCACACTGAATACCACACTGAATATCACACTGAATACCGCACTGAATACCACACTGAATATCACACTGAATACCACACTGAATACCGCACTGAATACCACAGTGAATACCACACTGAATACCACACTGAGTACCACACTGAATACTACATTGAATATCACACTGAATACCACACTGAATACCACACTGAATACCACACTGAATACCATAGTGAATACCACACTGAATACCACACTGAATACCACACTGAATACCATAGTGAATACCGCACTGAATACCACACTGAATACCACACTGAATACCACACTGAATACCGCACTGAATACCACAGTGAATACCACACTGAATACCACACTGAATACCACACTGAATACCGCACTGAATACCACACTGAATACCGCACTGAATACGGCACTGAATTCCACACTGAATACCATACTAAATACCATAGTGAATACCACAGTGAATACCACACTGAATACCACACTGAATACCACACTGAATACCACACTGAATATCACACTGAATATCACACTAAATACCGCACTGAATACCACACTGAATATCTCACTGAATACCACACTGAATACCGCACTGAATACCGCACTGAATACCGCACTGAATACCGCACTGAATACCACACTGAATACCACACTGAATACCATACTAAATACCATAGTGAATACCACACTGAATACCACACTGAATACCACACTGAATACCACACTGAATACCACACTGAATATCACACTGAATACCACACTGAATACCGCACTGAATACCGCACTGAATACCACAATGAATACCGCACTGAATACCACAGTGAATACCACACTGAATACCACACTGAATACCACACTGAAGACTACATTGAATACCACACTGAATACCACACTGAATACCACACTGAATACCATAGTGAATACCACACTGAATACCACACTGAATACCATAGTGAATACCGCACTGAATACCACACTGAATACCACACTGAATACCACACTGAATACCGCACTGAATACCACACTGAATACCGCACTGAATACCGCACTGAATACCGCACTGAATACCGCACTGAATACCACAGTGAATACCACACTGAATACCACACTGAATACCGCACTGAATACCACACTGAATACCGCACTGAATACTGCACTGAATACCACACTGAATATCATACTGAATACCATAGTGAATACCACAGTGAATACCACACTGAATACCACACTGAATACCGCAATGAAAACCGCACTGAAAACCACACTGAATATCACACTGAATACCGCACTGAATACCGCACTGAATACCGCACTGAATACCACACTGAATACCGCACTGAATACCACACTGAATACCATAGTGAATACCATAGTGAATATCACACTGAATACCGCACTGAATACCACACTGAATACCACACTGAATACCACACTGAATACCGCACTGAATACCGCACTGAATTCCACACTGAATACCGCACTGAATACCACACTGAATACCATAGTGAATACCATAGTGAATACCACACTGAATACCACACTGAATACCATCGTGAATATCGCACTGAATACCACACTGAATACCACACTGAATACCACACTGAATACCATAGTGAATACCACACTGAATACCACACTGAATACCGCACTGAATACGACACTGCATAGCACACTGAACACCACACTGAATACCGCACTGAATACCACACTGAATACCGCACTGAATACCACACTGAATACCACACTGAATACCGCACTGAATATCACACTGAATACCACACTGAATACCACACTGAATACCACACTGAATACCACACTGAATATCACACTGAATACCACACTGAATACCACACTGAATACCACACTGAATACCACACTGAATATCACACTGAATACCGCACTGAATACCGCACTGAATACCACACTGAATACCGTACTGAATACCACACTAAATACCACACTGAATATCACACTGAATACCACACTGAATACCGCACTGAATACCACACTGAATACCACACTGAGTACCGCACTGAATATCACACTGAATACCACACTGAATACCACACTGAATATCACACTGAATACCACACTGAATACCGCACTGAATACCACACTGAATACCACACTGAATACCACACTGAATACCGCACTGAATATCACACTGAATACCACACTGAATACCACATTGAATACCACACTGAATACCATACTGAATACCATAGTGAATACCATAGTGAATACCGCACTGAATACCACACTGAATACCACATTGAATACCACACTGAATACCACACTGAATACCACACTGAATACCACACTGACTACCATAGTGAATACCACACTGAATACCACACTGAATACCACACTGAATACCATAGTGAATACCGCACTGAATACCACACTGAATACCACACTGAATACCACACTGAATACCGCACTGAATACCACACTGAATACCGCACTGAATACCGCACTGAATACCACACTGAATACCACACTGAATACCGCACTGAATACCACACTGATAACCACACTGAATACCACACTGAATACCACACTGAATACCGCATTGAATACCATACTGAATACCATAGTGAATACCACAGTGAATACCACACTGAATACCACACTGAATACCACACTGAATACCGCACTGAATACCACACTGAATATCACACTGAATACCGCACTGAATACCACACTGAATATCACACTGAATACCACACTGAATACCGCACTGAATACCACACTGAATACCGCACTGAATACCACAGTGAATACCACACTGAATACCACACTGAATACCACATTGAAAACCACACTGAATACCATAGTGAATACCACACTGAATACCACACTGAATACCATACTGAATACCACACTGAATACCATACTGAATACCACACTGAATACCACACTGAATACCACAGTGAATACCACACTGAATACCACACTGAATACCGCACTGAATACGACACTGAATACCACACTGAATACCACACTGAATACCGCACTGAATACCAACCTGAATACCACACTGAATACCATAGTGAATACCACACTGAATACCACACTGAATACCACACTGAATACCACACTGATAATCACACTGAATATCCCTCTGAATACCACACTGAATACCATAGTGAATACCATACTGAATACCATAGTGAATGCCACACTGAATGCCACATTGAATACCGCACTGAATACCGCACTGAATACCACACTGAATACCATAGTGAATACCACACTGAATACCATAGTGAATGCCACACTGAATACCACACTGAATACCGCACTGAATACCGCACTGAATACCACACTGAACACCACACTGAATACCACACTGAATACCACACTGAATACCATAGTGAATACCGCACTGAATACCACACTGAATACCACACTGAATACCACACTGAATACCACACTGAATACCTCACTGAATACCACACTGAATACCACACTGAATACCATAGTGAATGCCACACTGAATACCGCACTGAATGCCACACTGAATACCACACTGAATACCGCACTGAATACCACACTTAATACCATAGTGAATGCCACACTGAATACCACACTGAATACCATAGTGAATACCACACTGAATACCGCACTGAATACCACACTGAATACCACACTGAATAACACACTGAATACCGCACTGAATACCACACTGAATACCACACTGAATACCACACTGAATACCATAGTGAATGCCACACTGAATACCACACTGAATACCATAGTGAATACCACACTGAATACCGCACTGAATACCACACTGAATACCACACTGAACACCACACTGAATACCACACTGAACACCACACTGAATACCGCACTGAATACCACACTGAATACCATAGTGAATGCCACACTGAATACCACACTGAATACCATAGTGAATACCGCACTGAATACCACACTGAATACCACACTGAATACCACACTGAATACCATAGTGAATGCCACACTGAATACCACACTGAATACCATAGTGAATACCACACTGAATACCGCACTGAATACCACACTGAATACCACACTGAATACCACACTGAATACCACACTGAATACCGCACTGAATACCACACTGAATACCGCACTGAATACCACACTGAATACCACACTGAATACCATAGTGAATACCACACTGAATACCGCACTGAATACCACACTGAATACCATAGTGAATGTCACGCTGAATACCGCACTGAATACCACACTGAAACCATAGTGAATGCCGCACTGAATACCGCACTGAATATCACACTGAATACCATAGTGAATACCACGCTGAATACCATAGTGAATACCACACTGAATACTTTAATGAAATGCCAAGCTTGATTTTGATTGGTAGCGTCAATGAGTGATAGAGTTATCACCGCGCAGAACAAGGTCATTTGGCCCCTGGAATTCATGCAGCTCTCTATAAATGTTTCCTTCCCAAGCTACCCCCATCCCTACTGCATCTTTTACCCCAACTTTAAACCTGTATCCTGCCAACTTCTACCATTGACTAATGAAACAGCTTTTCTCTGTCTAAACCAGTCATCTCTTTGTACACCTCTTATCGCACATCCCCTCAATACTCTTTGCTCCAACAGCCACCTTCTAGTAGCTGCTGTATCTAATCCATGTCTCCTCTGCCATGCCTGTCCTCAGTATCTAATCCCAGTTTGCCTGCCCACTGAATACCAATGTGCTAATCTTTCCATATGGAAGTAAAATTGAGCTGGAAAGAAGCAGGGGTACACTTTATCACTATCGCTGACCCACACCTTCCCCCTCTGATTCTGGTCCCTCCACGAACAATGGGGGATTTTTGAATTCTTAACATGGCAGATAAAGGAGTTGAAACTCTTATTGAAATAAAGAGTTTGTTGTTCCCCCCCCAAACAGGCGATTCAGGATGTGACTCGCTCCTTCACTGAGCTCAGCACTTAGACAGCGTCTGCACTGCAGACTCACACTCATTAAACCAAGTCTGACGATCCATAACATGATGTCTGATTGCACTGAAGTGCTCTTTCCTAATGGATTGTTATTAAAGATGCAGCAACATCTGGGGCTTCAGTCACCGACTATATTACTGCAGCCTGCGCCCCCCCCCAAAACACCTGCTCCTCTGTTTACTAGCTTCGGTGCACGTCTGTGAGCAACCCATGTCTTTGTGATAAATTTATTGTGACAAGAGAGCATCGGGTTTCCCGTAACAAATATTCTCGTACAAAGGCAGATTTGACATGGATGAATTTTTAATTACGGAATCAGACAGGAATAATGGGTCTCAAAGATCAGGCAGCAAGCAGCAGGGAAACACATAAGTGACTAAGCCATGTCAAAGGCAGTATTCTACGGGAGTGCATCACATTGCACCTCGCTTTGATACACCCATCGCCAGATCTTCGTCAGCAATAAGGACAGGTCGAAAGCTGGTCACACCGGCAGAACTGAGATAAACCAAGCATTGTTTTATCAGCACGTTCAATGGCTCCACAGCCGCCAGGGTCCCAGGCTCGATTCCCTGCTGGGTCACTGTCTGTGCGGAGTCTGCACGTTCTCCCCGTGAGTGCGTGGGTTTCCTCCGGGTGCTCCGGTTTTCTCCTAAAGTCCAAAGACGTGCAGGTTAGGTGGAATGACCATGCTAAATTGCCCTTAGTGTCCCAAAAAGAAGGTTAGGAGGGGAGATTGGGTTAGGGGGATGTGGTGGAAGTGAGGGCTTAAGTGGGTCGGTGCAGATTCGATGGGCCAAATGGCCTCCTTCTGCACTGTATGTTCAATGTTCTATGTTTGGTTGCCGTATGTGCCTCTCGCAGTTGCCTCCCCCTCCGTCCCTGTCCCTGTGTCCACCACATGTCTGCTGTCTCCCTTTGTTCTCCAAAATCCCTTGTCTTCACCTTCATCCTTGAATGAGCCCTTCGCCTCAATTCACTCTATCTCTGGAATCTCAATTCTGCAGGGGGTGCAGGAAGAGAGAGAGACCTTGGGGTGTTTGTGTATTAACCTTTGGCAGCATCACTAACAAAGGGAGCTTGGTTCGTTCAGTTGGCTGGGCGGCTGGTTCGTGACGCAGAGCGATGCCAATAACATGGGTTCAATTCCCGTACCTGCTGAGGTTACCGTGAAGAGCCTGCCTTCTCAACCTTGCCCCTTACCTGGGTTGCGGTGACCCTCAGGGCAAATCACCACCAGTCAACTCCCTCTCTCAAAGGGGAATGCGGCTTATGGTCTTCTGAGTCTATGGTGACTTTCCTTGCTAACAATAATAATTATTATCGCTTATTGTGACAAGTAGGCTTCAATGAAGTTACTGTGAAAAGCCCCTAGTCGCCACATTCCGGCACCTGTTCGGGGAGGCCGGATGGGAATTGAACCTGCGCTGCTGGCCTTGTTCTGTATTACAAGTCAGCTGTTTAGCCCACTGTGCTAACCAGCCCAAAGCAGGGAACGGTGCTATACAAATGTTAGAACTTAGAACTAAGGGGAGAGGTTGATTTTAACACTCCTGTTAGCACTTTTCCACCTAGTTTTTGCGATTTCTACCTTTCGCTTCAGTGCTTGGTGGGTAGGTGCACTGCTTTGAAACTTGGCCACGTGACCCGACAAGGCTCCTACATTCATGACATCACTTCTGCTTGGGTAGATCTTAGTACCTGTGGGTAAACGGGAAGCTATGTCAGTTGCTCCTGATTGTGGCCATGTCACCCGAGTTGCGAAATGTTTATGGAGATCACTTGGGGATTTAAGTTGGTGTCTTGGTGTTAGCCCTCTCACCTCTGACCAGAATCTTGCGCACTCACGTTCATGCTCCAGTGTATTGAGCACAGAGGCCATGCTGATACTCGCTAGGGAGTGCTGCGCCATTGGAGGTGCTCTCTTTCTGATCAGATGTTACCCTGAAGTCTACACTGTGGGTGGATGACACTGTTTCAAGGAAGGGCTGGGGAGTTCTGACTAATACTCACTCCCATCTGACATCACTATGACAGATTACCTGACCATTGCTTCATTGCTGTTTATGGGAGCTTGCTGTGCACAAATCGGCTCCCATGTTTCCTACATTACAACAGTGACCACAATCTGGTCGCAACACTATGGCGAGGGTGCAGAGGAGATTCACCAGGATGTTGCCTGGGCTGGAGAGATTCAGTTACAAAGAACAAGAACAAAGAAAAGTACAGCACAGGAACAGGCCCTTCGGCCCTCCAAGCCCATGCCGACCATGCTGCCCGTCTAAACTAAAATCTTCTTCACTTCCGGAATATCCCTCTATTCCCATCCTATTCATGTATTTGTCAAGATGCCCCTTAAACGTCACTATCGTCCCTGCTTCCACCACCTCCTCCGACAGCGAGTTCCAGGCACCCACTACCCTCTGTGTAAAAAACTTGCCTCGTACATCTACTCTAAACCTTGCCCCTCTCATCTTAAGCCTATGCCTCCTAGTAATTGACCCCTCTACCCTGGGAAAAAGTCTCTGACTATCCACTCTGTCTATGCCCCTCATAATTTTGTAGACCTCTATCAGGTCGCCCCTCAACCTCCTTCGTTCCAGTGAGAACAAACCGAGTTTATTCAACCTCTTTTCACAGCTAATGCCCTCCGTGCCAGGCAACATCCTGGTAAATCTCTTCTGCACCCTCTCTAAAGCCTCCACATCCTTCTGGTAGTGTGGCGACCAGAATTGAACACTATACTCCAAGTGTGGCCTAACTAAGATTCTATACAGCTGCAACACGACTTGCCAATTCTTATACTCAATGCCCCGGCCAATTAAGGCAAGCATGCCGTATGCCTTCTTGACTACCTTCTCCACCTGTGTTGCCCCTTTCAGTGACCTGTGGTCCTGTACACCAAGAATCTCTGACTGTCAATACTCTTGAGGGTTCTACCATTCACTGTATATTCCCTACCTATTTTTGTCCTTCCAAAATGCATTACCTCACATTTGTCCTGATTAAACTCCATCTGCCATCTCGCCGTCCAAGTCTCCAAATGTCTAAATCCTGCTGTATCCTCTGACAGTCCTCATCACTATCCGCAATTCCACCAACCTTTGTGTCGTCCGCAAACTTACTAATCAGACTGTGGTAGTAGAGGTATTATGGTACCGGGTAATGCTGGAACACCATTGGTAGAAATTGTATGCTTCCTATTGGTCAAGCTGTATGGTAGCTCCGCCCTGCTAGGCGAGGTATAAGAACCCGTGCCGCCCCAGCAGCCTTCATTCTGTACCTGAGCTGCTGGGGGAAACGTCTAGCTAATTAAAGCCTTCAGTTGGACTACAACCTCGCTTTAGTGGTCATTGATCGTGCATCAATTTAATAAGCTAGATTTAAAAGGATGGAGCTCCGAATCAAGCCGGAGTGTCTGCAACTCAGCCCCCACGCGGCGAACTCAGCGGCAATCTTCAAGCACTGGCTGGCATGTTTTAAAGGGTATCTCGGGACGGCCGAAAACACACCCACAGGAGAACAGAAAATGCAAGTCCTGCACTCAAGGGTGAGCCTGGAGATTTACACCCTCATCGAGGAAGCGGAAGACTTCGATGCGGCAATAGAGCTGCTAAAAGGACATTATATTCTCCCGGTCAACCAGGCCTATGCCCAACATCTGCTAGCGATGAGGCGACAAATCCCTGGGGAATCGCTGGAAGAATTCTACCATGCACTCCTGGTGTTGGGGAGAAACTGCAGCTGCCCGCAAGTTTCGGCGAGCGAACACACTGAACTCTTGGTCCGGGACGCTTTCGTGGCAGGTATGCTGTCCTCCCAGATCCGCCAGCGATTGCTGGAAAAAGACACTCTAGTTCTCAAGGAGGCACGGGCCCTTGCAGGCTCCCTGGATGTGGTCTCCAGAAACGCCCGTGCTTACATTCCCGACCGCGCGGCTGCTCCCTGGGCAGCGTGGAACCCCTCCGCAGCTGACCCCGAGACACCCCAATTCCCCACAAGCTTGTGCTGCAAGGCGGCCTGGCAAACCTGGGGGGACCCCGCTGCTACTTTTGCGGGCAGGCCAATCACCCCCACCAGCGCTGCCCGGCCCGCACATCCACCTGCAAGGGCCATTTCATGGTGGTATGCCAGGCCCGTACGGTTGCCGCGGTCTCTGGCGGTGAATGCGGACCACCACCACAAACTTCTCCACGGTCCCCGTGCGGCCAGTGGGCGCCACCACCTTGTCCCGCGGACGCCACATTAGATGGATGGGCGCCGCCATTTTGTGCACCCCCAGCCATGTGCGACCAATGGGAGCCGCCATCTTGGATGGACCCCCAGGACCCCAGCTCGGCTGACCACACACTGCCCGAAGAGAACACTCAACTGCTGCGATTAGCCTCGGTGACTCTGGATCAGTCCCGGCATCGAACACTCTCAACTGCTACAACGACTGTATTTATCAACGGGCACGAGACGTACTGCTTAATCGATTCTGGGAGCACGGAGAGCTTCATACACCCCGACACGGTAAGGCGTTGTTCTCTCCTCGTCCACCCCGTTAATCAAAATATCCCCCTGGCCTCCGGTTCCCACTCAATAGAGATAAAGGGGTTTTGTGTAGCAAACCTCCCAGTCCAGGGAAGGGAGTTTAAAACTTACCGGCTCTATGTCCTTCCCCACCACTGTGTGGCCACACTCCTAGGTTTAGACTTCCAGTGTAATTTCCAAAGTCTAACTTTCAAATTCGGCAGCCCTATACCCCCCCTCACTGTCTGCGGCCTCGCGACCCTTAAGGTCGACCCGTCTTCCCTGTTTGCGAACCTCACCCCGGATTGCAAACCCGTCGCCACCAGGAGCAGATGCTACAGTGCCCAGGACTGGATCTTTATTAGGTCAGAGGTCCAAAGGCTACTGAGGGAAGGTGTCAATGAAGCTAGCAACAGTCCCTGGAGAGCTCAAGTAGTGGTGGTAAAGACCGGGGAGAAGCATAGGATGGCCATCGACTACAGTCAGACCATCAACAGGTTTACGCAGCTGGACGCGTACCCTCTCCCCCACATATCCGACCTGGTAAACAGGGTCGCGCATTACAAGGTCTTCTCCACGGTGGATCTCAAGTCCGCCGACCACTAGCTCCCCATCCGCACTAGTGACCGCAAATACACTGCCTTTGAGGCAGATGGGCGGCTCTATCACTTCTTAAGGGTTCCCTTCGGTGTCACCAACGGGGCCTCGATTTTCCAGCGTGAGATGGACCGAATGGTTGACCGGTACAGTTTACGGGCAACATTCCCGTATCTCGATAATGTCACCATCTGTGGCCATGACCAGCAGGACCACGACACCAACCTCCGGAAATTCCTCCAGACCGCAAAGATCCTTAACCTTACATAGAACAAGGATAAATACGTGTTTAGCACCGACCGCCTAGCCATCCTCGGCTACGTAGTGCGAAATGGAGTTATAGGCCACGACCCGAATCGCATGCGCCCCCTTATGGTGTTCCCCCTCCCTCACTGCTCCAAAGCCCTGAAGCGCTGCCTAGTCGGTCCCCAACTATGCGGACAAGGCCCGTCCCCTGATCCAATCCACAGATTTTCCCCTGTCGATAGAGGCCCGCCAGGCCTTCAGCCGCATCAAAACAGACATTGCAAAGGTCACGATGCATGCCATCGACAAGTCCCTCCCATTCCAGGTCGAGAGCGACACGTCTGACGTAGCTCTGGAGGCCACCCTCAACCAAGCGGGCAGGCCCGTGGCCTTCTTCTCACGTACCCTCCATGCTTCCGAAATCCGCCACTCCTCAGTCGAAAAGAAGGCCCAGGCCATAGTAGAAGCTGTGCGACATTGGAGGCATTACCTGGCCAGCAGGAGATTCACTCTCCTCACTGACCAACGGTCGGTTGCTTTCATGTTCAATAATACACAGCGGGGCAAGTTAAAAAACGATAAGATCTTGCGGTGGAGGATCGAACTCTCCACCTACAACTACGAGATCTTGTATCGTCCCAGGAAGCTAAACGAGCCTCCTGACGCCCTGCCCCACGGCACATGTGCCACCACACAAGTGGACCGCCTCCGAGCCCTCCACGAGGACCTCTGCCACCCGGGGGTCACTCGCTTTTTCCACTTTATCAAGACCCGCAACCTGCCCTACTCCATCGAGGAGGTCAGGACAGCCACCACGGACTGCCAAATCTGCGCGGAGTGCAAACCGCACTTCTACCGACCAGAGAAAACGCACCTGATAAAGGCTTCCCGTCCCTTTGAATGCCTCAGCATGGACTTCAAAGGCCCTCTCCCCTCCACTGACCACAACACGTACTTCCTGAACGTGATTGACGAGTACTCCCGGTTCCCATACTCCCTGCCCCGACATGACCGCAACCACCATCATCAAGGCCCTCCATAGCATCTTTGCACTGTTCGGGTTCCCCGCCTACATACATAGTGATAGGGGGTCCTCCTTTATGAGCGACGAACTGCGTCAATTCCTGCTCAGCAAGGGCATCGCCTCGAGCAGGACGATCAGTTACAACCCCCGGGGTAACGGACAGGTAGAGAGGGAGAACGGAACAGTCTGGAAGATCGTCCTACTGGCCCTACGGTCCAGGAATCTCCCAGTCTCCTGCTGGCAGGAAGTCCTCCCGGATGCCCTCCACTCCATCCGGTCACTGCTTTGTACCACAACCAACTAGGCACCTCACGAACGTCTCCTTGTCTTCCCCAGGAAGTCCTCCTCTGGGACCTCGCTCCCGACCTGGCTGACAGCTCCCGGACACATCCTGCTCCGAAAACACGTGCGGGCGCACAAGTCGGACCCGTTGGTCGAGAGGGTCCATCTTCTCCACGCTAACCCCCAGTACGGGGCATACCCCGACGGCCGACAAGATACGGTCTCCCTACGAGACCTGGCGCCCGCCGGAGCCCCACGCACACCCCAGCCACCAGTCCCACCCTCCCCTCCACCAGGGCACCTTACAGGAGGATCGGTCCTTCCGCCGGCCCCGTCTAGGCCCCCCTACCCACCGACGCACTCCACAGGCGCTCCCTTCCAGGTCAACCGTTTTCCCCACCAGCGCCATCTAGGGGTGTCGAAGCTGCACAGAGATCGAGGCCACGCTCCCGGAGTCACAGAGCCTGAGCCTCCACCGGAGTCACCACCGAAGCTCCGACGATCACAGAGGACGACCAGGGCCCCCGATCGACTGATTGCTTCATTTTAAATTGTAAATTTAAATCATGAATTGTAAATAGTTATTAGAATTGTAAATAGTTACAAAATGCTGTACGGAGGTATTACGGTACCTCCATAACTAATTCTACCACGTTGCCATGTTTGTAGTATCAGGCCACCACCCCCGCCGGACTCGTTTTTAACAGGAGCTGAATGTGGTAGTAGAGGTATTACGGTACCTGGTAATGCTGGAACACTATTGGTAGAAATTGTATGCTTCCTATTGGTCAAGCTCTATGGTAGCTCTGCCCTGCTAGGTGGGCTATAAGAGCCTGTGCCGCCCCAGCCGCCTTCATTCTGTACCTGAGCTGCTGGGGGAAACATCTAGCTTATTAAAGCCTTCAGTTGGACTACAACCTCACTTTAGTAGTCATTGATCGTGCATCACAGACCAGTTACATTTTCCTCCAAATCATTTATATATACTACGAACAGCAAAGGTCCCAGCACTGATCCCTGCGGAACACCACTGGTCACAGCCCTCCAATTAGAAAAGCACCCTTCCATTGCGACTCTCTGTCTTCTACGTAGAGAGACTGGTTAGGCTGGGGTTGGTTTCCTTGGAGCAGAGAAGGCTGAGGGGGAACCAGATCGAGGGGTGCACAATTATGAAGGACGTAGATAGGATAGTTAGAAAGGATCATTTGCCCTTAGTAGAGGGTTCAATAAGCAGGGGGCAGAGATTTAAAGTAAAGGGAAGGGAATTTAGAGGGGATTTGAGAAAAAGCTTATTCACCCAAGGATGGTGGGAATCTGGAACTCTGCCTGAAAGGGTGGTAGAGGCAGGAACCCTCACAACATTTAAGAAGCATTTAGATGTTCACTTGAAACCACATCGCACCACAAGGCTATGGACCAAGTGCTGGAAAATGGGATTAGAATAGATAGGTGCCTGATGGCTGGCACAGACTTGATGGGCCGAAGTGCCTCTTTTAGTGCTATAAAATTCTATGGCTCCATGATTATGAATTCAAAAACACTTAGTGACTGCAAAGCACCTTGGGGAAGCCCTGAGGTCACGAAAGTTGCTGAAGAAATGCAATTTATTAAACCCTGGGATAGCCCATTAGCAATCACTGCTTGTGGTTACATACAATGGTCCCTCTAATGTTTGTTGTGTGCGTCCCTTTAATTTAAAGATGCACCCACATGGTAGCTGAAAGGGGCCATTTTATAAAAGGTGCGCGTGGGGATTTTCGCATCGCCACGCGGTCGTGCAGATTGACGGGAGCATTGGTCGCATAAGAAAAATGTAAATTGGGATGCGGTTTGGCCGGGTGAGTGGCATCAACGGGACCCTCTTCCAGCAAGGAGTCAGCATTTTCTGGAAAAAGGAGCAGACCTGTTCATAAAGACCAAAAGAAAATTCCTCGACTTGTCAGAAGTAAGATGGGCGGGCAGCACGGTGGCGCAGTGGGTTAGCCCCGCAGCCTCATGGCGCCGAGGTCCCAGGTTCGATCCCGGCTCTGGGTCACTGTCCGTGTGGAGTTTGCACATTCTCCCCGTGTTTGCGTGGGTTTCGCCCTCACAACCCAAAAGACGTGCAGGGTAGGTGGATTGGCCGCGCTAAAGTGCAAAAAACAATTAATGACCAGATGGGTATTTTTTTTATTGAATTCAAATTTTACCATCTGCTTATGGGGGGGATTCGAACCTGGGTCCCCAGAGCATGACTCTGGGTCTCTGGACTACTAGCCCAAGCGACAATACCACTATGCCACTGCTTCCTTATGGGGAAGCATTGAAGGGAGATTGGGCACATCCTCACAGGGAGGGAGGGAGTAAATAGAAAAGGGGAAAGATGCACGGTTTACTTTTTGCTGACAAATCTGAGACCAACTTTAGTCAAATCTTAGGTTGGCAGAGGCTTGGAGTTGGCAGCTGTGCGGCATTGGCAGGTATCCATGGATCAACAGAGGCACCTTTTGGTTGTCCACAGGAGACCATGGAGAAGACGGCAGGAAACAAACAGGTCCCTAAGAAGTGGGAAGAAAAGCAAAGCTGAAGTGGATCACTCCAGATTCTAGAATCTTTGGAGAACGGTTCCTTCAAACCTGTCTTCATGAAAAGGAGCTTCCCAAATCATTTTGTTTTCAAGAACCACGCAGACCCGTCACTCTGCAGAACCTGTTCCCCTGCAATTACTTCCCGGAATAGAGATAATGAAGATTATTTTTACTCCTGATGGTGATGTCAATCTGGTGATAATAAATTGGATGTTTCACATCTCTCCTCATTTTCATATGTGTTGACCACACTGAAAATGTGGGAAAGATGTAACAGGAACTTCCAATTCACTATTGCCTGTTTCACTATTGTCCAAAGGCAGCCTGGGGTCGGGATTGTTTATTTTAATTTCCCTTCATGCTTGAATGCATATTAAGAACCCTGATTTGAATCTAACCTCAATGCTTATATCCATCTAGGTATGATTGAACACATGAAAGCAATTAAAAGTGCTTTCTGCTGAGAAAAAGAGGACGTGCAAACACCTAGGGCGGGATTCTCTCAGCCCGGGGCTGGGCCGGAGAATCCCCACGACAGGCGCGACTCACGCCCCGTGCCGGCACATGATTCTCCGCAGAGCAGAGAATCGGCGCCATTGGCGCCAGCGTGTTTGGCGCGGCGCCGGTCGGGGGCCGCTCTACGCGATCGGGGCCCACCGATCAGCGGGCCAGCCTCTCTGGCTGGGGGCCTCCTTTTTTCCGCGCCGGCCCCTGTAGCCATGCACCATGTTGCGTCGGGGCCGGCGCGTTGAAGGAAGCCACTGCTCCAGCGCGCGTTGGCGCCGGTGCCACTGCGCATGCGCGAATCCCACGGCGCCCAGTTGATGCTGGGATCAGCAGCTGGAGTGGCGTGAACCGCTCCAGTGCCATGCTGACCCCCTGTAGGGGACAGAATTGCTGATCCAACGGCGTAAACACTTAGCCTCAGAATCCCGCCCTTAGCTCCTGGATGTTTATAAACATTGAGGTGAGTTGAATAGCATTGATGTGATCTTTCTAAGCTAGCATGCGATGCAGGTGACTTCACCTCAAACATGTCCATCCATTTAGCGTCTGTGTCAATCATGAGCAATGCGCCGTTCCCAAGGGCGCAGTTGGGCTGTAGCAGGCAACCTTTGATGAGGTTGGCACTGTTGACAGGGCTTGACTAGCTTCTCGATAGCAGCATCAATGCCAGGCCACCACACAACTCCTGGTAGGCATTTTCATCTTCGAGATGCCAGGAGGAGCGCTGTATAATTCAGTTAGGAGCATCTCTCTGCCTGGCAGAGGAATGAGAAACCTTGCTCCTCAGGGTATGATGCCATCCTCACAACTCAGTTCATTCTTGCGGATAAAAAATGGTTTCATTTCCTCAGAAACCCTGTAAGTATTTTGGGTGCGATTCTGCCAAGAAGTGAGTTTGGTGGCGTGTTTCCTGCTGGCTTCTCGAGCGAGATCCAGACTTGGATTCACCTCCACGCCTTGGGGAGTTTCACCCCGATTTAGCCCCACTTAGGCTTTTTTCAGCAACAGAGAGCTGAACTCACTGCTGAGACCAGCTCCTCAGAGGTAGGGGTGCCATTTTGAAAGGGTTGGCCAATTGCTAAGGGAGTTTGAGGACCGCCCCCCCCCCCCCCCCCCCCACTCTCAGTGAATGCCATATCCAGCAGACAAAGGCAACCCCCCCACCCCAAGTGAGGATACCTTGCTATGGGGTCTCTGAGGCCGCCCTTTCAGGCTCCCCCCACCACCCCTTTCAGGATCATCCCTTTCAGGACCCCCTTCACCCCACAACCTTTGTGAAGCCCATTCGTAACACACTCTTCATACCCCTCTCACCCCCCTTTTCATTGGCATGGCGCCCCCAGCCCTGACCCTTGGCAGTGCCAACCTTGCACCTGGACACCTGGCAGTGTCAGGTTAGCATTGCCAACGTGCCAGGCTGGCACTGTCATCGTGCCCCAATGCCCAGGAACCCAGGTGCCGGTGGAGTGCTGGGTACTGCCTGACTGCCCCGGGGTCCCAATGCCCTCTGAGCCCTCTGGATTGGCCATCATACCTGGCTTCCGCTAATGTTTCTTAAAAATTTTAAAAATAAATTTAGAGTAACCAATTATTTTTTTCCCAATTAAGGGGCAATTTAGCGTGGCCAATCCACCCACCCTGCACATCTTTGGGTGGTGGGGTGAGACCCACGCAGACACGGACAGTGACCTGGGGCCGGGATCGAACCCCGGTCCTCAGCGCCGTAGGCAGCAGTGCTAACCACTGTGCCACCGTGCTGCCCTGGAGACCAGTACTCATAGGTGCCCGAGTGAGACCTTGCTGGTGTGTCCGGTGAATCTCGGGCGGCGAGAGAATGCGGCCACATGTAGGCTGGCTCACGTGAGGTTTTGCGCCTGGCACAAAGCCCTGTTTGGGCTTCCCCTGTGATGCTCATGGCACGCCCGGATTAGCGCCTTTGGGCTGGATACTCTGGTCGCCGACGCCAAAATCGCGTTCGGCGACCGGCTGCAGAATCCAAGTTTCCGACGAAATCGGGGGCGACGCTGCTCTCACGTCGCTCTAGGAATAGGCCGCGCGGCGTAACGGCGGCCTCAGAACAGTGCCTGAGGCCCGCCCTCCGATGTTCCCCCCTTGACCGGCCGAGTTCCCGACGGCGTCGATCTCTCATGGTCTCACCCATCGGGAACTCGGCCCAGCCCCGCTACAGCTGGGTGGAGGGCCGATCCGTGGGCAGGGGGGGTGGTGGCATTATTCGGGGCTGGGGGCACTGTGGAGAGGGGGGGGGGGGTTGGTCTGGGGCGCGCAAGCCGGCCGAAGGGGAGGGACTATTTCACGGGCTGGGTCTGTGAGTGGCCGCCGCCATGTAGCACGGGGCGGCAGTCCGCCGCCATGCGCAGCCACGGACCCGGCAATTCTCCAGGGAGCATCGGCAGTTAGAGCTGGGTGCTCTACATCGCTCGGCTGCTAGCCCCCAGCAAAACAGGGAATCAGTGGCTGTTTTGCTCCAGTTGTTCTGGCATAAAGCGCCACCTTTCCCACACTGCCGTGGGGACATAGCCCCAGAATCGGATAATCCAGGCCATTGGCTCACTTTGGGCAGAAGTGGATCTCGATTGGTCCAATTTCGGATCTGCTTCACCGAGACTGGCAATGTGTCTAAAAAATCTAATGCCGCGGTGAGTTGCCTGCCAATATAAAGGAGGAAGAGGCGTTGTCACGGTTAGTGCTCCTCCTGTATGGCGTGTGCGACAAGAATGAACAAAGGTTCTTTTTCTGTCAGATACTTTGTGATGTCGCTTCACAGGATGATAAATCAATATAGATTCAGGCACTTTTAAAGTTCTTTTTCATTCTAACTTGCTGCAAAGTGGTTTCAATTCTCATTTAGTTTGTAATTATGGCGTAGCTGAAGTTCACAGTCGGACCTCACTTAGGCTTTAACTCCTGATTCCCCCTGTACGTGTCCGCTGTTGGTGTGAAGCTTTGAACAGACACTGAACAATGGCTCAGTAAAATCAAGCTTCACACACAGCCTCGTGGAAAGGGTCGGACGTCGGGGGAGTTTTCACAGGTAGCTGCGTCCTTGGGGAACACATTATAGCTGTTGCAAATTGTTAATTCTTTGGGTAGGGTGCTCTTTCCAAGGGCCGGTGCATACTCGATGGGCCCAATTGGCCTCCTTCTGCTCTGCAAATTCTGGGATTCTATGAAAGGAAAAGTAACCCGTAGCTGCAACTCTGCATTTTCCAGTGATGCCTTTTCCGTTTGTCGCTTGGGGAGTGCGTTTGGGACTGGGTCGCTGGCACCGTCTGCTCATCACTGAGTCGCTTACAGAAGCAGCTTACACAGGATTACGTAGGATACATACAGCTCAGAAACAGGCCATTCGGCCTAACCAGTCCGTGCTGGTGGTTTTTCTCCACTCGGGCCCACTCCCTCCTTATCTAAATCCGTCGCCGTAATCCTCTATTCCCGCCTCCCGCATGAGCTTGCCTCACTTCCCCTTGAATTCATCTATACTATTCACTTCAACCATTCCCGGTGATAACAAGTTCCCCATTCCCACCACTGCTGGGGTAATAAATCCCTTCTGAATTCCCGGTTGGATTTCCTGGAGACAGTCTTGTGTCGATAGCCTCCAGTTATTCTTTCTGTATCCACTCTATCAAAACCGTTTGTAATTTTAAATTGAGATTAGCAAAACCCCGAAGCTGCCTTTGGCTTCTTTTGTGATGCATTCAGTCCACGACCCTCTCCTGGAAAACATCACTTACCACTTTTAAAGGGGAAAGTACCCTTCTATTGTTAAAGGTACTGAGGCACGATCAATTTGACTGGAGACGAAGTTGAATCCAAACTGAGGCTTTATTAGTATCTGAAGTGTGGCCTCCCACAGCAGCTGGCGAAATGGCTGCGAGCTGAAGGCCATGCATAGTTATAACCCGCCTCCTGGGCGGAGCTAGCATGCAGGGGCTACAGGTGAACCTGTAGTGCAGGTTCTACCATACAACCTCTAATATCAGAACACAGTGGTTTACCACATTCACCCCCTGTTAAAATTGAGAAAGGCAGGGGTGGTGGATAACTATATACAATTATCAATTTAAAAAAATATTTACAGAGCAGTAAAAAAAATGTCTCTGGTCATCCGGTGGGCCGGTCAGAGGTTCAGCCGGTCCGGCGCCTTGATGGTCCTTTGAGATCGACGAAGTGGAGCCGGCGATGTTGGTGCTGTCGTGGTCGAAGTTGACTCCGGGAGCGTGCCGAAATTCTCTTCTTCAACGGGGGTGGGCAGGGGGAGGACGGACAGTCCTAGGGGGGGTGATGGGGGCGGCGGTGGAGGGGAGGGTGGCGCCGGGGGTGACGGGAATGGTGTGGGGGTGGAACCTGCTGGTGCCAGGTCTCTGAGGGAGACGGTATCCTGGTGGCCGTCGGGGAACGCCACGTAGGCGTACTGTGGGTTTGCGTGGAGCACCCTTTCCACCAACGGATCCACCTCGAGGAGCCGCACATGTTTACGGAGAAGCACGGTTCCCGGAGCTGTGAGCCAAGTTGGGAGCGATACCCTGGATGTGGACTTCCTGGGAAAGGCAAAAAGACGTTCATGCGGTGTACTGTTAGTGGCAGTGCAGAGTAATGAGCGGATGGAATGTAGTGCATCAGGGAGGACCTCTTGCCAGGGGGAGGCCGGGAGATTTCTGGACCACAGGGCCAGCTGGAAGGCCCTCCATACCGTCCCATTCTCCCGGGACCACAGGCCCCGCAACGCGGCCGCGCAGCGGCCGGACACGCCTACTTCCGACGCGTCATCGGCCTCGTGCGAGTCATGGGACGGCCATCTTGGCGGCGGCCATCTTCAAAACCCAAAACGTGCAACCGATGGCGACGGCCATTTTGAGAGTCTGATTCAACCGAGGACTCTGATTGCCCGCAACTAGGAGCGCTCACGCTCGATCAATCTCAGCCGAAGCACCTGCGAAACTCAATGATGCAGGTTCAAATCAACGGCTGCGACACCCCCTGCCTTTTTGACTCCGGGAGCACGGAGAGTTTTATCCATCCACGGTAAGACGCTGCTCACTGCGCACCTATCCCGCCTCCCAAACTATCGCCCTCGCATCTGGGTCTCATTCGGTCCAAATCACGGGGTATTGTGTTGCAAACCTCACTATTCAAGGTGCCAAATGCGCCCGTTTTAAACTTTATGTCCTCCCTCACCTCTGCGCCCCCCTGCTGCTCGGTCTGGACTTTCAGTGCAGCCACAGAATCCTGACACTGACGTTCGGCGGACTCCTGCCCCCACTCACATGTAGCCTGGCGACACTCAAAGTTGCACCTCCCCCCCTCTTCGCGGACCTCACTCCCGACTCCAAGCCCGTCGCCACCAGGAGCCGGCGCTGCAGTGCCCAAGACATGACTTTCATCAAGTCAGAGGTTCAGCGGCTACTAAAAGAAGGGGTCATAGAGGCCAGCAACAGCCCTTGGAGGGCACAAGTACTGGTAGTTCGCTCCGGAGAAAAACAACGTATGGTGGTGGACTGTAGTCAGACCATAAACCGCTTTACGTCACTCAATGTGTACCCACTTCCCCGCATAGCAGAAATGGTGAACCAAATCGCCCAGTATCGAGTATTCTCCACGGTCGACCTAAAAACTGCCTATCATCAACTCCCTATCCGCCCAGAGGACCGCCCCTATACGGCATTCGAAGCAGCCGGTCGGCTCTTCCACTTCCTCAGGGTCCCTTTCGGTATCACAAACGGAGTCTCCGTTTTCCAAAGGGCAATGGATCAAATGGTGGACCAGTGCAGCTTACGGGCTACATACCTGTACTTGGACAACGTCACCATCTGCGGCCATGACCAGCAGGACCATGACGAAAACCTGAGGAAGTTCCTCCAGACCGCCTGGGCCCTCAATCTGACATACAATGAAGAGAAAGGTGTGTTCCACACAACCCGGCTAGCCATCCTCGGCTATGTTGTGAAAAACGGGGTCCTAGGCCCAGACCCTGACCACATGCCCCCTTAAGGAACTTCCCCTCCCCCGTCGCCTCAAGGCACTCAAACGGTGCCTGGGGCTCTTTTCCTATTATGCCCAGTGAGTCCCCAAATATGCAGACAAAGCCCATCCACTCATTAAGACCACGGTTTTTCCCCTGATGGCTGAGGTTCAGTCAGCCTTCAGTCGTATCAAGGCCAATATCATCAAGGCCGCCATGCACGCGGTGGACGAAACCGTTCCCTTCCAGGTAGAAAGCGACGCATCAGACGTCGCCCTGGCTGCTACCCTCAACCAGGCGGGCAGACCAGTAGCGTTCTTCTCCAGAACCCTCACCGCCTCGGAAATTCGACACTCTACAATCGAGAAGGAGGCACAAGCCATAGTGGAGGCCGTGCAGTACTGGAGGCACTACCTAGCCGGTAGGAGGTTCGCCCTCGTCACCGACCAACGGTCGATCGCCTTTATGTTCGATAACGCACAACGGGGCAAAATAAAGAATGATAAAATTCTGAGGTGGAGGATCAAACTCTCCACCTACACGTACGATATTACATATCGTCTGGGGAAGCTCAACGAGTCCCCAGATGCCCTGTCCCCGCGGCACGTGCGCCAACGCGCAAAAAGACCGCCTGAGGCCCATCCACGATGACCTCTGCCACCCGGGGGTCACCCAGCTTGCCCATTTCATCAAGTCCCGCAACCTACCTTACTCCACCGAGGAGGTCAAGGCCATGACCAAGGCTTGCCAGATCTGTGTGGAGTGCAAACCGCACTTCTATCGACCAGACCAGGCTCGCCTGGTAAAGGCCTTTGGGCCCTTTGAGCGACTAAGCATGGACTTCAAAGGGCCCCTCCCGTCCACCAACTGCAACAGTTATTTCCTCATTGTCATCGATGAATTCTCCTGCTTCCCCTTCGCTGTCCCCTGCCCCGATATGACCTCGGCCTCCGTAATCAAGGCACTGCACGGCATCTTCACGCTGTTCGGTTTCCCCGCTTATATCCACAGCGACCAGGGTACATCGTTCATGAGCGATGAGCTGCGTTGATATCTGCTCAACAAGGGCATCGCCTGGAGCAGAACGACCAGCTATAACCCGCGGGGAAATGGGCAGATGGAGAGGGAGAACGCAACAGTTTGGAAGGCTTTCCTTCTAGCCCTACGGTCAAGAAGTCTCCCAATCGCCCGCTGGCAGGAAGTCCTACCCGATGCCCTACACTCCATTAGGTCGCTCCTCTGTATGGCCACGAACGAGACCCCTCACAACCGTTTGTTTGTCTTCCCCAGGAAGTCCACCTCTGGGGTCTCGCTTCCACATTGGCTGACGACTCCGGGACCAGTTCTACTCCGGAGGCACGTGAGGTGCCATAAGACAGATCCACTGGTCGAGAGGGTCCAACTACTACACGCAAACCCTCAATACACCTACGTCGAGCACCCTGACGGCAGGCAGGACACCGTTTCCCTGCGAGACCTGGCACCCGCTGGCTCGCCCACTGACGCCCCTTCTACCGACGCTCCCCTCCCCGCACCGGCTGTCGATTCCGACAGCGCCCCCCCATAGCGCCCCCCTCCCCCCCAGCCGGCGCTGGCACCAATCACCCTAGTCACCCCAGATACCCCCCCTGCTCCGACGCAGGCAAAGGCTCAGACAACCGTGCTCCCGGATATACCACCACCGAGGACGACCGTATCCGCCGCACAACCACCGCCAGAGCTGAGAAGATCGACACGGGCAATCAGACCACCCAAAAGACTGAACTTGTAATGCCACTTCACCCCCGACGGATAATGCGTTTTTTTAAAACGGGGTGAATGTGATGAATGATATCTGTATACACATGTACCTTTAATGCGTAGGCCCCTTTAAGACCGGGTTTGGAACCCTGGGGGACTCCGCCTCCAGCTCCACCCCCAGGGAACTGTATATAAGGTTACGTTCAGTAGGCAGCGTGCAGTGAGCACACTTCTCGGCAGCTGTCTGGTTCTCTGGTAATTAAAACCTTTAAATTTTCAATCTTCTCTCCTGAGTCGTAATTGAGGGTATCTCAAACATGAAGGCTACCGACCGTTGGTCAATGAAGAGAGTGAATCTCCTGTCGGCCAGGTAAAGCCTCCAATGTCGCACAGCCTCAACGCTAGCCTGGGACTCTTTTTCGACGGATGAGTGCCGAATTTCGGAGGCATGGAGGGTGCGGGAAAAGAATGCCACGGGGCTGCCTGCCTGGTTGAGGGTGGCGGCAAGGGCGACGTCCGATGCGTCGCTTTCTACTTGGAAAGGAAGTGTTTCGTCTACAGCGTGCATTCCAGCTTTGGCAATATTAGCTCTGATCCGGGCGAAAGCCTGTTGGGCCTCGGCCGTCAGGGGGAAATGAGTGGACTGTATGAGTGGGCAGGCCTTGTCCGCATAGTTTGGGACCCACTGCTCGTAATATGAGAAGAACCCCAGGCAGCGTTTGAGGGCCTTGGGGCAGTGGGGGAGGGGGAGCTCCATGAGGGGGCGCATGCGGTCGGGGTCGAGCCCCAGAACTCCGTTCTGGACCACGTAGCCGAGGATGGCTAAGCGGTTTGTACGGAACACACACTTCTCCTTGTTATACGTGAGGTTGAGGAGAGTGGCGGTGCGGAGAAATTTAGCGAGGTTGACATCGTGGTCCTGCTGATCATGGCCGCAGATGGTGACATTGTCAAGGTACGGAAACGTGGCCCACAAGCCGTACCGGTCGACCATTCGGTCCATCTCCCTTTGGAAGACCGAAACCCCATTGGTGACGCCGAAGGGGTCTCTAAGGAAGTGATATAGCCGGCCGTCTGCCTCGAAGGCGGTGTGTGGCTGGTCCAATTTACTGATGGGGAGCTGATGGTAAGCGGATTTCAGATCCACCGTTGAGAAGACCCGGTACTGTGAAATCTGGTTAACCATGTCAGATATGCGTGGGAGGGGGTATGCATCGATTTGTGTGTACCTGTTGATGGTCTGGCTGTAGTCCACGACCATTCGGTTTTTCGCCCCAGACTTAACCACTACCACTTGAGCTCTCCAGGGGCTGTTGCTGGCCTCGATGACTCCCTCCCGAAGCTACCGCTGGACCTCGGACCTGATGAAGGCCTTATCCTGGGTGCTGTACCGTCTGCTACTGGTGGCGACGGGTTTGCAATCTGGAGTTAGATTGGCAAAGAGGGAAGGAGGATCGACCTTTAGGGTCGCGAGGCCGCACACAGTGAGGGGTGGTAAGGGTCCGCCGAATTTAAGGGTCAGGCTCTGGAGGTTGTACTGGAAGTCCAGGCCGAGGGTAAGTGCAGCGCAGAGGTTAGGGAGGACATAGAGGCGAAAGCCGTGGAACTCTACGCCTTGGACTGTGAGCGTGACCGTGCAGTACCCCCGGATTGCTACGTGATGGGATCCGGAGGCCAGGGAGATACTTTGATTGGTGGGGTGTGCCTTAAGGGAGCAGCGCCTTACCGTATTCGGGTGTACAAAGCTCTCGGTGCTCCTGGAGTCCAGCAGGCAGGAGGTCACATGGCTGCTGACTTTCACGCTGGTGGATGTGTTGGTCAGGTTATGTGGTCGGGACTGGTCGATTGCCATGGAGGCGAGCCGTGGTTGATTGTCGGGCAGTGAGGCGGCCGCTCCGTCGGGGTCCTGAAACGCCGTTGGTCTCCGTGTGCTGCGGGGCGGACAAGATGGCAGCGCCCGGGGGTCACAAAATGGCGGCGCCCATATAACGCACGTTGCGGGGGTGGAGCAAGATGGCGGCGCCCATGAAACGCACGTGTTGTGCGGGGGAGAAGATGGCGGCGCCCATTGGTCGCACATGGCCTGGGGGGGGGCAGGAGGATGGCCGCGCCCATTGTCCGTGACCGGGGGGAGTGGGGGAAACCGTGGCCGCTGAGCGGGCCTGGCACACCGCAGCGAAGTAGCCATTCATCCCGCAGGCCTTACAAAGGGCAGCGCAGGCCGGGCAGCGTTGGCGGGGGTATTTTTGCTGGCCGCAAAAATAGCATTGGGGCCCCCCGGAGATCACTGGCTGGCACGTAGCACAGGCGTATTGGGTGGGTAGCGCCCCCGCTGGGGCAGCTGCCTGTGGGGCCCATGAAGCGTAGGAGGAGTGGGCCGCGCGGTTGGGGGTGTAGGACTGGACATTGCGCAGGGCGACCGTCATGGAGAGCACTAGTGTTTTAGCCTCTGCGAGGTCGTGCATGGCCCCTTCTAGGAGCCGCTGCCTGATAACATCAGACCCAATCCCAGTTTCAAAAGTGTCTCGCATAAGGAGATCTGAGTGCTCCTTAGCTGTAATGTCCTGGCAGTCACAGTCCCGCACTAGTGGGATCAGGGCCCTCCAGAAGTCCTCGATTGACTCACCAGGTAGTTGAGTACGCGTTGCGAGCGCGTGTCTGGTGAAGAGCGTGTTCGTCTTCTGTTCATAATTTTCTTTCAGTCGAGTCATGGCATCAGCGTAATTGGGCGCATCCTGGATCAGCGGGAAGACTTTGGAGCTGAGTCTGGAGTACAATATTTGAATCTTCTGAGCCTCTGGAACAGGGGTCGGCGCCGCGTTGATATACGCTTCAAAACAAGCTAGCCAGTGCTGGAAGTCTTTTCTGGCGTCGCTTGCTTGCGGATCCAGCTGTAGGCGATCTGGTTTAATCCGGAGGTCCATCTTCTGAATCAGATACTAATAAATTGAGGCACGATCAATTTGACTGGAGACGCAGTTGACTCCAAACTGAGGCTTTATTAGTATCGGATGTGTGGCCTCCCACAGCAGCTGGCGAAATGGCTGCGAGCTGGAGGCCACGCATATTTATAACCCGCCTCCTGGGCGGAGCTAGCATGCATGGGCCACAGGTGAACCTATAGTGCAGGTTCTACCGTACAACCCCTAATATCAGAGCAAAGTGGTTTACCACAGGTACATCACACACTAATCGCATAATTACAATTACTGAACGGCTTGTAGATTTCCCTTCCATTCCATTTATGTGTAAAAGATACAATGGCAGCAGTGTACGGACAAACACCTAACTCGATGGATATCACTCACCAGTGCCACTCTGCCAGACATAATGAGGGTAACATCTGGATCCTAGCACAGGTCGCCCCATCCCACCAATTGGAAGAGATTTGACTGGTGGGCACAGTTGTTCTGCTCTGAGGGAGCTGACCCTGATCTCCGTTGTTGGGTGTGGGAGATCACAGGAGCCCACGGTGAGAGTGCGTTTGGCAATTTAAGGCAAAAGGGTCGCGACGAGAAGTATTTGCTGAGACAGAACAGGAGGCATGCACTTCGGGAACAGCAATAATTTCAGGAGCACCTATCAGAATCACGCTGAGTTCTAGCCCGGCACAGTGACAATATTACAGATCTCACTCTACGAAGATCCTCTAACGTGGGAGTTTTTGTGGGATTTTGATGTTGAAATAATCTAAAATTATCATTTTTAAAAAAGCTAACCCCGAAATGTAAATTCCAGCAGCAAACAAACTCTGTCAGCTGATATGGCTTTCTGTTTTTAGGAATGGTTTATATCGATGGGGATGCCGTACCATCAATGGCATTTTCGTATGAGTGATCAACAGTCTGGAGACCCCAAACCACTAGACACCTGGTTTGTCCTGAACCTTATTGCTGCCATCAGCTCTCCATTTACAACAAAACATGTTTCTATACTTGGTGCGTTTCTGGTTCTCATGATGGGAGAGTGACCTCTGTACCTTAGCAAACTCTACTGGAATCCAGCAATAGAATCATGGGTCCACAGGGACCTGGATCGACTGAAAGCATAAGTGAGAAGGTTCTAGTAATGTTAATGTTGGGAACCAATGCACACAGAATTCACTCTCCATGATTTGGGATGGAAGCAGGCAGGAAATTAAATGGGGAGAGGGCTGAGTGGTGATCAGGAATCTCCGACCACCACCCTTTGGTTCTGCCTTTAACATGGGCGGCACGGTAGTGCAGTGGTTAGCGCTGCTGCCTCGCAGCACCAGGGACCCGGGTTCAATTGCAGCCTTGGGTGACGTTCTGTGCGGAGTCTGCACGTCCTCCCTGTGTCTGCGTGTTTCTCCTCCGGGTTGCTCCGGTTTTCTCCCGCAGATCGAAGATGTGCAGGTTAGGTGGATTGGCCGTGATCAATGCACGGGTGATTATGGGGATGGGGCAGGGGGGGGGGGAGGGTGTTGACCAATTTAGAGTGCTCTACGGAAGGTCGGTGCAGACTCGTAGGGCCAAATGGCCTTCGTCTGCACGGTGGGGTTTCTAGTCTATGGAAAAGTAGCAATTTGCAATTTTTATATCAGATCTGAAGATTAAGAGTTTGTCACCTGGTTATTTAAGACGATGAAATTGACGTTTTTGTGAACTGGTTCAGGCTGTTTCCCCGGACTGGGCACTTTCAGGACCAAGGCAAAGAGAAATTCCTTCTCTGGGAAGGTTGTGACTCTTTAGAATTCTCTATTCCAGAGGGTCGTGGACGCTCAGTGATGGGATCAGTAGATGTTTGGGCACCAAAAGATTCAAGGACATGTGAGGATACAATAAGAAAATGGAAGTGATGTTGATGATGTTCTGCCTTGAGTTTATGTAATGGTGGAGCAGGCTCAAGGGGCCTTATGGTCCAGTCCCGCTCCTATTTCATATGTGAATGGATTGCTTCTCAGGGCTATGGGAAAGTCATTTAGGCATCAACTCAATCATGATCAGGGAGGATTGTTTGCAACCAATCAACTCAGGATGACCTACTTGACAAAAGCTATCGGGGAAAGCCCAATTTATCAGACGGTTGTAATCATGTTAGCAAAGAGTTTCTGCAGAAAAAATAATGGCCACAATGTTAGCTGTCTGCTATATTGTAACGTATAGTACTGAGTTTACGGTCTTTGTTAGAGTAACACCTCCTGGGTAATTGTGTTGCTCATTGATCGACTTCCCAAAGATGATGCAGCAAGATGTTCAAACATCCTCAAATCATTTTGTGTTTAAATGGCGGATTTGATGGCACCACTTGCATTGAGCTTTGACTGAAAGAATAAAAGCCCATTGCAGCAGTGAGAAATTTCCATTACACACGTTAACCACATTCACACGCTCTATGAGTGGGACAAATTGCAAGCAGATTCGTTCCATGAATTCAGTCCCAGTGGGAGACAAGCTCAAAGTGACTTTCATCCTTCAACAACCTTATGGGAGAGAGGCTTTGATTTCCTGCTCTCCTGAAGTACAACGGGGGGGGGTTTCCTGATGGTGTGGGGCTTGCCCCCAGTGGGAAACCCCATTGACTGGCCAGCGTAATGCAGAATCCCGCCGGAGGATCGGGGCAGAAATGTGGCGGGGCGGAGAATCCAGCCCACTGACTGCCAATAATTTCACCCAAACGGGGCTGGTTTTCCCATGTTTTTCTCACAGCTGAGTCGATTACTCGGGGTAGCGATGAGGAATTAGAACTCAAATCGATCTTTTTCCTCTCACTGGTCCTAAGGCAACAAGCCCAATCTTACTGTCCATAGGTTGGAATGTTCAGATCTGTCTTCGCGCTAGCCATCGCTGCCAGTGAGAATGGAGAATTTGGCACTCAGCCGAAACTCTATGGGTGGGATTCTCTGCTTGCCGACACCAAAATCGCATTTGGCGATGGGCGGAGAATCCATTTTGATGCCGAAACCGGGGGTGGCACCAGTTTTCAGATGCTCCGCCCCCTCCAAGAGTGCGTTATCGGGGAGTACGCCTCACGCCGTTGGGACGGCCTCAGGATGTCGCCTGAAGGCCCTCCCCCAATTCTCCGCCCCCGATGGGCCGAGTTCTGACCGCGTGGGGCGCGGGTGCTCTGAATTTTCGTCAACCTCACGTGGCGTCAGCAGACTGTGTCCAGCACCGCCACAGTCGGACGGGGGGGATAGCCATTCCGCTGGATAGGGGGGGCATTGAGGGGGCCGAAGGGGACTTTTAGGAGGTGGTCCGGGGGTGACAAGGGGAGGTTACAGGGGGGCACTATCTGGCAGGTTGGGGACATGCGCGGCAGGTGCCATGTTGTACGGCGCGACCGCTGCAGGTCGTCGCTGTAAGCATGCGCGGCCATGGACTCACCAATTCTCCAACCATTTCTATCAGGAACGCCATGGGTTTTACGTGGCGCGGCTACTAGCCCCCCACCAGGCAGAGCACTGGTGCAGGGGCAGCGCCAACCTTTTCATCGTAAAACTAGACACTTCCTCCAGACATAGCTCAAAATCGGAGAATCCAGCGTATTTACTGCAACGGAGCCAGAGAATCCCGTTGGTGCGAATGGACGGAGAATCCCGTTGTTGTGAATGGACGAAGAATCCCGTCGGTGCGACTGGGCGAAGAATCCCGTTGTTGCGAATGGACGAAGAATCCCGTCGGTGCGAATGGACGGAGAATCCCGTTGGTGCGAATGGACGAAGAATCCCGTTGGTGCGACTGGGCGAAGAATCCCGTTGGCATGCACTAGAGAATCCCGGCCAGAGTCTAATCTTTCGGTGTCACATTGAGTCATACAGCACAGGAAATGCCCTTTGGCCCATTGCGTCTGCCCTGGCCAAAAAACAACCACCGAACCAGACCGGGTAAGGACGGCAGATTTCCTTCCCTATTGAACAAGATCTTTATTTTTTACAGCAATCGTCGATCGTTTCATTGCCACTATTACTAAGACTTATTTGATTTTAAATGCAGGTTTATTGAACCACATCCCCAGAGCATGAGCTAGCTCACTGCATCCCAGACATTACCCCTATGACACCACCACCCCAGAGTATCAGGAACAGCTGCAGCAACTCTGTATTCATCTATTCTCAGCTTCTGGACCAGGCCTCTGGCTTCTTCAACCTGGTGGCTCTATCTCTCGGCTCTGTCGCCTTCTATATAGTTTTAACCAGACCCTTTGGTTTCCAATCTCAGCTTCAGTCGCAGTTTGATTAGAGACTGAACGGTTCCCTTCTCAGTTTCCTTTTTCAATTAGGGTCTGTCTTGAAACAAATGCAAGCTTTGGCCACAGATTCCAGGCCACATGCAAATTCGTTCAGGGGTTTGACAGCTTGGATGCTGAGAGGATGTTGCCCCTGTCTTCAGAACCTAGAACTAAGGGCCACAGTTTCAGTTTCATTGAAGTACAGAGAGATGAGGAGAAATTTCTGTATTCCAAAGCTTGTGAGTTGTTGAAATTATATTAAATGGATGTGACGCTTATTTTTGAGTTTGTTCAAGACAGGGATTGATAGATATTTGGATACTAAGAGTGGGATTTTCCGGCTCCCCCCCCACCTCCCCCCCCCCACCCAATGTGTATTGCGGCAGGGGAGGTGGCCCACCTTTGGCCGGTGAGATCTTCTGGACCCACCACTGTCAACGGGACTCCCCGATGTTCACACCCTCCACCACCGGGGAACCTGGCGGGGGGGGGGGGGGTTGGTGGTCACCATCTGCAAACTAGGAATTTCCATCCCCACGGTTTTGGGGGGGGGGGGGGGGAAAGTTTTGGCAGGACTGGAAGATTAGCAGATGGGGCCATAAACTTTCAGCTTGAGGAAATCAAGGCATATGGGTATAGGCCGGAGGTGGAGTGGAGATAGAAGATCAAATCCGATTTTTCTAAGTGGCAGAGCAAGTTCCTCCACCAAATTAAATCTTAACTTGTCCATTCAACTACACCTTGCGTTGATACAGTGGGCAGGATTCTCCACTCCCGCGCCGAAGTGGCCGCGCCGTCGTGAACGTTAACGAGGTTCACGCCAGCGCGATCCGGCCCCGATCCCGACCGATTCAGGCCCCGACAATGGGCTAGGATCGGGGCTGCGTCATCTACACGCGCCAGGCCTTGTCGCCCGCGTAAAGGCGGCGCCGCATAGATGACGTGGCCGGTGCCGCATTACTGGCATCACCCACGCATGCGTGGTTGCCGTCCTCTCTAAGTCCGCCCTGCAAGAAGATGGCGGATGGATCTTGCGGGGCTGCGGAAGGAAGGAGGTCCTCCTTCAGAGAGGACGGCCCGACGATCGGTGGGCACCGATCGCGGGCCATGCCACATTTGAGGTACCCCCCATGCAGGGTCCCCCCTCCCCCTCCCGCAGGCCGCCCACCCCCCCAGCGTTCCCACGCTGTTCACGACGGCAGCGACCAGCTGTGGACGGCGCCGGGGGGAACCCGCCGTTTTGGCCTGGCCGCTCGGCCCATCCGGGCCTGAGAATAGCGGGGGTGCCGGAGAATCGCCATTTTGGGTGTCTCCGGCGATTCTCCGGCCTGCGGCCCACGGAACTCGACCGGGCCGTTTCCGCTGCTTGGGAGAATCGCGGGAGGGCGTCGGACCGGCGTCCCGGGAAATTTTGGCGGCCCAGGCGATTCTCCCAACCGGCGTGGGAGTGGAGAATCTTGCCCAGTGTTTTTGATGTCTCAGAGCACTTTGCTGCATGAGTAATTAGACAAAGATTGACGCAGTGCCAAAGCAGGAGACATTAGGACAGGCGCCATAAGGTTTGATGAAAGATGTAGGTTTTATGGAGCATCCCAAAGGAGCAGATGGAGACGGAGAGGTTGAGGAGGAGATTTTATTGCTTCGAGCCAAGGTGGCTGATGGTACTGCTGCCAATAGACTTTCAAGATAATTGGGGATTCACAAGAGGCCGGATTTGCAGGAATGTTGAGGTTTGAGGAGGTTGCAGAGATGGAGGAGGCTATTGAAATACAGTGAGATGAGGTAATGGAACGATTTTAACACAAACATTTTAAAACTGGGGCATTGTTGAACCGGGAATCAATTTGGTCACCAAGCCAGGGACGATGAACAGAGTGGGAGGCAGTGGCGTAGTGGT
The DNA here is from genome assembly GCF_047496885.1 of Scyliorhinus torazame. NCBI lineage: Eukaryota > Metazoa > Chordata > Chondrichthyes > Carcharhiniformes > Scyliorhinidae > Scyliorhinus > Scyliorhinus torazame. Next base: position 16,037,494 of record NC_092723.1, on the reverse strand, counting down.
ATTGTCGCTAGACTAGTTATCTGGAGAACCAGGGCAGTGCTCTGGGGACCCAGCTTCGAATCCCGCCAGGGCAGATGGTGAAATTGGAATTCAATAAAAAAGAAACCTGGAATTAAATGTCTCAAGGTGATTATTGTCACTAATGTCGGGCAGCACGGTAGCACAAGTGGATAGCACTGTGGTTCACAGTGCCAGGGTCCCCGGTTCGATTCCCTGCTGGGTCCCTGTCTGTGCGGAGTCTGCACGTTCTCCCCGTGCCTGCGTGGGTTTCCTCCGGGTGTTCCGGTTTCCTCCCACAGCCCAAAGACGGGCAGGTTAGGTGGATATGTCTGCCGGCGTGGGAACGGTGGCATTTTACGCCCGAAATAATGGCATAAAACGGCCACCGATCCTCCGTTTGGCTGGGGGCTGCCAGCAGTGTAGAGCCAGTAAAATAGAGCCAGTCTTATACACCCGGCCATCCTATATGGAGTGATGTGCAATATTTATTCAACTCCTATTTGAAAGTTACAATTGAATCTGCTTGTTCTACCCCTTCAAGCAATGCTTTCCAGATCATAAGAATTTGCTGTATAGGTTTTTTTTCCCAATGTTGTCATTTAAGATGAATAAGAGAATTTAATGCGGAGGTGGAGAGGAATATTTCCTCAGGTAAGACGAAGCAGATGAAAGGCAAAGAACATTAATATCAGAGAGAGGCAAGGCCTGAGGGATGGTACACAACACGTCATCTCGGAAATCTGGGACACTCCCAAAAAGCTTTGGGAGGTCGATTGAAAATTTCAAAATGCTGATAGATTTTTGTTAGACAGGTGTTGCAGTGGTGGACACCATAGAATCATAGAATTTACAGTGCAGAAGGAGGCCATTCAGCCCATCGAGTCTGCACCGGCTCTTGGAAAGAGCACCCTACCCAAGGTCAACACCGCCACCCTATCCCCATAACCCAGTAACCCCACCCAACACTCAGGGCAATTTTGGACACTAAGGGCAATTTATCATGGCCAATCCACCTAACCTGCACATCTTTGGACTGTGGGAGGAAACCGGAGCACCCGGAGGAAACCCACGCACACACGGGGAGGATGTGCAGACTCCGCACAGACAGTGACCCAAGCCGGAATCGAACCTGGGACCCTGGAGCTGTGAAGCAATTGTGCTATCCACAAGGCTACCGTCCAACACAGAGACTCAGGGGCAGGTTACAATAGTTTATTGATGATCCGAGCATGGAGGGCACGACCCCAGAGAAACCTCTGAAGCAGCAATCTCCTCTAATACAGCCCTCTGAGCACTAATACAGCTCTCTGAGCTCTAATACAGCTCTCTGAGCTTTAATACAGCTCTCCGAGCTCTAATACAGCTCTTTGAGCGCGAATACAGCACTTTGAGCTCTAATACAGCTCTTTGACCTCTAATACAGCCCTCTGAGCATTAATACAGCACTTTGAGCTCTAATATAGTACTCTGAGCTCTAATCCTGCTCTCCAAGCTCTAATACAGCACTTTGAGCTCTAATACAGTACTCGAGTTCCAATACACCACTCTGAGCTCTAATATAGCTCTCTGAGCTCTAATACACCACTCTGAGCTCTAATGCGGTGCTCTGAGCTCTAATACAGCTCTCTGAGCTCTAATACAACACTCTGAGCTCCAATACAGCACTCTCCTCTAATACAGCACTCTGAGCTCTAATAGAGCTCTCTGATCTCTAAGACAACACTCTAAGCTCTGATACAGCACTATGAGCTGTAATACAGTTCTCTGAGCTCTAATACAGCTTTCTGAGCTCTAAAACAGCACTTTGAGTTGTAATACAGCTCTCTGAACTCTAATACAGCTCTCTGAGCTAGTCAGAGTAGGAATATCAGGATAGACAGGATGAATGCGTGGCTTGCGTGATGGTGCAGGAGGGAGGGATTCAGATTTTTGGGACATTCGAACCGGTTCTGAGGGAGGTTGGACCATTACAAATCGGACGGTCTACACCTGGGCAGGACTGGAACCAATGTCCTTAGGGGGTATGACAAAGAGTCATCGGTCTCGAAATGTTAGCTCTTTTCTCTCCCTCCAGATGCTGCCAGACTTGCTGAGATCTTCCAGCATTTTCTCTTTCGTTTCAGATTCCAGCATCTGCATTGCTTTTGTCCGAAGGGGGTTGTTTGCTAGCGCTGTTGGGGAGGGTTTAAAGTAATGTGGCAGGAGGATGGGAACCGATGCAGGAAGTCGGAGGGTAGTAAAGAGAGGATAGAAACAACAGTCAGTAAAAAGAAAAGTTGAAGGCAGAGAAACAGATTGAACTGTGTTTGTTTCAATGCAAGAGGCCTAACGGGCAAGGCAGATGAACTCAGCGCATGGATAGGTACATGGAACTGAGATATTATAGCTGTTACTGAAACATGGCTAAAGAAGGGGCAGGATTGGCAGCTCAATGTTCTGGGGTACAGATGCTACAGGAGAGGTAGAACAGGAGATAGGAGAGGAGGGGGAGTTGCGTTTTTGATTAGGGACAACATCGCGGCATTACCGAGAGGGGATATATCCAAGGGTTCGTCCACTGAGTCTATATGGGGAGAACTGAAAAATAAGAAGGGTGAGATCCCTTTGATAGGACTGTACTATAGGCACACAAATAATCAGCGGGATATTGAGGAACAAATAAGTAAAGAAATTACAGATAGCTGCCGGAAAAATAGGGTGGTAATCGTTGGGGACTTTAACTTTTCCAACATTAACTGGGACAGCCATAGCACTAGGGGTTTGGATGGAGAGAAATGTGTCGAGTGTATTCAGGAAGAATTCCTCATTCAGTATGTGGATGGCCCGACTGGAGAGGGGGCAAAACTTGACCACCTCTTGGGGAATAAAGAAGGGCAGGTGAAGGAAGTGTTAGTGAGGGATCACTTTGGGACCAGTGACCATAATTCCATTAGTTTTAAGATAGCTATGGA